>NW_023494790.1:8830703-9293203 GCF_904425465.1 Colossoma macropomum
AAGTTCTAGGTAATTAGTTGGGGTAACATGATGGTAAGTTCCAAAGACAATAACACAAGATAAGATCACCAAAATGAACAAAAACACATTATAAATAAAAAGAAAAACCCGAATTGCACATGGAGTATTGAACATGGGTATGGTGATAAATTCACAGTTTCTATGCTGTAGGTGTATGAGGTCTAAAGTGGGGTGGAGGGGGTTCTACTGGGAGCAGTGCTGGTTGTACAGTCTAACAGCAGCAGGAAGGAAGGACCTGCGATAACGGTGGTACAAACTCCACAGTACCTTGGGTAAAAAGTACCAAGTAGTTATGTAATGTAAAGAAATTGTACACAAACCAGAGACAAAGAGTCTTATGTAGTATGTACCTGTTTGTTACCTAGAAATGAAAGTTACCTAGAAATGAATCTGGGCTGTAAAGGAAAGCAATTATTCTCATTGTAGTTTTCTGGGTCTTTACTATTTACTTCAGAAAAAAAAAAAAGTTTTTTGTGTTGTCATTTTACGCCATACTTACTTGGTACTTAAAGGTGTTTTTGATTTACTTTCCTTAAACATATGACATTATATGAGCAGTGTTTGTAAATATAAGCAGATATATGTAAATGTGCTGGTTTTCACCATCATCATCACAAGTGAACTCAAAGCAGGCTGTTTTTTTTAGCTTAGTTTCCACATATGGACCATATGGACTACACAGAGAACAGCATGTTGTGAAACTTTAACAAATGTTTGCATACTATATTAAAGTCTTTCAGCTGCTTTCAGCTTTCAGTTCAGCTACCACTGTCTGACTGGCTATGGCATGAAGAGCAACTGTAATTATTGTTAAACAATGGTAAATAAGGATGTCCATGACCCAGTGCTGGAGTCGGGAGAATTCCTGGTGGGCTGGTAGCGTTTTGGGCCAGTTACTGTGAACTAAAGTATAAACTCACACATATAAGCATAAGAATGCTTCGGATGTCACATCCAAGTGTACATCTGTAGCAAATTAAGACAGTTTTAAACAGTTTTTAAACAGTTTTTAAACCAGCAGCCCTCACCTCAAGTGGTACAGCCTGGTTTACTGATCGTAACTGCAGGGTAAACACAATTTAGCTTCTTATTCTTATTTCGCATTCCACCTTAAATGATGTTGCAGTTACATTCAGATGCCTGTACGGGCGGTAATGTGTAACTGCTGCACTATTTAAGGTGGAATAGAAATTGAAATGAGAAGCTAACATCAGCCTCCAGAGACTAGCGTATAAAATTCAGCACCATGGTGTGAATCTGACACAACAAGCAGTGCTCTACAAAGTTCAATTTATTTTGGTTCTTTTTAATATATGGACTACAAAAAGATGAGAAAATAAACAGCATAATAATAATAGTGATAATAATAATAATCATCATCTTTATTTAAATAACACTTTTCATGCTGGTGGCAGCTCACAGTGCTTTCCAGACACTTGATAAAATTTAACAGTAATACAAGAAATTATAAGTATTAATTTAGAATCATATAAGAATTTGACAGATCAGATAAAAAAGATAAATATCATGAGACATTGAGTCTTGATTAAATGCTAAGGTAAAGAGACACATTTTACATGTTTCTGAAAAGTGAGCACTGAGCTTGACTGTCTAATCAAAGGTGGAATTGAGTTCCACAGTTTAGAAGTAGGATAACTGAAAGAGTCTCTCCATGTCTTCTCTATTTTACAGAAGGTATGTATTTTACAGGAGGTAACAAAGCCAGCATTCATTGTAGCATATTGACTGTCATGATTAAGATACAAGTTTTTTTGCCAGATATGATATGAAGAAGATTTTAGAAATAAGTTATTGTACATGAAGGCAATGCTGTGTGTAACAGGAGAAATACAGTTAGAGTTCAAAGTGAGCTGCTCTGCTTCATGTAGCTCCCGTTCTGAAAACATGACCTAACAAATCCCAAGACCTAAACCCTCATCTCCTTCCAAATCATTCATGGCTCCCCATAACACTCTGTATGAAGGCAGCTCTGAGTCCTGAACCGTTAAGTGATTAAATTTCTCTAACATACCTGATTATTTAATCAGCTCATTATCACATCCTTCATGAGTTAAATATTTAAATGTCTCAAAATAGAGAAATCTCACAGTGTTGCCAGGTACTGTCTGCACTAATCACTACTCCAGCACTATGCTCATTCTAATGCCCAGCTCAATTGATAATGACTTGCTAATGAGACAATAAGTTGAATCGGTTGACTTACAGCAGGTAATAAGACTGGAAATTGACACCTTCAATGACCTGCAGAATAACTGAACATTGAATCAAGCTTTTGCAGTGCCCATCAAAGTCTCCTGACCAAACCTCCTTTGAAAACATGTGGGAGACAAAGAACTGTGAAGGCATTGGAGAGATTTGGTAAGAAGGAATGATTTCAGATTCGTTTTTGTGTTCTTCCTCCTCAGGAAGATTCCTTCTTCCAAGATCTAGGGCTGTTATCTCTGCAAAATGAGCCTGCACAAAGCACTAAAGGCAGGAGTAGCAGCATCTGTGACATGTTTTTGAGCAAAATTTAAAAGTAGGCTTGACAACTGTTCTTCTTCTCATTCTATGCCTTTTTTTCTAATGTTTACTTGGGTTGCAGTTTTTGAACAAGAACCTAAAGCCCTATACAGCCTATACAGGAGTGTGGGCTCAGCATATTCTTGTACAGGCAGAGTGGAAAGTAATGAATTATATTTACTCTTGTTACTGTATTTGAGTGACATTTCTCCCTGTAATGGTACTTTTTAGAGTATAATTAAATCATAATACATTTACTTTTACTTCAGTTACATTAAAATAATGTACTTCTACTTTGCTTACACTTTTTTATATATAAATGATGAGCGTTTCAGATCCTAAATCAATTAGAAGAAATTGTGTTTACGTTTCAATGATTCACTTCCTAAAGCCAATCAAAACACAGCAAAACAGAGCAGCTTCCAGCCATAAAAAAACACTTTAGCACTGATGAGTTCAGAGATGATAAGTTTAGTGGAGAAGGAAAAGAGGAGAAAGTTAGCAGGACACCCAAATCACAAATAATAAACTTGACTTGACTTGATTTGTTTTCAAATGAACAAAAGAAAAAGAGAAAAAGTTATTATCAACTGCCAAATATGGCTCCAGAAATCTGCCGACACCTTTCCACAGCGTGGCTTTAGCTTGAGGGATCAGCTTCCTAGCTAGCTAATCCTAACTGAACAGGTGCTGTGTTTACGATTTTCTTCTAACTTTGTTGTTTTATAATAAAATTGCGTCTATTTATTAAACGTAAAATCCGTTGTGTATATTTTATTGCAGGTATCTGTCAGCTAGCACCTTTGGTGACAACATTGGTGTCAGCCTGTACCCGAGTTTATCCACAAAAATATGGATTTGTTGCAGTTTTGGAGGTAAATGGCCATATAATGCTGTGATATGGGAAATTCTGTCTAATACACATAATCATAAACTGTGGACAATATTTCTGACGTGCTTAGTTTCTTCTTCACTTTCTGTTGTTTTGGACATAGCAGTCTAAACAGTAATCTGATCAGATTGTGGTGAAGTATCAGGTTCTTTTATTGTGTGCATGCTGTACACAGACAAAACAGAAACCACCTCACATCAATAATGAGCCACCAGAGAAACCAGAGCATCACTTGAACAGAGTTTACAGTGCTGTAATAATATTCAGACCATCATTCGGCCTAATTGTGGAAAAACTGTGAAGCTGGATTTTCACCCCCTTAAAAATGCAATTGCAAAAAATACATTAACTCATCAATCAACCTTACAGATACAACTACATCGTCAGAGACATCATTCAGTTCATCACAGAACTCAGCCTGTCTCTTCTCTGTCTCTCTCCCGTTCTCTCCCACTCTGGCTTTGTGTAGGTCTTTAACTTAGTGAGAGGCTGTTTAGCTGTTTAACTGTCAAATACAGTAAAAATACATTTCTGTATTTCACAATAAAAAATCAACCCTGTATAAACTGCTGTTGTTTGAAGACTGTATATGTTTGCTTATTTTTTTCTAGAGAGTCAACACATATTGAAGTAAGGTAATGTTCAAGGAGCTGTTGGGCAATGGTGCTGTCAATAAAAACTACTAATGTACCTGTAATATTGACTCAATCAATGAAACTGTTTTTTAAGGCCAAATAAAAAATATGCATTATTAAGCAGTAACAAACTCTGCACAGCCTTTCAGGGATTCTGAACTACTTTGTAATGGTGAACTGAACTGAACTGAACTGGAAACAAGTAAACTAAGAAGCCTTATATAATCATCTAACCTTGAAATGCAGGTAGTTTAATGTAAAACGTACACAGTTCACATAAAGATATGTAATTGTGCTCTAGCAGAGCCTGCTGTGATCAGTCTAAGTGCTCAAAACTTTTTTCTTCATGTAATATCATGTTTGGCTTTAGTTTTGTTCGAACAGATATTTCCAGTGACATTGCTGAGTTAATTCAGAAACATTTTCAGGTTGTGATTGCGGATTATTGATTGATTACTCAAGTAGTTTTCCAATAAACTACTTATTTTGTCTTACTTGATTAATTTCCCTCATTAGTACTTTTACTTGTACTAAAGTAAATTATCACTACATACAGTAACAGTATTTGTACTTGAGAAGTATTTTTAGCACTCTGTGTAAGGATAAGGTGTTGCTAGGCCATTCCTATGATGTCCCAGGTGGTTGCTAAGGTGTTTCTAGGCCAGTGCTGTACTATCCCAAATGGTTGCTAAGATGCTGCTTTATTATTCCAGGTTGCTGCTAAGGTGTTGTTAGGCGAATACTAAGGTGTACCAGGTGGCTGCTATGGCATCCCAGATGATTTCTAAGGTGTTGCTTGGCTGTTGCGATATATTGTCTCAGGTTGCTGTTAAGGTGTTGCAAGGCCATTGATTTGGTGTCCCAGGTTTTTGCTAACATGTTGCTAGGGCATTGCTATGTTATCCCAGGCAGTTGCTAAACCACTGCTAGGCCATTGCTATGGTATTCTAGGTAGTTGCTAAGGTATTGCTAGATCAGTGCTATGTTACTAAAGGTGGTTGCTAAAGTGTTGATAATCTGTTTCTTTGGCATCACAGATGGTTTTTAAGTTGTTGCTAAACCATTGCTATGGCATCCCAGGTGATTGCTAAGCTGTTGCTTGGCCATTGCTGTGTGATCCCAGGTGGTCGCTAAGGTGTTGCTAGGCTGTTGCAATGGTATCCCAGGTGTGTGCTAATATGAGTGTATGTATGTGTGTATATAATGTCTAACTATGAGGGTCAATGTGAGAGACGTCACTTGTAACATTTGTGTCAGTTAGATTCGAAATTTCTCAACATGCTGCCACCCATTCCTGTGGAAAAAATGTGATTGCTCCAAAACATCTGACTCTGCCCATCAGCTAATTATGAAGTACTTTATTAGCTGAATCAGGTATGTTTAAGTAAGGTATAAAATAATATGCTGTCCAACTGTATGGACATTCCTAGAAGAACACAGCCATTGCACACCTACACTGCAAATGCTGTTCTAGAATGAAGAACTGCTGTGGGTTATAGCAAGAGTGCTGGCAGTTAGCATGTGTATATCGAGCTCCTGGGTGACATAATGTCTGAGTGCCACGTTTTAAGAAAAATGCACAAGAAGGAGCATAAGAATGAGGCACTCAATGGAAGTTTGATATTGAGGACATAGCCCTCGATTTCTGACAGTGTTTTCAGATGGCTGGGTTTTCTGGCTGCCGGGGGAAGGTGTTCTGGTGCAGACAACTCAATCTGAACATGATTAAACACACCCCTCATGCCAGAATCGAGTTGAAACGCAATTTCCCTTATTGTTACAATCTAGCTCTCATAAGCATAAATTCTCCATATTGCTCAGGGCTACTGTGCTGTGTAATGGTTCTGGTAATAGGCCTAGCACTCTAAGGCAGGTGGCACCAGTGCTAGACCTTGGTATTTTCTTTCTGTGCCCTTTGGTGTATTATATCTAAATTGCTTCAGCAAGTAAGAAGAGGAATCATACTGTGAAATAAATCTTGTGTCACTTTGATTTAGGTACACGTTCATGGTGGGCAGAAACTTCTAAAGTGGCATTCATTAATATGTCTGCAAATGTAATATTTCTTTTGGCTCTATTGCGAACGCTGTGGTCTCCCAGCATGTAGCCTCATTAGCTAAAATGCCAATGATGTTGGATTCAAATTACAACCTGACCACACATGAGGAACATTTTTATCGTGTTTGGACTAAATAAACAATGGGACAGATCTGTAAGGTCAGCCCTGCCTACCTCAACCGCTACCATTTTTCTACGGCTGCTCAACAGCCCTGCAAAAAAAAAACTGGTGATAACATGTTGATAAGATCCTAAAACAAAAAGCAAACGGCTCATTAGAATGAATGGAATCAAGTGAGCATCCTTTTAGTGCATCCTCAGCAGAAACCCAATGCAGGCCATGTAGCACATATGGTCTCCGATTAGCACGTCTGCTTTGATTAACACAAACTTCTACAATTAGCAGTGCAGGTGAGTTTCATGCCAGCCGTGTGGGATTGGATTGGCCGTCTGAGCCACTATCTGGAAACTACAGGCCCCAGTGCGGGTGGCACAGACTGATGTTATCAGAAGTCAGGGCTGAGGCAGCTTTCAGCCCGTAATAGTGGATGACAGAGCTGGTTTAACTTGGAGGGTCTGCAGCCACATTTTCCTCAATGAGACCTGACGAGAGTGGAGGGCTCCCTGAACCCCCAGAGACAGCTCATCTGCTCCAGAGAGCCAATAAAGCACTTAAAGTGAGAGGAAATCCAACAACACTCAATTGGAGCCATTTTTTCAGTGCTACAATTAGAATGCATGAGACAATAAGGGGAGTATAGAAATAAATGAAAATATAAACATTACACAGGCCTTTTACTTCTAATGGTGCAGTCAAAATCTATTGGTGTGACTCAGCAAACAAAAAAGCTTTTAAATATTTCAATATTCTGGGCAGTTTAAAAAAAATCTGGATAAAGCTGCCAGAGCTAAATGTCACGTAACAGTGCTCTGTAAAAGCCTGAAAAAGAGAAAAAAGACAGAGTTGTCTGTACAAACTGATCACATTTAAGGTCACACTTATAATGTGTTACATATGGTAAGATTGTCTTATATGGATGAAGCCTTTATATAAATTTATTAATAGTTATGGCTACATGTATAGCAAGTTATGAAAAAGAAGCAGGCCTGTCTTCTTTATTCCCTTTATTTCCTACTCTTAATTATGTGCTATAATGAGAAGCTGGCCAGCTGGTGATAACATGAAAATGCAACATAATCAATGATGATACATATACTATAAATTAATGTCAGCTAACTAAGTTCCTGCCAGCATTTCCCACTGCCCACCTGCTCATTTTACTGCATCTTCTACAAGTGCTGTTTTTCCTGCCTTCTTGCCTTCTCCTCTTCTTACTCTTTCTGCTGCTGGTTTTTGCAGTCTCCATATCCACTTATGTAAATTGCGACATCGGTAAGCAATGCAAAAAGTAATGCATCGTGTAGAGGACACTGCCTGTTGTGTCAATCAGCACCAGATTCACATCACTATTCCAAACTTGAACAGGCTAATCTGCTCACTCTATGAAACCTGGGCTGTACCACATTAAGAAAGGCCCCTACATTAAACTAATTTAACCTAAATTTACCTTAAATGACTAAATTACTTGGTTGTAACATTAACAGTTGTTCTATGCATTCTTGTGTATGCCAGGGTTTATATACGTTGGATGTTATACATCCAATCACTACCAGCCCACCAGGAATTCTTCCAACTCAACTGATTGTCCACTCTTGTATTGAAAAGAAGTACATCAGTTCATTAGTTAATGAGAGGCTGCTCATGAGAACATCATGGTGTTTTTCCACCAGGCAAATCTGATGTGATCTAGCATTTTGTCGTCATTTCCAGTGCCAATGAACTGTACCGTCTGTTTTCCATGCATATTTCTAATTGATATTTAGGTAAAATGGAATAAAAAAAAGAAAACTAAGTAGATATCAATGTTTTATTTACCTGAACTTGAGATACTAAGTAGTAATATCGGGCAATGCAATTGGTATATAAAAAAAGTTAAATTAGCTTGACTTTTAGGTGTAATGACTTGATGTTTATAAGTTACGCTAACTTAAGTTTTATTACACAATGCTTAACATTTTAAAGTTAAACGGTAAATTTAATTTATCTAGGCTTACAGTGATCCTGAGTACCAATGTTAAATCTGGTTACCTTTTGCACATAAAACCAAATCATAACTTGAAGCTCCTCCATTGTTGCTGCTGCAGTCTGTGATTGCTTAGATTTGCATGAGAAATCATGTGATTACACAAGCGAAAGAGAACGCTACTCTACTTTCAAGGTTTTGTTGTGCTACTCAAACCTGATACAGGTAGTTCTAGGCTCAGATTTGCAGCTGCACTGTGCTGCATCATACTTCCTGGTGGAAATATGTCATTTTGGACATCGATAATTAGAATCAGAATCAGAATCACTTTATTTTATCAGGGAATTTGTCTTGGTGAGTGCACACATGTATGATATGTAACATACTAAAGAGAGTGGACAAGCACACAGACTGTTAACATGTATTTAACTAAGGGAAAAATAAAATAAAAATACAATAAATAGAATAAAGACTAAAGAATAAATAGTAACGGATAATAAAGAGCCCGATGAAAGGAGCTAAAGAGATGTGTGAATATCTGTATTTTAATATCTATGCAGATATGAATATCTATACTTATGCAGGTCTGAGTAGACATATGCTATAAAAACTATTACATACAGAACATTACAAATGATATGAACATTTGCAAATTTAACATCTGTACAGCTGTGCAAATAAGCATAATGTTACAGAGTAGTTACTGTAATAAAATAAGGAGATTTGTTTGGTTTAGTTTAAGGTTAAAGGGCAAGGTGTCCACTGTGGTTGATGCTCTTGGGAAAAAGCTGTTAGCATTTCTGGTTGCGCTGGCTTTGATGGCCCTGAATCTCCTACCAGAGAAGTGGCTGAAAGAGGTGATGTCCAGGATGAGAGGGCTGAGCTGCTATTTTGCCAGCATGCTTCATCACCCTGCTGTTGTAGATGTCCTAAAGCGTTGACAGACATCCAATGATCCTCTCTGCTGTTCTTGATTTGGTTATTTGGCTCGGACTCAATTGCTGTGTAATAATGTGCTCCGACTTTCCTTTGGCATCAAAGATTTGGGTGCATCTATAATGCATTAAAACAAACTTCCTTGTCTTTAAAATGCCATGTTTTCTAATGATACTTAGATCTAATAAAGCACTGTTTATGGTCTTTGCAGGCTTTATGTGAAGTGAAAGTGTCACATCTAATTTATTATATAAAAAAGCACATTTTAAGCAGAAATTGAGCAAAAATAAGATTCATATGAACATACAGTGTATGTCTTTATAAAGGCTTCATAGTCAGTGGAGGAAAACACTTACGTAATTGCACTTTGCTGCTGTACCCTCTTAATAAATGGTACTTTGGAGAACCATTTTTGCAAAAGAGATGTGTGGAAGCAAAGAACCCTTTTTTAAACTTTAAAGAACCTTCACGTAAGGTAAGCGTTTTAGAAAGAACTGTTTAATTGGTAAAGAATCTTTACATTATGTAAAAGTTCTTTGAACATCTAAAAGTTTCTTCACATGTACGAATGTCTTTATCAAACATGGTTCTCTCGGGAAGCATAAGGTTTCTTCTATGGCATCTAAAGAAAATTTTGTAAAACCTTTTTTTATAGTGTACTTAAGTATTATTTTCATTTATACTTCACTCTTTACTCAACTTCACTTATTGAAATTGACTACTCCTACATATAACTTCATTTCATTTCCAAGAGAAATATCATACTTACATTTGCATTTAGACATTTTTTGGTCACACCTTATTTTGAACGGTTTCCAATGGATGCTCTACAGATACTTAAATCATTAACACACATTCTGATGATGTTCAGTTGATGGTCAGCAACATTATGGTGAGGGTTAGGGAAAGATTTAATGAACTCTTTCACTTCAAAGTTTGAAGTTCAGTTGCATTTAATGGATATTTATGAAGGTTATCTAAAGGTATACTGAGATTCTACAAAACATCCACAGTGGACCATCCAAACAAAGTGTTACCCATTTTTATCTTTTTATCAGTCAGCTGAATTCTCATACATTTACATTTATTGTTTTCATTACAACATCCAAAAAAAATAATATCCTTGCAAAAAGTAACTGCCCACAACTATGCTAATACACCTTTGTGTCAGGATTATTTCTACCAACTAGTCACCACAACACACACTAATGCAGGGGTGTCCAACTCAACCAGTAAAAAGGCCATATTAATAATCTCATCATATCTGTGGGCCAGAGAAAAAAAAAGTTTTTATTTCATTTTTAATTGATGTTGTGTTATAATCCAAACTGGGCTTTGTTTATTCAAAATGTGCAAAAAATCTCAACAGTAAAATACAGACACTTGTAGTAGACCTTGAAATATTACATGGATACTTGAAATTTTCAAAATTTAAATGTTCCCAGAAGCTCGGTCTTTTAAACCTGCTTGAACTAGACACCTGGCATCTTTGCTGCATGTTCATTAAGACTTGGGCTCATTTCCTGAGTGGCTGAGCTAACGTTAAGGGTTGATACTGGTTGTATTTTGATGTATTTTGGTGATATGACTGGTGAGGAATTGTGCAGAATTGTATAGAGTTGAGGTGTAACCGCTGTCCCATAGACTGTTTTGGGGTAGGAGAGTCAGAGCACATTACATTGCAGTGCATGCTGGGGAATGTAGTGCAGCACATTGTAAAATGGGTTAATATTAATAGAAAATTCAAACATTTCTGTGGGCCACATAGGATTGTGTGGCAAGCCTGATCTGGCCAGCAGGCCTTGTGTTTAACACATGTACACTAATGCATTACACACCAACAAACAAATAAAATATTTAATTTTATCTGTTAAAACATTTATTTTTTTATTCTTGAATATATTTTAATGTTGATATTTTCACCTTTCACTTTAGTATATTATAAGCACCATATTTCAGCTTTTAAGTTAGAAGATGTTGATACAGTATCCACACATTCACTTTCACTCTCTGCACTTTTACACCTGTGTCTATTTTTGACTCTTCAAAGTAGCCCTTCTTTGCCTTGATGCAGCTTTACACACTCTTGGCGTTCTCTCAAGCATCTTCATGAGGAACCACCTGGGACGCTTTTCAAAGATGACTGAAGAAGATACACATATGCTGAGAACTTGTTGCATGCAGGAAAAACTACTTGTTGGGGAAATAAAAAAAATCTAGATAAACACCAACTTTATTATTTATATTTGTCTTAGAAATATATTTTAATAATTTAAACACAAGCCTTTAGACCAAAATCTATGAAGAATGAACATTCAATCGGTATCCATGCATTTGTCCATGCTTTTTGGTGCAGCGTACACATTTAAATGCTTATGATCAGGCATTAATATATATTTCTACTGTTTTACACCACATTATGCACAACAAAGTTCAGTTTGGATCTGTTATGGAGGCCCATATATGTAGAAGTGTTACCTCATTTTTCCAAAGAGCAGATGTCAGATTTAGGTTCTGATCCCTTTGTTCTCAACAAGCTTGCATGTTCATTTTAATTTCATTATATTTTGTTGAAAAAAACTAAAGCAAAGTGTCATAAAGGCAAAGCAATGATTCAGAATGTATGAGTGCAGACTTTATTAAAACACAACACAAAACACTGGAGAATCAGGCGAAGAACAAAGCAAACAGAACTAAGAATAACCAGAACTCTGAAGAGACAGTACAAACTACAAAACATGAGATCTCACGATGAAGCAAAACAAGATGAGGCAAACATGTGAACATTAAAAAGCAGACAAATGCAAGTCGACGCAAAGACTTGACAAAGAAGTATTGAAACATTTAAAATGACAAATATACAGAGAAGAACAAGACAGGTGGAAACACTAATTAACGAACTGGAACTAAGGTGAAACAGAGACGTGACTGAGTGGAGGATGGAGAGGGTGGATCCAAACAACACCATGACACAAAGATGCATTAACCCCTTACGTTTCAACACTTGCATCCTAAAACTTATCATTTAGTGACTCCAACAGTGCAAACACAGTGAGCTACTCTTAATTTATAGGAGTAAGGAGGCCTGGACCTACAGCTCCTGGCCATTTATGAGGTTAAACCTTTTAAAATGAACCTAAGCAATATTATTAGGAATATAGCCTGAAGAGACAGGGGTATGCTAACCTCCTAGTGAAAAAAGAAAACGTGAAATTGGCCCACAGGCTATTTCACTTTCAGATGACAGGCCTAGACACAGGCCTACAATAAAATGTTGTTCTTTGCAGCCTCCAAATAACTAAATAATAGTTCATAGACACTGCTACACTATATATTACTGTAATATGGTGGTTGTTTATTTTGTTCCACTATACCTCCAACTGACTCTCTCTGAATCTGATTTCCAGTCCCTGTAATTACTTTATAAAGATTTTGAGCCAGATTTTTTTATCGCAGTGATGTCTCTAACCCCCTATTAAGCCTTTAACTTTCATATCATAACTCCAGCACAGCACCAACCCCTAATCCCAGTGTGAAATCCCTCCATTCTGGAAGTATTAGCGTGTCATGCCTTTGTGGCGATCCAGCCTGTAGCGTTTAGGCTCATTACTGTAGTGTCTGATTGATTCTGCACTGATCCACGTCTCAGCAGTGGACCATCTTGTGTTGCCAGCGTGTTTTCAGCCCGGCATGGAGCTCCAGCGGAGTCCCAAGTTGGTGTAATACGCCCACAGAGCGGAGGTTTCAAAGGGGGTAGGAGCCTGTCGAGAGGCTATTGTAATGAGAGGGAGCTGGCTGTCTCAGGCCAATCATCTCACAAAAAAACCAACACACTTTTTCCCAGACAATGCTGTTTAATTGGCACTTTGTTGACCTTCCGAGTCAAAAGGTGCCAGCTGACAGCAACTGCACATTTTTATTTTTTTTCACGGGTGTCTCAGTCTGAGAAATGTCTCGCCCCGCGTTATTCAGACCTCTTCTTTTATTTACATTTAAGTGAACAGCCCATTATGCTCAGGGAATGGGCAGAGAAATAGGCCGAGCTCTAATGATTTCCTTGTGCCTATTAAATCAATGGAGCTGCTCTCTTGGGAGCCCAGCACCATCAAACTACCAATCGGAGCACTGACACAGTGGGACTATTAAGGCCTGAGTAACAAAATGTTTACCAACAAATGCGTGCCCATCATGTTGCCATATTTAAAGATGTTTACACATTATTTGAGTGAGTGAGAAAGAGAGAGAGAGTGAGAAATAGAGGGACCTAGTAAGGTTTGCCAAATATTGCCCTCTGTATAACATGGCATCATGTTGTTTTGACTTATCATTGAGCTAGACTTACCTTTTGGAGCCAGCCAGTGATAATGCCTTGTGTGGGATTAGTCCCCATGTATCTGTCATAGCGAGAAACATAAAACTGTGTAACGTGACAGATGAATGATGGATGATGTGCTGCTCTCATCATTTCAAAACAATTCTTGAGGCTTGTTTGGAAATATATCGAGAACAGCAGCAGTCCAAAGTAAAATTCACCAGAATTGGTGCCATGATGCAATTGATGGGAACCAAGTGTGAGTGTTTTGACACAAATCTGACACTATGCAATATGACACGTCAAATGTGTTACAGTACCATATTATGAACTGTTATCTATCCACTATGGCTCCTTCATTTAGTCTCAGCTTACCAGAAGAGATAGTTCTCATTAGATGTTGTCCCATAGCCTGGTGCAAGAACAAAATCAATACTCCTCAGCAGGGGTAATATCGTTTAGTATCTGGTCTTCTATTAGAAGAGAAATGAAACCGAATTTAATTTTGCACAGTAATATATTTTCATTTCAGCTTCACCAACACAATATGACTGGGCCTGCAGTCCACTTCTCCCAATTGTGTATTGATTTCTTAGAGGAAATTACAACGCCCATCATTCTTAAAGACGTTAGGATTGATGTAAACAAAATGAAACTAACTGCAGGTAAAGTGAAAGGTAACTTTGTAGTTGCCATGTTGGAACAACGGCAGTGGAGCTGCAAAATAAATTGGGTTCAGCTGATTATAACATTTGTAGTCAGCGTTTAATTAAGCAAATCTTTGGGGTATGCAGATTACTGGGGGAACACTGGCAGCAGGCCCAAATATCCCAGGCCCAAACGCTAGTATTGAAATCGGCATGACTGTAGAGAGAGACTGCTCAGAGTGTTTCCCATGATGACAATCTCTATTCTGCTTTTGGGAGATTTTGCTACTTCAGGAAAGTGGCATTAGACGTAAAAGGTTGCAAATGAATTTTTAATTATGTTAATGAGTCATTAATATATCGATGTGAACTTTTTACTGCTTTTATTCTCAGTATGTTTCCAAACAAGCCTCCTGAGTTGTTAAGAAGAAATGAGAGCAGCACATCATCAATCACTCAGTCGTATGTGTCACATTACAGAGTGTCATGTTTCTCACTTT
The DNA here is from genome assembly GCF_904425465.1 of Colossoma macropomum. Taxonomy (NCBI): domain Eukaryota; kingdom Metazoa; phylum Chordata; class Actinopteri; order Characiformes; family Serrasalmidae; genus Colossoma; species Colossoma macropomum. Next base: position 8,845,312 of record NW_023494790.1, read on the forward strand.
GACAGATAAATGGGGATGAATTGTAGACAATGTGCTACTTAGTAACTGATTAAGTACTTAGTAACTCAGTACAATCTAAACTGATATTTTAGTTTTTCAGTAGTTCATAGCTTATTAACAATACATCTACTTAATGTGAGTAGTGTATTAGCAGAACATCTTCAGGATATTTACTTCAGTGTATTCAGATGCTGCAGTACTGCTACTTCACTGATATGTTCTTGATGTGTTTATTGAGTTTATTAATTATTAAGGACCACTTCAAAAAAGTAAAAAGTAAAAAATGGCCAGTTTATTGTCAGTTAAAAATATAAATAGTTGGGAGTAACATCTGGCTTTGTTGCAGCTTGCAGTGGATATTCTGGCCTATACATCTACACAACAAATGCACATTTTAGGTTGCTGCATGTACTTGAAAATGTGCCTTGTATGTGGTACAAAAGTAGTGTTTGTGACAAAGTTTGATTATCTGGTTGGGTCCATTAACTGACACAACCACTATCCATCACTCTGACACACTTACTGCAGCTAAATATAGACCAAAGTTGTTCTGAAGGTGGGATTCGATGTGCAACAGTGATGATGTTTACCGATGTTGGGCCAACATGCTCTCACTGTCTGGGAAGCTACACTAGTGAGAACAAGTAAGTACTACTGGGTTCTCATGTTACTGCTATATATGAGTAAACATATACTTCAGTAATGGGTAATCAATAACCTATCAACAACATAACTAATAAAGCATTTACAACTCTTAATGTACCAAACTAACAGTGAAAAGCAAAAAAACAGTAACTGCAATTTAACATTCTTCACAAATGACTTTTCAAATGATGACAAATATGTCAAAAAAATTACCATATTTTAAAATGCCTCATAAACAGTCATAATATCACTATCAGTCCCGTGAACTATATTTAGCAAGAGCTCTGCTCTTTGTTTTCCAATTTTGCCAGAAGTGAATTGTCTCAAAACTGAATGCTGAGTCAAATAAATTCAGCTTAGTCCATTACCTAGCAAATGAGCTGACGACCATTATATAACAGCAGATCAGATGCAGAGAGCAAGTGGAAAATTGCATCAGCAGGGCAAAATATAGTCTTTTTGCACTTATTTTCCCTTCATGTTTTTTCTTTTTTTTTTCTCTCTGTGATGTAACACTGGAGTGTTTGAGTGTTTGGTCTGTGCCAATGCTGTTTGCAGAATGTACATGATTAGGCCACAACCAAGACTGCCCTTTTGCCTGTCCTTGTCAAACCAGCATTGCTGTGAATTGCCCATTCACCCTGTCTCCAAAGAAAATCTCACTTTTCTTTGGTGTTGTTGGCCATGATGCTGACAGCGAAATCCCTCTCATCTTCTCTGGCTTGATTCTGTTCACATTTCCAGACATAAATGGACGCTTAAAGCTCCCCAATTATCTTGTCTCACATGCAGCACCAATGGGAAAATATCTCGTGGAGGCTGTACTTAACGTTGCATCACAATAAGGGCTCTCAAATGACTTCTGAATTCCATTGTAAATATCAACACGCTGGGGACCAATTAATCTTACAAGGTCGGATTGGATGTAGGTTCATGAGAACATGGCATGGAATTCTAAATTAAAGCAGATCGGAAAGCTGCAGCTTTCCACATTAGTGCTTTGTAAAGTTCTTTGGAACAATGCAACAGAGGACCATCCGTGAAAGGATTTACTGATTTGTTAAATATTTAGGAGATGCACTGCCTCTGCACAGTCCTACCTGAAGGAAGAAGATGAATTAACTTTCTCACTGTATAAATCATCTCAACTCAATTAGTCAATATTTCTAATTATGAGCTTGTTAGAGGAACGCTGTAAGATTGCACCTGTTTCTAGACGCGGTTGTTTGTTTTTAGTTTGCAGCAGGTGTGCTCCAATAGGCAAGACTGGGATTCGGTCCAATCCCAGAGCTTCAAAGCAGAGTGACACTGATCAGATAAACTGATAACGCATAAAAATAATACATCAATAAGAAATAATATTCAGCTTTATCTTATAATTTCCATTGAAACTACTGATGAATATTCATGAAATTCAAAATAAAACTAATTCAAAAGCTCTGAGGAAATTATTTCACAGCCTGCCTCAGAGTTTTAGCACTCAGCAAGAAACTAAGAGGAGAGAAAATAAATAAAATATGTCTGCCTTTTGATAATCATAGAATTTTTCATAGAAAATAAGCCGTAGAATAAAGCATTATTAAAATTCTTGTTTTTTTTTTTCCGCTCACAGGCGCTCTAGTTTCTGAAAAGATGCCTGAATTGGCAACTTTTTTGATAGTCTTGTATATGTAAACATTCAACAAATGTTGGGGCTGCTAAGTAAAACTTTGGTCAAAAAAGTCACAATTCATGAAGATTTCAAAACTCTTTTAGCATTTACATATGAAATGATGAAATACAGGAGTAGTCAATATACGCATATGGCAATGTATGTGACTGCCTAGTGCAAATTTGTGTAAAATAAACAAAGATATAAACATTCAAACACACAAACAAACAAAAAACTCAACAAAATTAGCATAGGGGCTAAAGCGCCTAGCAGTCTGTCAGTGGAATAATTTGACCAGATGCAATTACTTGAAACAGGCCAAAGTGTTTAGAAATACGTAGACCACACACTCACACACACACACACACACACACACACACACACACACACACACACACACACACACACACCTAGGGGCAATTTAGCTTGTCTAATTGGCCTGACTGCATGTCTTTGGACTGTGGGATGAAACCTATGCAGACACGGGGAGAACATGCAAACTGCACACAGAAAAGACCCTGGTCACCCAGCCAGGGAATCGAACCCAGGCCCTTCTTGCTGTGAGGTGACAGCGCTAGAATAATCATTTACAATAAAATGTTCTTCATACAGAAGCTGAATTTATCCATGTAACCTGACCCCTACATATTAATGCCCCACAGACAGAGGTGGGCCCGATTATGGTTCTTATTAGCCCCACCACATGAATTTAGAAGTCAGTTCTAAATTAAAATCATCTTGTAGACTGAAATTGACCATTTGCAAAATAAATACACAATGCTCAACCAATCACTGATTAGCCACCCTCTCTAAGGTTTTGTCCAACAAGTAAAAAACTGAAAAACTCAAAACAAACCAGTGACAGTGGAAAATTTGTTACAATTATTAGGTTGGTTTTTTGAATAAACGTGGTGGAAGACCACACTTATCACTCAATCTCAAAACTATGAAAAAAACAGATCTAAAGTAAGCCAAACTTTTTCAGGATTACTGAATTTGCTAACAATTATTTTAATAATGATATTATTTAACAAGAAATAACTTGCAGAAGAATGTTTAGATTAGGTAGCTATGTTAGCTTTTTATTAGCTTAGCTGCTGACATTGCTCACAGCTTACTAAATAATTCTGATTACACCAAATTATAGAGTGCTCACATTTGCAACTGAAACATTCTGTTTGAAGATGAATATTAATGCAATCATATTTGTGAAATCCTTTAAAGGTTCCCTAAAAGACAACATATCTTTAACATGTAATATTGCATTAACTGTAGTTTGACTGTTTGATATGTTTTGTAGGTAGTATTTGTTCAAGAAGTTTGTTCATTAAGAATAAAACAAACACAATAATGATGAGTTGTTGATGTGTTAGTGGCCTACTAAACTGATTTTTCTGTCCAGCTCTGTTGACACTGGACAGAGTGTAATGTGGCCCCTTACAACTTAATATAGATACTTGCTGCATGTCAAGTGAGACTGACATGCAGTAAATATCTATGCTAAGTTGTTTGACTGTCTTCTTGCTGTATTAGAACAGATGTCCAACATAATCTGAGCTGTAGATTATGCCTGCTTCCATATAACAGGCCTAGAAAGCTCCCTCATACGTGTGGCTCTCCTTGGTATCAAATGAGATGCCACTTGAAAAGATTAGCTGTACTTGAACATAATTGGATTCATTTTCAGATGGTAAAAAGCCAGTAAAAGTTTTTCGAAATGCCACTCAAGGACCCTGAGCTCCGTCTGCTGTGGGCAACAACAAAAGCTTCATCATCTTTTCAAGGAAACTGAAGAAAAATCTGCGTTCTGCAGGTGCAAAACAATGTGGAGGTGAAAACTGAACGCATATAATTATCAGCGGGCCTAACAGGCATTTTACTGCGGAACCGTGGCATTGCGTTTTATGGAGAACGATCGGGTACCTCCTCTGCCTCGTAGCGATATAATTTTCTTACTCCAACAGTGATTCATTGATGTCTATGCAGTGATGGACTCCAAATGATCTATTGCAGACCAGTCCTCATACAAATGCAAAACATTGAAAAATCACTGCTATTCAGCTCTCAAAGCCATAGTTCATAACAACAACAACTGCACTAAAAAAAAAGCACTAGAAAATCACCATTGTTAGTGTTGAGATATTTCTAAGTTAGCTGTTCAGAAGAGATAAGAGCAAGGCATCATTCTTTCTTTTCTCTTGTTTTTATGAGAAATTGTCTGCTCAGCAGTTCAGCTGCAGTAGTTTCAGCACTCAGAGTATATTTGACTTTGTTTATAATGCAAATCACTCTCTACTGAAAGCTTGTCAGAATACATCACAGAATACAAAGGCAAACATATTACAGTCTGTCACAATGTATTCTTAACTGAGTGCTTCTCTGAAGTTTACTTCTGGGAGTTTTCAAAAGTTTTCTTACAGTTCTGTGTCTGTTGTGGGGAAGTTAACAGTTTGCTCTCCTGTTCCAACGAGTTCAGGTATATTTTTAACTTTTTTTATTTATTTCTGCAAACTTTTCTGAAAGATTAGTCACAGATCTTATATGTCAGGGAGCAATTTTGGAATTCAGTGTACTTTTCTCCCTCCCATATTTAATAAGTCAGGAAAAAAAATCTACTTTTGCATGCACACAATAGCCCGACTCAGCTAAGTCTAAGAACTGGATGGATGTTTATGTGGCCTGTATAAAAGATACAGGTTTCCATGCACCCCAGCATAGGCTGATTTTACAATGATTATTTCCAGTCATACAATACAAATCTCTTTTTATAGGGGAAAGACTATAAACTCAAAAGCTTTGTTTAAAAACATTCATAATCAGTGGTAAAACCTGACAAAAAAGCATAAAAGTTTACAACATTTTGAAGCTTTGATGCTTGAATAATGCACAAAAAATGCAGGACTTTCTTTAATATAGCCAGCATATTGAGTGTTACAAAGCCATCCCATTCATACTGCAACCAATGAGACTCCTCCTCCTATTATAATGTTTCTGGGGAGAGTCACTGGGGTGGTCTATGCATTTACATGTTCACATTCATCTCACATAGTCCAGCCAATATTGGCCCGGACCACGTTTTAATCCAGTTTAAGACCTCAGATGGACCAAGACAGCATCTACTGACTAATGACCAGTGTTGGGAAATAACAGAATACATTTAACAGTGTTATGTAATCAGGATACAAAAAAGGTGACTGTAATCCATTACAGTTATAGATAAAAAGGCAGTAATCAGATTAGAGGTACTTTATAAAGTTAAGAAGATTACCGGCAGGATTACGTTATCACTCACACACCAAATGCGATTTTTTGGACGGCAAAAAGTGTCATGATTTTATTCATCGTGTTGATTTGTTAGGTTTTTGCAAACTTTTGCAGGTGACATGAACTCACAATGTCTGTTGGCCCTGCGGTTGGCATAGCAACATTTAAGCTGACCGGACCGTTGGGTCCCATCAAATGCAAAGCTTTTAACAAACATGAAAAGGATTAGTTTTCCCTGCTTCATCGCTGCATCTCCAAAAATCAGCTCAAACTGGGCTACAGATATTTAAGCTGTCTTTAACCATTTGGCCTAGAGCTGGAAAAGGTGGGGCTCTGGTTAATTAGTCTTTACCTTCATGGTGTGCTGTCAGCTGTTACAGCTAACTAGGCAGTTTTAAAAGTCATTTTTGTCCCTCTCTGATTGGGGAAGCTAAAATTAAATAGCCTAGTTTGGTGGTCCATCCTAGCTGGCATCCCAACCTCCCCACCTAAAATGAAATCTGTCTATGTCACTGGAATAGTTGTGGCAATTAAATGTTACCTATATTACTATACATACATACATACATCATCTAAACCACTTATCCTTCTGGGTCGCGGTGGGGTGCTGGAGCCTATCCCAGCTGTCATTGGGCGGAAGGCAGGATACACCCTGGACAGGTCGCCAGTCCATCACAGGGCAGACAGACAGACAGACATACACAGTCACACACACACTTAGGGGCAATTCAGCATGTCCAATTGGCCTGACTGCATGTCTTTGGACTGTGGGAGGAAACCCACGCAGACACGGGGAGAACAGGCAAACTCCACACAGAAAGGACCCCGGTCGCCCGGCCGGGAATCGAACCCAGGCCATTCTTGCTGTGAGGCGACAGCGCTACCCACTGCGCCACCGTGCCGCCCCCTATATTACTATATATCACTTTAATTTATTAGTTATTAGGATGATATATGACATTTTTAATATGTAATCAGTAATCTGTGCCAGATTACATTTTTAAAGTAACTTTGCTAATGACAGACCATGTTGTTTACATCATCATGTCCATTATGAAACCATTGGTGTGCATGTAAGCATAGTTAATGCTAAAGAACAGACGTCTGCTCATGGTGGGCCTTTTCCCAGCAGCACAACCAACCCAGACAAAGCACAGACTTTCCTTTGTTGTTTAATTTATGATAAATTGTCAACTGAGTAACGCTCTGTAATGTTATCAGAGTTTCCAGGTTTTTGTCCCACACCATAAATTATTCCCAGAGAAAATGAATGACCAGTAATGACTCGGAGTCTTTCAATAACATTCTTCTGCAAGATAAATTCATTCAGCTTTTGGGGAGATATGCTGCAACCGCAATGACTTTAGCAATTTGTTAAGGTTAAAAATTGCATGAAACATGAATTATTCGAAAGTATGATTAAGACATTACTAGGTTCCTTCGAATTCATTAAAAGCATAATTATGGTTGAGATTATATTAATGGAATGTAGTTAAATGTGCGAATCCTAAGGGGACTTTAGTAGATGGAGAAGCACAGTTACAGAGTCAAGAGAACAGAAATATGTAGCAAAGAAATATAATTTATATTACATTTCGAATGAGACTTCATTTGGCTAATGGAGTAAGAGTAACAGCGTAACACTGTGAGGAGCTGGACAGTTCTGAATGTATTCACTATGGGACTTGCTCAGCAGGAAGTGTAATGGTTGGTATAAACCAGGGGTGTCAAACTTAACCACTAAAAGAGCTGTATTAAAAAATCCCAAACAAATCTGTGGGGCAGCTGTGTTTTTATTTCATTTTTACTTAACATTTTGCCATGACCCGAACCGTTTATTCAAAATATGCCAAAATTAGAAACAGACATTGAAAACTATTTAAAAATAATCTTAAATAAAAATAAATTGTTTTATATAAAACAATAGGCTACATTAGCTACAGATAACTGTTAAACCCCTTTAAAAGTCCCCAGGAGGCTGGTTTTTAAAAACTGCCTATTTGCTTGAACTAGACATTAGACATCTTTTCTTTTTGTGTAACTGCTGGCCTGAAGATTGTTGTTGGAGGAAGGGGGTCAGAGTGCACATTATGTTGCAGTGCATGCTGGGTACTGTAGTGCAGCCCAGGGTAAAACAGGCTAATAATAATAGAAAATTAAAATAATTTCGCAGGCCAAATAGGATTGTGCTACGGGCCTGACTTGGCCTGTGGGCCTTCTGTTTGACACATGGGGTATAAACAATGGAAAAAAAGGCAGAGGTTAAATTGTTAAAGTGTTTGCTACAGTTGGATCAATGTAGATCAAGCATTTATTGAACTCTAACTGAATAAAAGCAGTTTCTTGCCACTCATTCATTCATTTGAAATCACTCTATCTAATGAAGGCTCAAGAATCACAGCTGATATTCAGTTTCCATAAGTGCCTCTGCTTGGCAACTTTCAGGACTGCTCAATTTCTGAAAGCGCCACAGCGCTCCACTCAGTATTGTGCTTTTAGTGCATTAAATTAAACCCCAAACAAGACCACATCAATCAATTTTAGTTAATGAGGCTTGATATTTACACAGAGAAAGGCAACCAATCTAGAACCTTCATTATTAACAGACTAATGATCTTTTACCTTAGCTAATATTACTAGGCTAGTCTTTTTTTTCTCTCATATCCTGTAGCTGGAAAACAGTGAGTTTATGAAGCGTTACTTAGCTGATACCAATTCTGACAAATTCAACAAATTATGCTGAAAGATTTATTCCATTAAATAAAAAAAAATAGTATAATGTAAAATGATCTTGAGCTTGAAGTTTATCTGTGACTCATTCTATGTAGTGTAGCTGTACTTTGTACTATCTGCTGTGCAACACTATGCAATGCTATGTGGCAGGGCATGTCCAGTGTATGGTCAGCTTTAGAAATACTGCAAGCCCTTATTCCAATAGGGGAGCTTCGGTGGGTTCTGTGGTTGCTGTGAACCCATCACCACCTATGCACGAATATATATCATGTTTTGCTATTGACCCTACAAGATAAATATGTCATGATACTGCCTGAATATGCTTTGTTTGGGAGCAGCACAGCTTTACCAGCAAAGCACTACTGCCTTGGACAGTGGGGATTGGGTGTCTTGCCCAAGGCCACAGCCAGAAATACCTGGTCCGTCTTGGGATTTGATGCCACAACCTTACACACATTTTATGCTTTTCCTACTCTACACACCTGACCCAGCCCACATGGATCTTGTTGAATAGTTGAATAAGAATGAGTAATGAGTTGAATCCAGTGGGCTAGATGAGATAAAGCACAAAAATGTGCATGTTGTGAGGTCGTCAGGACTGGGAATGGGATCCCCTGGTCTAGGCTAAATGGTCCATTTCCATGGAATCATGTAGTGGATTTTCAAGTGTCTAACAGAGTTCAATTAACACGGTCATATTCTGATAAAGAGAAAGAAGGCTAGTAACATAAGCACTTAAATAATATGTTTTGCAAGATTGAAATGGGAAAGTATGACATTTCTTACACAGGACTGATGAAGCCACTGGCAACTTACAATGAGAGAACCGTGCAGCAGTTGAGTTTACTGTGATAGATTCTCATGTTAGCTAGGGAAACTGAAAGATAATGTAGGGGAAATGTCTGCTCAAAAGTAGCTTCTAAGATTTGCTCATCAAAATGTTCCTCTGGCCTTGGCAAGTTCAGTTCCCAGAGATGCCACAGCCGTTTTTAACCAGGACTCCAACTATTAAATTCCATTCCAATTATCTTCTTATTTCTCTCAGAGCAATTGCAAAATTCCTCCCTTTGGCCTAACAATTCCTATTTGTAGTTTCAGTATGATCTGTTTCATACAAATTCCTTCAGATGTTCTAGTCTATGCGGAAGGAACTGATGAACCTTGAGAGCCAGAATGAACTTCAACAGCTCGTTGCGTTTCTGCCTGACGGCCGCCCGCAGCTCAGGCATTAACAGACATAGCTGGCACACTGGAGAGAACTGAGGAACTGCGCCTGTTGTCCTGGGACATGCGAGAGTGGATGTGATGGGATGTGGACGGGCCCCCCAAGCGGCGGAGTCCAGCAGAGCAGCTGTCAGCAAACACATTTCTGCATGATCTCCACCGCCCTGGCAGGAGTTCTGTTAGGAGAGTTAGTCTCTCTCTGTGTACGCTGTGGGAGAGATGAGTGAAGGCACTATGATATCTGGACGTAAGTGTGAATGATGGTTCGCTCTGAATCAGGCGCGGCACTGGGAACACAACCATAACTCCTCATAACCTGCCAGAGTTTGATTCAGGACAAGCATTCATCTTTATTTAGCCCCTTTTTTTCAAAGTCCTGTGGAGCTCACTTACACAGGGAGTAGAAGGCATTTGTAAGAGCTTTAAAAGCGCTTAATGCAAGGTCCAAGCTTGAAATGAGAGTTGATGTTGTTTTCACTATGCAAACAGCACCTTATTAAGGTCCTCTTTTCTTGGTGAATATCTGTGACAAATCATAGAAAATGCAATCAGCAGTAAAAGAGACAGAAAACATAGCCGAATGGAGCTTCACGCTGACTTTGGCCTCCTTAACCAGTCCAGTCCACTGGAGATGGGCTTTTTTTTAACAACATTTCCAAAACTAGATCCGCCTGTTACCCGTGCTCACAGATGCATGAAGAAATACATTCATAAATAGCTTCAGACCTTGTGAGCAAAACGTACAAGGCTCTGCCTTCTGTAAAAATAAATCCTAGCGGCTTGCTTTTGCATCAGTGTAGAGTCCTACATACAACTGCCACTAGGTTGGCCATTTCATTCATCCTTCTCTTGAGCTTTGTGTGAAAGTCCCAACTGAATATGAGGGTGACCTTTTCTTCCTTTCATACAGGAAAGCTTTGCGGCTTCTGTCATGGGGTTTTATGGAAAGTAAGCTATTTGATAGAATCCTAAGCTCAACTCCCATATCACCATCAGCGAGTCATTCACATAAATTCTGTTCATGCCTAATTCACCAAGTGCAATTTCTTGGGTCCTAAACTTCACCAATAATGCGTATCGTTCTTTCCCAAATGACCCTCCATAGCCCCATCCCAAATATCTTATCATATCATTACCGCATAACACATTATTTTACATCTCATTTAATGCGAGGCAATGGGTGAGGCGAAATTAAAATCTGTATCACACTTTAAATATTCAACATATTGTAATTCAGCACTACTGCAGCCTAAATGAAATGATGGCATTGACTCCATGATGCATGATGTAATGTCATCCAGAAGTGTCAGAGTAGGAGCAGCTTGATTACGGAGCCATAAAGAGGTTATTTATGGGACAATAGAGTTGCATTCCTGACCATTGTTGGGTCTTCTTTTACTTCCCTGTCACCTGAAGCTGGAGTTTAATGTATAACCATTTAAAATCCCAGGCATATTACATCCTAAGGCTTATTATTCAGTAACTCCATGGCAACGATGCAAACTGGCTGAGTTATTGTAAAGTTATAAAAGTGTGCAAGGGTGCAAATTTGGTCTGACAAGTGGGGGGTGGGCCTATGTCAGAAGGCTGAAGCCTACATGCAACAGTTCAAATGTGAGTGTGTGTATGTATACAGTGCCCTTCACGAATATTGGCACCCCTGGCAATCATGAGCAAAATGACCCATTAAAAACATCTTTTTATTAAATCTTTGTACTTTTATAATTTCTTATCGGTTTGATTTTTCTTTCAAAACATTAGCTAAAATCTAATCTTTATTTAAAGTAAAATGATTGAAGGAAAAAACTAAATCTTGTCATTAAATATTTTTCTTAAATCTGTGTGTGCCACAATTGTTGGCACTGCTACAAATTCTTAAAAATGAAATGTAACTAAAGTATACTCCCATTCATATTTTACTTTTTAAAGTTCACCTGAGTGATTTGGAACACTTAAATGGTCGGCCATGACTTGTTTCACTAGGAAATATTAGTGATATGACACACGGGCAAAACGCTCTCAGTTATCCATCACTTGAGAAACACCACAGAAAACAGCAATGATGTATGAAAAAACGTTGCACAAATCAGGAAATGGCTCCTGGAAAATAGCTAAATAGGTGTTAATACTATACTGACTTTATGCACAGTGAGGAGGCTGGTCTGAGGGGACAAAGAATCTCCAAAGACACTAGATGGGGAATTACAGACATTAGTTTTGTCTTGGGTTACAACGTCTCCTAACCTACAATCAAACACCACCTATATCACCACAAGTTGTTTTGGGGGGTCAGCCTCTGCAGTCAAGAACCAGCAACATGAAGCGTCTACAGTTTGTCAGACGTTACTGAAACTTTCAATGGGATCGTGTTATGTGGTCAGATGAGACCAAAATAGAGGCTTTTGGCAAGAAACACCAGAAATGAGGTTGGCATGGACACAAAGACAGCCATGCAGAAAAGTACCTCTTCCCCACTCTGATGTTGAGGGGCTGTTTTTCTTCCAAAGACTCGATCAAGTACCAGCAGAAATAAAATCAAAACCTGACTGTCTCAGCCAGGGAGCTTAAACTAGGCTGTAGTTTGAATCTTCTAGCAGGACAATGATCCAAAGCATACCTTAAAATCAACACAAAAATAGCTGACTAACCTCAGAATGAAGGTTTTGCCATGGCTAACCCAGGTCCCCTGACCTAAACTCCTTAGAAAACCTGTGGGATGAGCTGAAGAGGGTCCACATTGTGAACCTCAGAATCTGAAGGATCAGGAGAGTTTCTGTATGGAGGAATGGTCTCAGATCACTTGCCATTCTCTAGTCTCATTAAGCATTATAGAAAAAAACTCAGAGCTGTTATCTTTGCAAAGGGAGGCTGCACAAAGTATTGAATGAAGGGGTGCCAGCAACTGTGGTGCACAGATTTGAGAAAAGTATTTATTTCTAGATAATATGTAGTTTTTTTAATCATTGAACTTCAAATAAATGTTACATTTCTGTTCATATTTTATATTTTGAACGGTTTGAAGGTTCGGGGAAGGCCCTTTTCTGTCCCAGCATGACTGTGCCCCAGTGCACAGGTTCATAGAGGCATGGTTGGGTGAGTAGAACTTGACTGGCCCTCACAGAGCCCTGACCTCAACCCCAGATCAAACATCTTTGGGATACACTAGAAGAGAGATTGTGAGCCATCAGTGTCTGACCTGGGCAAAAATTCCCACAGACAAACTCCTAAATCTTGTATAAAGCTTCTCAGAAGAGTGGAAGCTGTTATGGCTGCAAAGGAGGGACCAACTCCACATTAATGCCTATATACACACACGCAAACATACATATGTACATATTTTTCTGGTACATATTCAGTATATTGGTTTCTTGCCCTTCACGGTGGCACGATTTACTCCATTGTTTGTGAAATACTGAATAAATTCTTTACATGATAACACTAGTAAATCTGCTGACTATAACAATACAGATACAAATATCTGGTTTTGGCTTTTTTTGCATTTTATTAGGACTGTCTACAAAAAATATTTCACAATGCCACTCTGAACATAGCAATGCTGCTTTATAAGCTCAATAAAAGCAATAACAGGCATAAATACATTCTCATATGAGGAAACTGAATGATGTGCTTCAAGTGGCAGACTGTTTCTGACAAACCAACACTCCATATGCAAGCATTTTGTATGGTATAGGCAGTAATCGCATAATGTTGATAAAAATAAAAGGCAGTAAGCCACTCTGTTTTAGTGACAGCATAATATGTTTGTTGTGGAAGATTTTATGGTGATTGCAAACAATTCCAAAAGACATTTCTCTGTGATGAAATCAAGCACCACCATTACTGCTCAGACTGTCACAATCACTTCCATCTGACATACTTATCCTCACTGCATAATAAAACAATGTAATGACAGTATGATAACAGGGTTTTCATCCAGGTGCCAATGTCAATGAACACTGTACACTGAAATCTAATAGAACAACACACGCTATGCTGCTGTGTTTAGCATTCACTTCAGAAGCTCAGTTGTGCCCCCTCAATTGCTTGTACATTGTAAAGTGGGAGGAATAGCATTATGGATTAAATATGTTGAATAATGCAATTCTAGTTATTAAAATGGCACAAGCCGTATGTTCTGCATGCAGACAGATTGGGATAATGGAGCTCTGAAATGAAGTTAATTGACGGAAGGGAGTCCAAATGGATATCAGATGCATAATGATCAAATACATTTTAGCAGCCCTCATTTTGCTCTCTGTTCCTGTCCTAAATGCTGGATGATGGTAAAATTGCACTGGTCTCTCTGTTTTGTTTTTAATTATTAAAAAAAATATTCACTACAAAAGCACTGGAGCCATTTTAGTAAGATAATGAGAGAGAGAGAGAGAGAGAGAGAGATAGAGAGAAAGAGAGAGAGAGAGAGAGAGAGAGAGAGATAGAGAGAGAGAGAGAGAGAGAGCTGATATTCTTTTAAGTTGTTGATACTCTGCCAGACTATTCATTATTGGTATTTCTGGACTGTGGATACCTTCAATCAAGTAATTAAACCTCAGATTATCTAAATCTCCTTCACTCTGTCTGAACATGTTGGCAAGACTTATGATACATTGGAAGAGAACCATGAAAGAAAACACACTTTTACACTGTTCAAATTTAGTCTTAGGACAGTTTTAAATTAAAAACTAAAACAAGCACCTGTCTCTGTTTGCTAATTAGAAAAATGGCCAGATCCTTGGTTTAGGAAATAACTGTGGCATGTATAGGGTTATACATTGGCCTACTACTGTCTATAGAACTAATGATGAATAAAAAGAGCTATGCAAAGATAGTTATACATGGATATCTTAGAATTGAGAGTAGCACTTTATTTCTATAGTCCACTGTAGATGCTATGTAGATGCTTTCCTGGTATTAGACTTCCATTCCAACAAATGTCTATTGATATCACATTAACTTTTCCCTTACAATCTCAGAAAAAAAGGTATGAAACTGTCACTGGGGCAGTACCCCTCTTGTCACTGGGGTGGTACCCTCAAAGGTATATCTCAGTACCTTTAGTCAGGGAACTTAATTGTACCATAATCCATTGAAATTATAATTTCTAAGTTGTATTGACTCCACACACCCCGTCTCGTCTCCAGGCTTTTTATTTTATTGTTTTGCTTTAAAACATTCGGTTATGAAAAGGTACAAATATGTACTTTTTCACTGGAAAAAGCTTTTTAAGGGACACAATTGGACCTTAAAACCACTGTTGTACCTTTGAGGGAACACTTACATTGTTTGTACCTTGATGAACAAAAATGTACCTGTACAGAACCTTTATTTCTAACAGTGTACCATAAACTTAACCCTAAACCCACTTGTTACGTGCCTCCGATGCACGTATGTTTTGTTTTTCTTTCTCTCTCTCCTCTTTCGCCCAACCAGATCGTGGTGCAGGTGTGGACTAAAGGACCAATGTGGACATCAAATGCTTGGCTGTGCTCTTCTCTCCACCAATCCAGATGCCTGCTTTCTGCTGGGGGCGGGCCTTGGCAGATAAAAGGACTCACCTGAGACTAGTTATGGAGGGGAGCGTTACATGAGACTTGTAGTGTCAAGCTGTGTTACTTTAAGCCGAGAATATGTAGCCAATAATGCTAGTCTCTAGCTCCCTCTCTAGCTCTCTCTCTAGCTCTCTGCTGTTTTCTCTCTCCCAGTGCATGTGTGGACAGGCAAGTTGGGTGCACCTATACATGTGCACACACAATAGTGGTTGGATTGTTTATATACATCAGGTAAGGGGCGAGTGTCACCCGCTGTATTTTGGTGAGGATTAGCCTTCGCTAGGCAGATTAGACTTTGGTTTTCTTCATTTCATTTCTTTGGCACCGTCCTTCGTCCACCTTGCAGTTGGTTGGGTCCCCTTAGTCAATGTTCTTGCATACTTGGTGGTTAGTTAACTCCTTTTCTTTTAATCTATACGCATTCAGCTCAGCTTATTGTATTATCCCTTTTCCTTGTAAATATATTGTTCCTGTATCAGGCACTTTTGCAAGTGAGAAACAAAGTAAAGACTTGATTGCAAACGCCACTACTGTGTACTTGTGTCCTTCCCTTCCGTCTCCCCTTCACCCCTAGCTACATCTGAGGGGAACGTAACACCACTCTAAAATTAACCTCAGCCCTAAACCCAACTCAGACTCCAAACCTCGTTCTAATCCTGACCCTAACACTTTGAAAATCAACTGAATTTCAACAGATAGACTGTAAATAATATGAGCAGTTTGAGATAATCTAGGGCCTTATTACTGTGCTATTAAGAATGATATACAGTGGGCCCAGAAAACATTTGCACATTTTAACCATTAGTAAACTTTAGTGAAGTTATTTAGGTTAATTTATAAAATGTTGAAATGATATCTGTTTCAGAAAAAAAAAAACAGAACACCAAACTGACTGTTTGTGTGGAAAACCTGGAGAAGAATTATGTAGCACAGAGTAGTCAGCCAAACCACACTGAAATAACTGCAAAGCACAGAGATAGGAAAGTCAAAGACTGGGGCTGTTTTTTATACTGGTGTCACTGAGCTTGTGTTCAGTGATGAGATGATGAAGAAGTGAACAAAGGCAATGAAAGGCATTTTGGATGCAAATTTGCAGAAGTCTGTAATGAAAACTGCCGAAAGGATCACAGTCTAAAACACACATGTCGCCTTTTGAAAGATCTTGGACTGGTCAGTTTAAAATAAATGTCTCTTGGTTTGACATTTTATTTCCTAATACATTTTTAAGTATGGCACAAATGTTTTTAATGCTTTTTGGAGCCACTGTATGTAAATGATCTCTGTTCTGATATTATACCTCAATCAAAAAGCAGTCCGGACTGAAACACTACTGATGAATGGGAGGAGCTAAACTGCTGTAGGCTGAATAGATGGATATATGCAAATAAATTGGCTTCTGTGACATCACAAAATCAATGAATCAGCCTTATTTTTCACGTGACCACTGTATTTCAAGATTACACTGTTAGAAATAAAGGTTCTGTGCAGGTACGTTTTTGTTCTTTAAGGTACAAACGATGTAAATGTTCCCTCAGGGGTACAGTGGTTTTAAGATCCCTTAAAAAAGCTTTTTTCAGTGAAAAAGTACATATTTGTACTTTTTTCATCAGCTAATGTTTTAAAACAGAATGATAAAATAAAAAGCCTGGAGATGAGATGGGGTGTGTGGAGTCAGTACAACATAGTAAACATAATTTCAATGGATTATAGTACAATTATGTTCCCTGACTAAAGGTACTGAAATGTACCCTTGAGGGAACCACCCCAGTGACAAGAGGGGCACTGCCCCAGTGACAGTTTAGTACCTTTATTTTTTTTAGAGTGAATGGGTGAAATATCTGTTTCGTTCAGTACTGTTTTTAGCAAAGTCAAAGAAAGTGTCCTCACTTATTAAGGAGCTGTTTTATGTCCCATTAAATGTCTCTGAAGGAATATTAGGACAATGTGCAGTTTGTAACTGCCTTCAAGTATCCCAGCAATAAAGACAATTTACATTTTTGATCATGATTTGCATTAATTACTATCATGTTTGGATGTAAGAAGCATTTAAAGTATTGTGTTTATATATCTGTCCAAAAGTCCTTCAAAGCATCATGCGGCCTGAGAATATGTCAAACTCAAAGCAGGCATATTTTGCAGCCTCGTTTCCATCTATGGTATGATGTGAGGGGGTGAACTGTACAAAACTGAAACAAATATTTCATAAAAGTGAGGAGAATTAGGTTTTCCAGTGATGTAATATGGCCTCTTCAAAGCAAATTTCACCTTGAATAAATTCCTCCCAGAACTGAAAGGACCTCGGCCAGGAGTTCAGAGTTGATGTGGATGGACAGTGAGAGAGACAGCGAAGTGGCCTAAATAGAGACAGAAGCAGAAAACTTCCCCTGGCTCTCAGTCCTGGCAAATTGTTCACCCCCTCCCTCCTTCTCCTCCAACCCTGCTGTTCCGAGAGTGGGAAGAGAGAGTACCCCGGGTACTGGGACTGCAGTGGGCTGATATGCTTGTTTGCTGAGATACATTAACATCCTGGCAGCCTTTTGCGCTCTCGTGTCTCTGTTTCTTGTCTCGTTTTTGCTCATCTCTCACTCTCCCAACCTCTCGCTCTCTCACCCTCCCTGCTGAAACAAGCGACGGCATCTGGAATTAGCACGTTGCGCTGAGGTCGTACTCCGGGATTACTTTTGACTGAGTGCAGTCACACATCATTGCATCTCTCTCGGGGGGGACGATGATCCAAATATTCCTGTCAAGGCTGTTATTACTGTGGCGCAGGCCTGTGTGGGCCGGCGTGATAAGCCACAAAGAGCGACACTTCTACTCGGATGGGGGGAGTGTGGCTATTGGTCATAGGGGTCCCCGGCTGGAGAAGAGGCGATGGTGTAAACACACTTGTTCTTTTGCCTCCTCCATCATTCAGATGTCCCAGCACTCTCTCTCTCTGTGCAGATGTTCATCCTCTGGGTGTGACACAGAGGAGCTGGAAATTGACTCGCGCCCTTCGGCTGACTGGCTAAGATTTCATTTCTTTTGTCTGTGGTGAGATGTGGATGTCCATGGCACAAGCAGGGCAGTGTTCTGATATTTACTGTTGTTTTTAATAGCCAGTAATCTATCAGTTTTATCTAATGTTTATCACACTTTGAATGTTTGTAGAGGTGTTACTCATTTCCAGATATAATTGTTGAATAAAGCATTTTTGTGAGCACTTTTGTGTGGTTTTATCTCACACATTCTTTGACATACACATCAATACACATACATAGACATCTTCTTTAACATACATGTTGATTCTATGTTTAGGACAGCACTTTTTCCATCTCTGTAACATTGCATGTCTCTCAGGCTAGCAGACATAGAAACACTTACACATGCATTCGAACATCCTGGTTAGACTGTTGTAATGTCCTCCTATCAGGCCACCCTTGTCAAAGTGCAGCTATAGGTGACCTCTATGGGTTGTCGATTGTTTAGTGTTGTAGCTATCAAATTATGAAATATTCTCCCCAGGTCTTCTCAGGATGCATCCTCCGTATCCTCATTTAACCTCTGGTAAAGTACTTGTTTTAACTATCCTATCTCACTATGCACAACCACCTGGGCACTGAAAACCTCATTCTTGATAGCGCCTGCTGAGTTACGTTAGTGACAATAAAAGTCATCCACAGATTACTGATTTAAAACAGTTATTTATCAGCAGTGCAAAATTTAAAATTTCACTTTAATGAATTTATACACTACCATTCAAAAGTTTAAAAATTGCTTGTCATTTTAATATTTTTTGTTATTTTCTATGCAAAAATAACTTACACAATAAAGGTTTAAATTTTTTATTTAATATTAAATTATATAATTACTTAGCACTGACATCTACAGTGCTGTGAAAAAAGTATTTGCCCCTCACCTGATTTCTTGTACTTTTGCTGATTTGTCACATTTAAATGTTTTAGATTATCCAACTAATTTTAATATAAGATAAAGACCACATGAGTAAAAAACAAAATACAGCTTTTAAATGACCATATTATTTACTGAAGATAAAGATTCATTCAAAACCTTTGTCACCGATGTGAAAAAAGTAAATGCCCCCCTAAACCTAGTAACAGTAACAACTGTAATTAAACGTTTGCCATAATTTGCGATGAGTCTTTCACATCTTTGTGGAGGAATTCTGGTCCACTCTTCTTTGCAGAATAGTTTAACTTGGCTACATTGGAGGGTTTTGAGCATGAACTGCCCATTTAAGGTCTTGCCACAGCATCTCCATGGGATTCAAGTCAGGACTTTGACTGGGCCACTCCAAAACCTTCATTTTGTTTTTTTTTGAGCCATTCAGAGGTGGACTTACTTGTGTGCTTCAGATCATTGTCCTGCTGCATAATCCAACTGCGCATGAGTTTTAGGTCATGAACTGAAACATTCTCCTTCAGGATTTTCTGATAGAGAGCAGAATTCATGGTTCCATCAATTATGACCAGCAGTTGTCCTGCAGAAGCAACCAGACCATCACACCACCACCACCACCATGATATTCTTATGGTGGAATGCTGTGTTAGCTTTACATTAGATTTAACGAGAGGCATCTGGAAGAAAAAGTTCCACTTTTGACTTGTTAGTCCACAGAATATTATCTCAAATGTCTTGGGGGTCATCTAGATGTCTTTTGGCAAATGCAAAATGAGCCATTGTGTTCTTTTTGGTCAGGAGTGGTTTGCTCCTTGCAGCTCTCCCATGGATGCCATTTTTGCCCACTGTCTTTTTTACTGTGGAATCATGTACATTGACCTTAACTGAGGCAAGCGAGGCCTGCAGCTCTTTAGATGTTCGTCTGGGTTCTTTTGTGACCTCCTGGATGAGTTGTCGATGCACTATTGGTGAACTTTTGGTAGGGTTGTCACTCCTGGGAAGGTTCACCACTGTTCCAAATTTTCTCATTTTGTGGATAGTGGCTCTCACTGTGGTTACCTGGAGACCCAGAGCCTTAGCAATGGCTTTATAGCCATTGACTTTGTTTCGCATCTGTATTTGAATCTCTTCGTAATGTGGCATCAAGTGCTGCTTTCAGAGACCTTCTAACCTTCTTCACATTGTGGCTAGTGAAACTGAATCCAATTTTCAATTCAATTTGGTTAACTGGTTGATTTATTAGCTATTACTTTTTCACACAGGGCCAGGTAGGGCTGAACAGTGTTTTCTTTCAATAGTTTCAAGTTTCATGTTAATTTGTCATTTGCACCACATGTCAAGACATTCATGCGTTTAAATGCTTGCAGTGAGAATAAATAAGTGAAATCGTGAATAAATGAAACCATCATTTAAAAACAGCATTTTGTGTTTACTTGGATTATCCTTGTCTTGTATTAAAAGTAGTTTGATGGTCTGAAACATTAGTGTGATAAATATGCAAAAATAGTAGAAATTGGGAAGGGGGTAAACAGCAAGAATGGCCTGGGTTTGATTCCTGGCTGGGCGACCGGGGTCCTTTCTGTGTGGAGTTTGCCTGTTCTTCCTGTGTCTGCGTGGGTTTCCTCCGTGTTCTCCGGTTTCCTCCCACAGTCCAAAAACATGCAGTCAGGCTGATTGGACATGCTAAATTGCCCCTAGGTGTGACTGTTTATGTCTGTCTGTCTGCCCTGCGATGGACTGGCGACCCATCCAGGGTGTATCCTGCCTTCCGCCCAATGACAGCTGGGATAGGCTCCAGCACCCCACCATGACCCAGAAGGATAAGCAGTTTGGATTATGTATGTATGTATGTAAATACTTTTTCATATCACTGTATTGATAAAGGAGAAGCTGTTTAATGAGGCTAATGTAACAACTGTTCTCTAGCTCTGTTGTGTTCAGCTCTAGCCCTGGGGATCCACAGCCCTGCACAGTTTTAATCATCCCTTGCCCCAACACACCTGATCCAGCTCATCAGCTAATTATAAAACTCTTCATGTGCCGGATCAGGAGGTAGAGTTAAAACTGTACAGGGCTGGAGCTGAATCCCACTGCCCTAGCTAATGCTAAAGCTTCAGCCTTGAGTCTGTCTATCATATGTAAATGTGAACTTTTTATTTTTATTTATTTTTTTTATTTTAAATGTTCACTTTTTTATTTATTTTTTATAAATATATATTTAAATCTGAATTACTATTAGCATTATGAGTGTGACCTACACAAAAATGCCCACGTGCACATACGCGACTGACTTCAGTGCAGAGAAGAAGGTATACTGGCAAAATTCTTCAGATCTGATTGAAATTGACTTGGTGATCTTGGACTGCCATGAGTGGGTCACTCCATTTACATAAGAACATGTTTCATGGCTGATTTAACAGCAGCGTTTCTGAAGTGCAGTGAGCTCAGTGCTTTTAAGGGGCACTGGGGAAAATCATAATAGCAGTTCAAAGTCTCAGTCCCCATAGCCCACTCAACATGTCTTTACCTGAGGGTCTGGGCATGAAACAGCTTTGCTAATTAAAATGGTGCCTGAAGTCCACTCCATGCATACAGCCCTGTTAGTAGAACTTCAGCCTTTGTCATTAATTCTTACAGCTGCATTTGTGCTTGCCTGCTTCTACAGCCCATGGATATAAATGCAGCCTTAGTCCAGTTAACTCGCTGAGTTCATATTAAAGAGTACGGCTATTGAGCAGCGAGGCACCCTTAGTGTGTTAGTGTTGGCCTCATTAGCAAAAAGTCTCAGGGTCCTCTTTACATCCGGTAGGCATACTAAGGAGGCTCTGGGTTCAATGAGGGATCACGGTCATTTTGCTCTATAGAAGTGCACAGGAAGAAGAGCGAAATGTGTGAAATGGAACTAAGAGTTAGAAAGTAGAAAGAGGACTGAGTAGCTGACTGGCTAGATTTTATGACTATCATAGTGCCCTCTCTTATAGATCTTTCTGTCATTGTTGTTCTGTATTAATAATATTATATAGGGGTAGGAGTGGCAAGGTGGAATGAATAGCAGAATAAACATTTATTCTGTTAAATGTGATACCATGTATCTGAATAAACTGTCCAGGGCCTTTGGAAGAAAAGAGCCCCACAACACCACAGATCCACCACCAAACTTCACAGTGAGGATGAAGTACATTTCTACATGGCTATCTTTGTGTCCATGTCAAACTTGTTTCCAAAAACCTCTGTTTTGGTCTCATCTGACCACAGAACATGGTCCCACTGAAAGGTCCAGTAATGTTTGGCAATCGGTAGGAGCTTGAGTTTGTTGGCTCGTAACAGCAGAGGCTTTCTTCTGGCAACCCTCCAAAAAACTTGTGGTTATGTTGGAGGTGTTCGATTGTGCTTTGGGAGACGTTCTGACCCCAAAAACTAACTACTGTCTGCAATTCCCTAGCTGTGATCCTTGAAGATTCTTTGTTCACTCGAACCATCCTCCTCACTGTTTGGGGAAAGCCCTTTACTGTTCCAGTGCATCTATGCACAAAGTGAGGTCCATAAAGACATAATTTGATGAGTTTTGTACGAAGGAACTCCAGTGACCTGCACAGAGCCCTGACCTCAACCCCACTGTCGATTGTCTGACCTCACGAATGCTTTTTTGACTAAATGAGCACAAAATCCCACAGACACTCTCCAAAATCTTGTGGAAAGCCTTCCCGGAAGAGTGGAGGCTGTTATAGCTGCAAAGGGGGATAACTCCATATTAATACCTATGGTTTTGGAATGGAATGTCCAACAGGCACAAATAGGTGTGATTGACAGGCATCCACATACTTTTGGCAATACAGTGTACATTGTAAATGTATGTGAATAGTAAAGTTTCTTCTTAAACTGTGTCCAATTTGTCTATGTGGATATGATGATTCTCTCTCTCATAAATATACACATATTCCCCTCCTCTTTGTTGTCGTTCATATGTGAATATTGCAGAAAGCATCTCACTCAAACAAATGGTGTCAACCATATTGCTCCACAGGGACACTTTTAGTTAGCAACAGCGAGGATTTCCATCTCCTCTTCCAACTTTGGGGCCCACCTGTGTTGTGAATCCTCACCTTTGTCTCCAGAACTATCAGCATATGGCCCTAGAAGCTATGCCGCTCCAATTGGAACCTTTACCCATTTCCTCTTCCCTCCTTGCTGTTCCCTCTCTGAAGGTGACAGCTGCTCTCTCCTTGCACCTCTCTGCAGTGCTTCATCTCTCCAGAGCGGATGGAGGGATGGAAGAATGAGAGGCTGCGAGGATAGGAGGCAACGCAGACAGCAGGTAAAGGAAGAGAGCAGACGGATGTCGTCCCTGCCGTTCTTCCAGAACGGTCCCCACACATCAAAGCCTCCATTCCACCCCCTCCGGCATATGGCTCTGCCTATTTAAAACATCATTGTCAGGTGCTTTGGAAAATACATACCTGTTCCCATCCCTGGAGAGCACCCTGCACTTACATTGCACTGCAGGAATGTTAGGGGACTGTTTCTGGTGGTATAGTGATATATATTTAATGGCATGAAGGGCAATCGTCAGTCCTTTTACAAGCCCATCACTTTGATCTCGTTGAAGTTCTTCTGACAGAAGGGCTTCGTGCTTCAGGCATATAGTGCATATCAGTCCACTGAGCCTGCAAAGAATGTGCATCAGAACTTTCTAAAAGTAGTGATAATTGTTATGAGTGAAATACTACTCTTTGTTGTGGCACGCACAAATTAACATCTTTTATTTTTTCGTTTGAATTCTCGTTGCCTTCTTATCTCCAGAGGGGTGGTGGAAAGTTCCAGAGAAGTCGTCTTTTCAGCTTTAGAAAAGTAGGCTATAAATAGCTAATAGCCCACCGAGGGAGTGGTGTATTACAGGGTAGAGTTGGACAGCGCTCTGAGAAAGTTCTGGTAAAGTCGACAGGCTGGCTATCTCTGCAGCACAGCACTACAACCAAGACTCACTGGGGCACCGGCTACTCTCCCTACACAATAGAATGGGTTTCATTCTGCTCTCAGTTCTCTCTCTCTCTCTCTCTCTCTCTCTTTGTGTGATCCTCTGACACACTCCTCCATTCTGCTTTTGTCATTCTCACATACACCAAAGCTTCACTGATAGCACTTAGAACTCAGGCCTGAAACTTTGGTCCGAACCCAAAATACAGCTCGACAAAATTCTGCCTGAATCTGACCAACTGGTGTCCAAATAAAACTGTTAGCTCAATGACAATGACAGCAATCATAAGATCAAAAATGAAATTTGAATTTCTCTTTACTCAAAGGATTAATCAATCAATGCCTTCACACAGCATCCCAGTTTTCAATCCAGATAACCTTTAGGCTAGCTAAAGCATAGTCTCATGTGACCAGATGTGATCTTGTAACAAGAACATCTGGGGACAGCTAAATGTGGATGAGAACTCAGGCTTATTAGGGTAGGAACAAACTGAATGTGAAACCAATCCAATACTCTGTGAAGGTAAATCTCAAAGTAGGTGGCAACAGTGCAAATGTACAGTTATCCTGGCTGAAAAGTCTCCCACTCCAATTAAGCATGTAGATGTGTGTTGTTGATGTGCGAGGAACACACTGTATGTAGTAAAATACCTTTTGCAGGAGAAAAACTTTCACATCAGTTTCACTGGCTTACAACAGTATTTCTTGCTGGTGTGCTTGTGTTTCCAAGTTGTACGCGAGAGTTAAAAGACCAGACTAGAGGAATTTTGGGGTAGGTTTCAGATTTTGATGCAATTTTCAGCAACAAATGTTTAACAAGATGTCACCAGGTGTGTATTCTCTTTATAAGATCATGTGTGGCTTTGCAAAACTAGTCCTTGTGTTGGACTCATAGATCTTGGGTCTGTCTGAAAGGGCTCCCCAAGCCCTGCATTCCTCCTCAAAACCCAAACTTTGGTGATGTCAAAAATATACAGATGTAGAGGGCAAGAGATCTTGAAGGTCCAGAGGTTAAAAGTGAGCATTTGGGACAGACAAGTGCATCACACAGGCTATACTGAAATTATGTTAGCAGTTTTATATTTTTATTGATTTATTTTATTGCTTATCTACAGTGGCTCAAAATCAATAATAAGCACAATGCAGGTTGTAAAGGTAAATTATAATTTATTATAATTATAATTAAAAAATGCATTTTAGCTCACCCCTTTTCTCTGCAAATGTTGGTAAGACAACTATAAACAAACCCTTCCATTTTAATTGGCCCTAGCCTGTAGCTTATGGAATTTTGGGCAAGGGTCTGCTTCAATGTGGTCCTCACTCAAGTAGTTGGTCAACTGTTTGAGGTACTAGTATTTCCAATAAGATTACTAAAGGTTTGAGGTGTTAGTATTACTAAAATCACTTTGTTGTGTTCCATCACAGGAAGAATAGAATAGAATAGAATATACAGGCCAGCAATGAAGCCTGTATATTGTAACTCCAGCTTCTCAGGACTGTAAAATTCTTTGCTACTGTGAAACACGAGTGCTTTGTTGTGAGCAGGTTGCCCAGGACGCGCTGTTTAGAATGTGACTGAGAAGTTACAGATAGCATAGCTTTTTCAATGGCTAGGAAAACTACTCTAGCTGATGTTCGCTTGGTCCAATTTGCTAACATATTGGCACATTGTCCACTGAGAAGAAAATACCACATGTAAAAGATGACAAATCCTTATTAGCATCCAACATTGTACTATTCAGCCTAGGGTTAGCTTGAAGAGGCAGCCTCTAACATGAAAACCTACTAATTTTGAAAAAATAACCTACCAACTTTGGAAAAATAAAACGTTTTAAAAATGTACTCCTTTGCAAGCTGCTTAATTTCTGTAATACTGAAGCCTAAGACCACAGTCCTGTTATTTTTGGTATATTTGGTTAATTTTATTTATTTATTTGTTGCTTTTTACCTTCCTTCCTTGAATATCAATTCATTAACTCTTATGGATAATTGAAAATCAAAATTATTCAGCGTGCCAGTCCTTGCCAAAGGGCAAGCTAAGAGCATGTAGCAGGTGATTCTAAGTACCTTTTTGAGTGCCAGAACAAGACATATGACAGCCTTGTGGTCCTCGCAGGCACACCCAAATGAGAACTGCAGGACTCCGAGCCGGCCAAATGGCACAGATCTTTGGTGATCCTCACTGCCAACAACAAAGGAGACTCCAGCATGCACGATTAATCAGTATTTAAAGATGGGGAAAGCAAAGTAGGAATAAAAACTAAAGCAGAGGCCAAAACAAGAAATTTGGACCTGGCCTGAACTTGATGAATATTTCAGAAATGATGTTAGTTCAAAGCTTACCAATAAGCAGAATTTTTTAGCAGGTACCACGGAATAATAATGGCAGGCCTCTAGGTTTTGGCTGTAGGCTATGCTGAGGCATCCACTCACACAGTCTACAGCTATGTATAAACTATACACATTGCGTCTCATAGTTTCAGCCATGTACCCGAAACATATAACATCATAAGGTGTACACCCCGAGGCAGAGTGAGATAGCCCATACCTCTGAGTAAATAGCATCACAGAGCCACAGTCCTCCAGTTTAGGGATCAGAGGAGTGATAGCTTTCTTTACAGGCTGGTTCGAGGGAACAGATGAACAGAGAGTGCAGAGAATCTCAGATGCTGGACATGTTTTCCAGTAGCCATTGCTAATTATGCTTGAAGGGTGAGAGTGCCCAGGGTGAGCTCCCCGAGAGTTCGCTTGTTTCTCACCCAGACAAATAAAAAAAATAAACAAATAAACTTTCTATCAAACTTTTATGAAACAGCAGGGTGCCTTGCACTTGTGTATGTGTGCGCAGGCACGGGTGTTTCCTTTGCTTTGTTCCACGCCACCGCCCAGGCACCGAGTATCATCCATATTTGACAGCAGTGTCTCCACTACACTGAGCACAGATAGCTCTAACGAGGGGGTAAACAGACTGAGAAAGCCCCGGTTAAGCCTGCTGAGTTCCAGATGTACTGTGTCTTGCCGGGGTTGCTCAGAATTGACGTGAGTGAGCTATTAAGCATTTTCAAAAAACGACTGTGACTCAATCAGGTTGTTCTAGCACAGAAAGTAAACAAGAAAGGTACATCAAAACAATAAGCCAGTCATATTTAATGAGGCGTAATGAATAATGCTAAATTGGTGGATTTTGGTTTGGCTGTTTGTGATGACTAGGCCTTTAGAAACACGATTAGCTCCTATTAGTTTATCATGTGTGAATGTGAGTATTATGAATCTTAAGGTCACTCAAATGAAATATAGACTTTTCTGCAGTAATTTACATTATTCAAACATTGCCTTTGAAGCCTGATCTCTCTGACAAAATAGGAACTCAGAAGCTTTTATGAATGAAGAGACTGTTACTTGTTTTTGTAATATATTTATTAGCCCTTTAACACTACAGTTTTATTTCATACAAAAGCTTATTATGCAGTAGCTACAGGGCCTTCACTGCAAACAAATGGAGCTATTCTTAGGTTATAGAAGTGTGTATTAATACTTCGGGTACACCTGCGGTCCCATGGGTTGTTAAGGGGTTAACTTAACTGTCCGGCATGTCTAAGAGAAATTTCAGCCCCATAGCAAGAATAACAAAATTTGTACAGAGCTTTTATTATTGTTATTACTCTAATTTTATTTACTGCGAAGGGAAATAAAACATAAAATGTGGCCTGTGAATCCAATATGTTGAACTCAGCAAATATATAGAAAATATCATGTTTAAGTGTTTTTAAGAGGATTTAGGAGGATGTGTTAACCTATTTTCACTAATCCACTTCTGCATTTGACTGTATTTTGAGCTCTTACTGGCAAAAACAAACTCAAATAATTTTATTAAATAATTTTAAATTGTCTTGGGTGTCTAAGCAGTGACATAGCTAAGATCTTATGGGCACCAGTGCAAAAAAAAAAAACTTACGTATAACAGGCCACCATAAACAGCAACTTAATCATTATCAAATTCGTTAATGACAGCAAATAAGTATTCACAATCCACTAGCATCTAATGCTAATCTAAATTATTACATTACACTGCCTGTTTAAGATTAAAAAATGATAAATAATCAATGTAGGTTGCAGGTAGTGAAGGACTGAAAGCAGTTACGATGGATGCGATGCATTATTAATAAGAGAGACATAAATAGATGTTTTAATAAAAAAATAAATAATAAAATAAATAGTAGTCTGTCTGTGTAGTATTAATAGAAACTAACTGATGAGGTATGTTGTGGACGAACATGGATCTTCCTGTGAGTCTTGAATGTACAGTTGTGTCAGTATATATATGAGGGACCTAATAAAGATGTAAGGAGGGCTGGTTTCCGCCAGACATTGAGCCCATTGCAATTGTCCACTTTGCCACTCTTTACACTCTCTCACTCACACTCTCACTCTAAACACTTAATTTACAAGGGCCCTCCACTTAAAGGTTTTATAGGGGACTAAAGGTGATTCTTCTATAGCATCTCTCTGAAGAACCCTTATTGGCATCATTTCAAGAGTGTACTCCTCTTATTACTCCAGTTGCCTGAGACAGCTCATGTAGAGACTTATAATCATCTCTTCACTCTTCTGAGCAATTGTTTCTCCTTGCAATTTAATATGCAGTAATCACTGTGGTAATCTCTTCAACCTGAGATTATATTAGACCATGCTCTACTTTTCTTCTGCAACATTGCATGGCTTAATGTTAAGACCAGAACTATATCATGCATTCAGCATGGTCTTCTCCACAGCTGCTGGTGCAGTAAGAAAGCTTCTGCAGTCTGAGACTGTGAGAGTGCAGCAGAGAGTTGTCATTCAGAAGGAACGGCAGGAGAACCAGGAAACAAAAGCCATGGATGAAAAATAAAAAGCCCACAGGCTTCAGAGTTCCAACACATAATCACAAGGTGGTGAAACACACTGCATCTACAGCCGCACCACACGTTCCACTACTGCATACTCCGTGTAAGGATCTGCAGACAGTTTCAATTGAAGCTGTTTCAAGGAGGCGGTATAGGCTGTACGAATAAATTGGTCCCTGGAGGAGAAAAGCTGTTGACTCACACTCGTCCCCATGCATGAACACCTGCAGGGGACTGCAGAACTTTGCGTCACAGCCAAAGACAGTACGCTCGTCAGGTATCTGAGAGATAAATCTGTTACAAGATCAGACGCTCAACCTTTCTGTACCAACAACCCTTTTTTTCTGAGGAAGCGTTTTGCGTGAGGGAGACTGATTCCTACAGGCATGCATCAAAGAATGAAATTGGAAATAATAATAAGAATATGAGCAGCAGGGATAAAGTACGTTGACACAGGCCAATTCCATTACAAAGCTTGCCCACTGTGTGTATCCCTCCGGTAGGCTGCTCAGGATTTTGCGCCGGTAGACCTTCCGGCCAAGCTGCAGGATTATGTCACATGGGAGATGATGAAGGGATGCATGGATTCTAGAGTTTTTTTTTGAAAGGAACCACATAGAAACTGCAGATTTGTTGGATGAAGAGAGGCTGTAGTGAAGACATAGTGGTTTTCCCAATGCTGCTTCAAACAACTAATAGGGCCTGTATTACATTGGCGTCAACCCATTCAGTTTACTCATATAAAATGTGTTTTTTCCATAGTTTTAGAGGTAGATGGGTGTATAAAGCTGGGATAGGGAAAAACATGTATAGTACGGTTTTGCCCATGCTCTTTAGACAACTGATATCAATTAAATTGTCATGCTGAGATTTGTTTTCTCTCTTTTTTTCATCCAGTGCCCCCTAACACCACCAGAAACAGGTTCATTGGCTTTTTCATATAAATTATATAAAAGTAATTAGGCTATTTATGTATTGCATCATATTCTGACTTCATTCAAATTCAAATGCAAGTCTAAAAATGCTAATTCAATTGTGCATTTGCAATTGCATTTCCAATAATTCAAATACAAATACAAAATATGTATTTGCATTTGCTTTTCTGTGGATAATGGCTGCAAAAGTTATGTGGAAAAGTTAAAGTAATGTGGAAAAGCAAAGTGCTTGACATTTTCAAATATCGACATATTAAAAAAAGAATAACAATCGTCCATTTGCAATTGCATTTCCTCATCGTGGTGCTTCAGCTCTGCCAACATAAAAAATATAATTGCAATCCTGTTTGCAAGTGCATTTTCACTGTCAACAAGGCACTCCTGTCAATCAAATGCTGTGGCCGAGATGACCGGAGAGGACTTTTTGGTGTGAGGTGTGTTTTAAGAGGAAGTGACACATCTAGATTTTGGCAGTAGGGGAGCACGGGGAACAACCTAATGTGGGGAACAAATTAACATGGGCTTTTACGTTGTTAAAGAAGGTCAAGCAGCATGAGCTTCTGGCCACATTACCACATTTCTTAGCCACGGTCTCTCAAGAATTCAGAGCGATTCGTCAGCGTTTTAAAGAGATCTGTGCCAAAGAGGGTTTTCAGGGCATGTAAGTAATTTTCACACAACACAACCTTATATTACTGTAATCACCATCTTGTTGCTGACAACATAACACTGTTTTGAAGCATGTGACTAGCTCACAGCAAGTGCTAGGTCAGTTTAAGTACAGCCTCCGTACTGCAGGGTTCATTGTTACATGGTCTTAAAAGTAAGACACCTTTAGTAAACAAAGACAAATAAATTAGGTAAATAAGGTAAACAAATAAATATTTTAAGATTAAAAAGAGAAAACATCAGAAAACAGGGATTTTTTAAACTTTATTAGTATCTTTCAGATATTAGTATTTTGTTTTTTTCAAATAAGTATATTAATGAAATTGACATTAACTGTTTGTAAAGCTGTAGTTATTTAGAACTGATGTTTATTTGCTGTCCTTCACTGGACAAAAAAAATATATATATTTTTTTGTCTTTGCTTGAAACACAGTCTCATGTCAGTTTTCATTTATAATTTGATGTATGTGTGTGTGTATCTATAAATTGAGCTGCCTGTCTGTCTTACAGAAAATATATCAGTACAGTAGTACAGTTGGAAAATATATTTGTTTCTAACAACCTAAAATTATACTAAATTAACTTTGTTTGCACTAATTCATCAGACTTTTCTAGCAAGTGTTACAACTAACGCTCTGTCTGTTACAGTTAACCCACCCATGGGGTAAATTCTAACATTGAGCTTCCTGTCATTTTCAGTGGAATTGTACCTGAACGGTAGGTGCTAGAAACAAAGCTTAAGTGTTCATTTGTAGCAGAGATGTATATGTTGCTAGTATACACATATGATAATTCTATCTTAAATATTTTTAAAGTTATTCAACAACAAAACAAAATGTGTTAGGTTGTGCCCTGCTCTTCCCTACTCGAGCAGAGCTAGTTGGTTGTTTAATACAATACAGAGCTAGCAATAGCAGTCCACTGCTAGTGACACTTTAACACTCAAGACCAAGGAGAATTCTGTTCAAAGTGATTTTTGTGTGGAAGCGATTCTTGACCGACTAAGAGAGCTTGTGGCTGCACAAGCACCAATGTTAGTGACACTGTAACCGGTGTTCTGACAACCTGTGCTACTTTGTTGAAATGTCCTACCGTAGATACACCTGAAGGCAGTTTCTTGTTCGAGTTTTCCCGTTCCATCTTAAAGTGCAGCAGTTACATTCCGGTGCCTGAGGTTTTTCTGGTCTTGGAGGAACTTCATAATAAGAAGACTTTGGAAAACTAGGCCGACCAGCTTGTTAGCAGCCCCTGACTATTTGTAATGGGTATGATAACGTGGGGACAGCACTGAAATCAGGGCAGTGTTTCCTTGGCCCTGTAAGCCTTCTGCTCACTGTGTCATTAATATTGGAGCTTGTTACAGCCACAAGCTCTCCTAGTTGGTCAAAAATCACTTCCACACAAAACAACAGCTTGTTAACAGCTGCTGACTATTTGTAATGGGTGTGTTAAAGCAGCGAAAGTGCTGAAATGTGCAGGGCAGTATTAATCCAGGACCAGTGTCTGTGAGCCTGTACCTGTCACTAACATTGGTGCTTGTGCAGCCACAAGCTCTCCTAGTCGGTCAAGAATTACTTCCACACGAAAATCATGTTGGACAGAATTCTCCTCGGCCTGGTTAGCGAGTGTTAAAATGTTACTCAGTGGTTGCTATTGCTAGCTATGCATTGTATTAAACAAGCATCTAGCTCTGCTCCAGTACCGCCAAAGTTTAAACTCTTCACTTCCTCTTAAAACATGCCCTGCACTAGAGGTCTGCACTTCCGCGGATTCCCGCAGAACCCGGTATAATATCTTGCAGTGTGGGACTAATTTTCAGTGTTGCATGTAGGAGCGGTTGGGAAACCAGCCCACTGCAGGCGAAAGTGGCCAAAGCATGCATGAAGAGAAATCCCACAAAATAATGAATAGCCTAAATAGAATAGGACAATCACTAAATCATATTCACAAACAATATAAAATGTTAACAGTAAAACAATTAAAACAAATGATGTCATTCTAAAGAGTTGTGAAGCAACTGATCACGTGAACAACACATTCTTGTAGCTTAGGCCTGATTCACATATACTGCTTCTACATGGCATGAGCGTCGCAGGAAGTCTTGCTTTTCATTTCGGCATCCATGTTAACTGGTCAGCACTTTCACACAGGCTGCACATGCAAAGCGGCAGAGCATCCCAGAAACCACACTGAAGCACCTCGGTGTTTAGAGAATAGACCCGGTGCTGATGCAGTCACTAAAATGCAGCATGTTTAGTACATTGAGGGTGACCCTCATTTACAATGTAGGGATTAAAAAGAGTCAATATAATTTTATGTTAGTAAATAGACCAAAACAATGGATCTTAAAAAAGTATATGACAAATAATGAAATAAAAGAACTTTAAGACAAATAAACAAATAAAAAAAACTATTAAAAGATAAGTAATACAAATAAATGAATAAATAAAACAACTAAGTAGGGTGAGATAAAACAGAAAACAATACTAAAGCAATAATAGTAATGTTTATTTAGTAAAATCACAAAAAATATCTCAAATATATGACACAAAAAATAATAAAATAATAACAATGAAAATAATAAATCAACCAAAAAAAAGACAAAAACAACAAAGAAAAACACTAAAAGAGTTGCAAGCTGAGTGGAGGTGGTTAGAGATTAGAAGATTAAAATTAGAGATTAAAAGTTTAAAAAGGTCGAGTGACACCTGCTTATGGGGTTTTAGAGATACCTGTAATACTAAATTCCAGCTTGCGCACTGCAGCTGCAGTTTTGAAGAGCGAAAGTGCAAAGAAAGTTGAAGGTGCTAATCTAAGTCTCGATTAAATGCAGCTGATGGCAAACCTTACAGGTGCGCTTGAATACTGAAACCTGTCCGGGATGGTTTTAATGTGTATCTTGACTAGACGAGTCAGTGATCCCACAACAGCCACAGCTATAAATGTTTCAGCACCCCAGCAAAAATGACACTCTGTTGGCAGAGTGACCAAACTGAACCTTCTGTGGCATGAAGATGCATTAGCAACGATACATTTACTGTTTGATCTCACAAGAGACTTTATATCAGCTCAACACAGCACACAGCCTGACTCTCTCTCTCTCACTCTCACTCTCTCTGGGTGCCTTTGATTGTGTTTGTATGTGTTTGTATGTGTCTGGATGAGAAACTGTTTAGCTGTTTAACTTCCAAATGAACATAAAATTTCGGATTGTGTAAAAAGTAATTAGTCAGTTTATCAAAGGAATATGAATAAAGAAAATCAGAACCTGATAAATTGCTGTTTTAAGAAATTTAAGAAAGTAAATTTATAGTTTAGAGGCAATGAATGTAAAGGTTACTGTCTCTGGAGGTGGACGTCTATTATGTCATGGAAAGTCAAATTGTCCTTGCATTGTTTCTGTTTTAATAAAACAGTCTGATGCAGGGACGTGAGAAGGTGTCTCAAATTAGGAGGTGCTGAAATGTTTAGCAGTGTTCATGTGATGTACACCGTGACATCATACTAAACACTTTGTATTTCTTTTATTTCTTTTTGTTTCCCTTTTTTTAATCATTTACATGAACCATATGTTGCCAGGTTATGGTGAGAGACAACAACAAAGATATGCACATATAACTAATGCATCGTCTGCTGACGCTCACCTTGTTGTCTCTGCTCTCTCTTGCTGGACAAACTTTATGCACATGAGATGTGCATCAACCAATCAGTTTGTTAATATGATGACTCTAAAATGCCAGTCATGGCAACTGTGAACATACATTAACAAAACAAAAATGCCAACTCCACCCTACAAAAGCTCTCATGGATCTTTGTGATGCTCAAAATCTGTTAAAGCACCCATAGCCTACATTTTTCTTGTATTTTATCTTTTCCCTTGAGATCTACTTAAAACATTTATGTAATTGTATGTACCAAAAACGGGCCTAATTCATTTGTACAGAACCATTTTTCAACCTCTCTTTATCCCTTACACTTAAACAGGCAATTATTGTTACTGTGCCTTTATGACTGATATAAGATAAATGAGCTCTGCTCTGATTGGCTATCTTCTATCAGCTGAAACACCCCTTAAAACTTCAGTGTGAATGGGTGGAGCTAAGCTTCTGTAGGCTGAATAGGTGGATATATGTAAATGAGCTGGTTCTCATGACATCACAGGAACAATGAAATTAAAATGGGCTGTTTTTGAAGCTTATTTTTCATATATACACTGTATGAAGTGGGAAGTGAACGATATATTTTACTTTAATAAACAGTACATTACTTTTTTATTTAAAAAAAGTGAAGGACATTTATTTTTCCTTGATATTGGCCCTTTAATGTCCTGTTGTTTTGTTATTTGTCTTTTATTGTCTTCAGTAGTTTCACTAAAACAATCCTAAAGTCTGAAGGTGCTGTGGTTCCTGCATGCCTGGTTTGATGCAGTATGTAAACGTTTCATTTATCACCTGATCCGTATTGTCCATTATTTGTAACTTAAGCTGCTAAAGAAGCCTGTTTTGAGTGTGTTGTTTCTGTGATGTCACAAAAAAATAAATAAAATCCTTACATAGTGTGTATCCATTGATTTAGCCTACAGCAGCTTAGCCCACCTGTTCACCATTTTTTTAGGTGTCAGTCTGCTTTTTGAACGAGTCACAATACACAGCATCCAATCAGAACAGAGATCAGTTACATATATCAATCTTAAAGGCATAGTAACAAAAAGCCTGTTTAATTCTATTGCTGCATTTTATTGTTGGAGGTGAACAAAATGGTCTGTGCCTCATAGCAATACTTGACCAATGGTGGTATGCAGCCATGTAAACATTGCCATGGCGATAGCATTACGGGAATAGTGTGCTTGCCCATGTGTGGCTCCTGTTTTATCCTAAATGTGTTTTGAACACAGGCTAATAATTCTAATCATGTTTTCTTTGCACCTGTCCAGGGTGTATCCTGCCTTCTGCCCAATGACAGCTGGGATAGGCTCCAGCACCCCACCGCGACCCAGAAGGATAAGCGGTTTAGATGATGGAGGGATGGATGGATGGACGTTTTCTTTGCAGTTTGGGTTTTACTGTATATAAATGGTTAAGACTGGACATGTGTAATGTAAACGCAGCATAAAGGATATGGCACATATACACACATGTATGTCATAAATGAATCTGAGCAATATGCCTCTGTAACATACAGAAAAGAGTTTGTGCTCCAAAAGCCAACTTTCATTCCCTACTGAAGCATTACAACGTACATTCAAATCAGCAATGGAATGGAATTCAAGGTCTAATTCAGCAGAGACCATTTCTGCCCTCAAAAAGAATTAACAACACCATATTTATTCATCCTAAATGGGGCCAACTGAGGAGCGAAAGTCTGTCTCCTGAAGGCATTTGTCCAGACACAACATTCCTCTCAGCATGACAGACCGTTAAAAGCTCAGAAAAGGAAAAGAGCGGCAGAGTCGGGGTTCAATAATGGAGGACCACCTACAGGCGCTGACTGCAAAGCTCAGCTCAGTGATTCTTTCAGAAATGACCTTGCTGGAAAGCAAAGAACACTCTCAGATATCTTTAGCGGAGGCAGTTACTGAAGCCACCTCATAAGTGTCTGACAGTCTGCATTATGTTAAACGCCTCAGCTTAATCATCAGTCTAAGCACTATTAACTACTTTCGAAAAAGAGAAATGTGATTCAGATGTCATTTTAGGCTACAATTTCAAATAGACGCTCAGTGTTTTTCAACCTAATCTGCTGCATTTTTATTGTACAGCTGATTATCATAGACAGTCATTTCAACTGTGCTTAGGAAAGGTAAGAAAACCTGTTGAGTTTTCTTTAGGACATACTGCTCATAACAGTCTGGAAATGACAAAATATGCAGGAAAAATGAACAAAATGATGGTCATACAATGTAACTTGCTGTGCCTTTTACTAGCCTAGCATGGAATTTTTCATAGAAGGAGTTATGGGAATGTAGTGCTGGCAATAAATGAAATCAAACAGGAGTTTTATTTGCTTTAACTCTCTTGTAAGCCTGAAAAGCTGTTAAATAGCAAACAAGAAAAACAATTATAAAGCATTTATTTTTTTTGTAGAAAACCTCAATGAAGCTGTAAATGAGTTCATCGAGTGATAGATTAGCAGTGATGCTAATTGATGCTAATGCTAATTATGGTTTATACTTTGTTTGATGCAACCTAGCCTATATCAAATTTGTTGAGAGTATCTATAACAGCAGCCTTGGTGCTACTACTGTCATAGATACCTGAAAACCTTGGAAAGAAACAATCCCAAACATTTCTTTGGGATTTCCCAGAAAACTTGGGAAAAGAAATGATCCCAAATGATTAAAAAGAAAAAAGAAAAATGTAACTCAAATTTTAGTACTGTGTTCTTCCAGTTTCCAAAAATTGGATAAGAAACTGTTTTGGTTTGACAATATATCCTATGTTACAGTATGACACTTCAAATGTTAATTCACCGAATTTAGCAACTCTCCATGGCTTACATTATAAGTCTTCGATCTGTAACAATTATTACACAATTGGCTATGGCAACAATCACGATGATTCACTCTTGCCACTAAACACAATCTGCCACTGCATCAAGAAATGCAACTTAAAACTCTATTGCACAAGGGAAAAGCCATAAAGAAATGCCGCCGAGTTCTCTGGGTCCAAGCTCATCTCAGATGATCCAAAAAACAGTGGAAATGTGGGCTATTGTCAGATGAGTCCACAGTTCAGCTTGTTATTGTTAAAATGAATGTTGAGTTTTCCTTCCAAAGATGAAAGAGACCATCCAGACTTTCATCAGCAATAAGTGCAAATGCCAACGCCTACCATGGTATGGGGTACACCAATACCCACTCATGGGTGACATGTATGTGTGAAGGTACCATTGATGCAGAAGCGTATATATTGGTATTTTAGAGAGACATACACTGCCATCAAGATGACATCTTATCCCAGGAAGTTCACGATTATTTTACCAAGACAATGCTAGGCCTCATTCTGCTATAACAGCTTGGCTTCGTAGACACAGAGTGTTTGTGCTTGACTGGCCTGCCTGCAGTCCAGATCCGTTTCCTATTGGAAATGTATGGCGCATAATGAAAAGGAGAATCAGACAATGACGACCACAGACTGTTGAGCAGCTGAAGTCTTTCATGAAGCAAGAATGGGCAAAAATTCCACTTGCTGCAACAATTAGTATTCTCAGTTCCCAAATGATTAAAAGCTGTGATTAAAAAGAAAGGTGATGCAACACAGTGGTAAACATGCCTCTGTCCCAACTTTTTTGAATTTGTTACGAGCATCAAATTAATCAAAAGGTTTGTATATATTCGCAAAATACAACGAAGTTGGTTAGTGAAAACAGGAAATATATTCTTTGTATTTTTGTCAGTAAAATAATGGTTCGAGAGAATTAACAAATCACAGATTCTTGTTTTTATAGCATTTTACAAAATGTCCCAACTTGAATTCACTTAAATGTGAATGAGTTTTCAGTTCTGTTCTAAGTACAGATAATACATTGTTCAGTGTGATATTCATAAGCCAACATTAGTTTCCTGTGAAGATATTTTGGTAGCACTTTACTTGAAGGGTGTCTACATAACACATTCATAACATCTTACATGAATGCTTCATAACATGTTCATGAATGTTTAAATCAACATTCATAAAGCATACAGGTTTTACATTAAATCAACTTGGACTACTATGTCATTTTACCAAGAGACATTTTTCAAAATGAAAGTTCTCTTTTTTTATTGTGAAAAGACTAAATTATTTTCAGTAAAACACCTCATTTCAGAATGGCCAAAATAAAATGACCTCGCTTTAGCACTTTAGTCATTAAGTACTTTGGCACACCACCATACTAAGATTCAGTCAAATGATTGTTCCTAAGCATATTTATGACTAATTTACTGTCCATGTAGCAAAATGAAATACAAAGCAACAAATGCTTAAGAAAAATTAGATAATTAAAAAAAATCGACAGTATAGGTGAAACATGCAATGTCATTTTTATTTCGTCTGTCCAGAAATGAGGCGTTTTACTGAAAGTAACATACTTTTTCAAAATAAAAACAGGATTTTTATTTTGAAAAATGTATCTCAATAAAATGACATAGTAATCCATATTAATATTACATAAAATATTGTTATGAATGTGTTATGTAGACACCCTTCAAGTAAAGTGTTACTGATGTTTTTCTGATAGCTCAGCAAAACTGTCAAAAAATAAGGATACAGTGGTTTGCCTTTCTGTATTCCTAACCCATACAGGCTAGGGCAAGGTTAATAATTATTGTAAGTGGCCTAATAATTGTTACTTTAATAACAATTTAATATATCAGTCAGTATTTCTTCCCTACTGTCATACACTTGAAACTGAAAATGTTTTTATTCATTTTATCTACTAGAAAAAGATGAAACTACCGGATATAATCAGAATGACCATATAAAACAGGTGACCACTGTATGTCACTAGAGAGATGGTTTCATGGATGGATGATTGTTTCACAAAGCTTCATTTTGACCATCAAAAAATGAACCGAAGGGCTTGTTTGAGTTCCAAACTAAAAATGTGTTGACATGAAATAAACAAGTTATGTGGTCTTTAAGTAACTGGTTTAGGTAAAATGGACCAAAAAAATAATAAAAGTATATTCTAATTAATGAAGCTGTTTATTTTGATCCAAAGGTAATTCAATTTCAATGAAACTTGCAATTTTATTCCATCAACAATTGAAATTTATGTGGAGGTATGTATACCGACTATGTATATACCGACTCTATTTGATTTAATGGAAATGTGTGGCATAAATTAATTAAGTTCACTTAAAAATGTATACTTTTTTCATAAATGTGTGCTTGAGCAACTACAGTGACTCTCTAAAAAGCATAATCTGCAGCTTTTATAAATATGCCATCAATCTATTTACATTTCATACATACAGCACATTTGAGTCAAAGCATACATTACTCCGTCTCCAGAGATTCGTAGAACATGTCACACTCTGCGAATCCCATTAGCATAGTCCTTCCTGCTAAAACAATGTGGCCCTAAAAATACCCTTGCACTGGCTGTCTAAAACGCCTGCAGGCAGAGTGACTGATGACACAATCAGGCCTTACATTTACTCTCAGGCAGATTCATCAGCTACCTATGGTGCTGGTCCCAGAAAAGGGCCAATTAGATGAGGGATGGCTCTCTTGCTGTGGGCCTGCTGGTTTTGCCCAGTAGCTAAAGGACTCCAGCACTTCTCCAGCACATGGGAACTAGTAATTGACCACCCAGTAAAGGACAGTATACATTCATTCTGGGGCTGAACAGTTTGCCAAAAGTATGTGGACACCTATTTAATGAGTTCAGGTGTTATAGCCAAATTTACTGGTAATATTGGTAAAATCAAACATATAGCCATGCGATCTCCAAAACACTGGCAGTAGAATGAGTCATACTGAAGAGCCCAGTGATTGTTATAACATGCCACTTTTGCCACAAGTCAGGTTGTGCCCTGCTAGATCTGCCCCAGTCAACTGTAAGTTCTATTATTGTGAAATAGAAGAGGTTAGGAGCAACAACAGCTGACAATGCTCTTGCGCAAAAAGCGTGATCCATAAAGACATGGTTTGAGGAATTTAGTGTGGAGGAACTCCAGTCGCCTGCACAACCCCAGTGAACAGCTTGTAACGTTGAATGCAAGCCAGGATATCATGTCCAACATCACTACCTGACCTCACAAATGCCCTTTTCACTGAATTCACTGAGGCACAAATCCCTGCAGACACACTCCATAATCTTGTGGAAAACCTTGGCAGAAAAGTGGAGGCTGTTACAGCCACAAAGAGCAAAGAGGGACTGCGATTTAAATGGGAATTATTTTCTATAAATTAAGGTCCAGGTTTGTTAAGTTTAGTTTATTTTTGCCAAAAAGACCAGCATTTACACTTTTTTGGCTTAAGACTTAATTCGTGAACATAGTGTGGAAGACTGCAAGATAATTGAGTTTGTGTTGACAGAGCGCGTGGTTGCTTTTGATTGGTCAAACTACATCTACAAGCCGGTCCCATATTAGGTTAAATTTGCCCTCTTAAGACAATGTTGTTGATAATATAAGCTATGATAAAATTGCAGATCTACATCTCATTCAAATGATGATTTTTTAGCCCTACTTTACAGCTTATTAGTTTAAATGATGGTGTTTTTTCATCACGATGTTATAACACATTCTTACATATATGATCCATTGCAAAAAGCTTTTTAAAGTTTCCACATCTTAGTAGATGAAACTACTAATGAACATGTTCTTCTTATTAGTGATGATGTCAATAATTCACTTTTGGTGCTGAACCCTATATAGCTCAATGTTTTTGATTTAACAAAACAGGAATATGACATTAACCTAATTTGCATTCTCTCATCACCCCATGAGCTTTGGAAAGATCTTACATTTGAGCTTAAGATATACTTGAAAGAGCATTTTGAAATGGAAAAAAAAGGCAGCGATGCTTTAAAATGTGTGCAATGCAAATGTCATATTCTCTTTTTCCCATAAGGAGAAGAGGCCCAGTCACCCTTGGGTTACTTTGAATGTAGAATTTATGCAGGATGGTGTACGCTGCTGGTTTTGAAACTTAGATGTGCAGCCTAACTTCATATGCATTTTAAAACCATGCCAGTGGGTCACTGTCATCCTTGAAAGAAATGTATTCAGCCAGACGTATTTTTGTTCTTTAAAGACTCTTGTGAACCAGGGATTGAACTATACAGTAAAAGCATCGCAAATCCAAGCCAGCACTTTTCCATTCAAACATTCCCTTAAGACAAGCTCCAATCCTGTTTTTAATTACACTAATTAAAGCGGGTCAGGAGATTCACTTATGCCATTAGATCCTGAAATGTTATTTGTATAGAGCCTGAAAAAGCCAGTATAAAGCTATACTGCTGATTGTAATACATGCTGTGGGCCCTGCGTGCCTCTGTGGACGGCTATGGGATTTGGCTGTATGTATTTCACTGTAGATCTGACAAATGGAATGAAACTCTATAACATTTTTCACAAGAGGATCAAAATGAACTACATTATTTGAACAGATAGTCTGCTGAAAGCATTCAGAATGGGTCGAAGTGATGTGCTCAGATCAGTCCCACTGCAGATTAGACTGGATATACAGTACAATGCAAAAGTCAGAGACCACCTCTCGTTTTTAAACATTTCTAATCAAACAGCCATTAGGCACAGGTTATCCATTTTTCAGGAGATATTTCTGAGGAGATTAGCTATAAGATAATCCACTTGCATAAAGCAGGGGAAATCAAAGGAAAATGAGTGAAAAAACAGTAATTTTCCCAAAACATGATTAACCCCTTAAAATCCCAGGCCTATTAAATACTGAGGCTTCAGGGACTTCAGTGCAAACGGGTTGAGCTATTCTTAGGTTATAGAATTATGTAATAAAAATTTGGGTCTGCCATGGCCATGTAAGGGGTTAAAAGATACAGAGAAATTGGGACTCCTAGCAAACATGCAAGACCTGGTAGACCATCAAAACTGTCCCCATCAGATAAGCATCACTTAAAGCTTTTATCTTTGAGAGAAAGGAAAAAATCAAGCTCCATTCTTTCTTCAGATCTGAAAGGATGTGTAGTTGTCAAGAAACCCTCACTGAGAAAAAGGAAGAGAAAAAAGCTACTGGTGTTCTCAGAACATGGACTGACAACCCCAGTGTCCAGACCTCAACATCACTGAATGTGTTTGGGATTACTTGGATTTTGAGAAGCAGAGAATATATCTGCAGATTTCTTTGAAAAACTGAAATCAAGCCTTCTAAAAAGATGGAAGCAAAAGAAAGGCATTTGTCTGATTTTCTATTAAATAGATTAAATGGATGCTTTCTTATTAACTGTTACTTAATGGCTGTTGTAACTATTAAAATTAAATAGATGAAAAGGCAGGTTTACATAGTACTTTGATTGAACTTGAACCAACATCTGTGTGAAAGAGACTGAATTAAGCATCCCCTGAAGATAATAAACCAAAATGACTCTGTAAGGCACAATAATGTGTGACACTACTGTAAGGGAGCTCTTTGCGATCATTTTGGGATGGCCAAAAATGTATTTTTTAAATATCCATTTCTGGTGGAAAGGCCCTTGAAAGCAAAATAATGAGAAGTACTTGTAAGCAAAATAGATTTAGCACTATTTTACCATGATAAGAATTACATATAAAAACTTGTGTAGATTCACTGGCTGTTTTGAATAGCACATAAAATATCTATATTTGTTGTTGTAGACATGGTGACCCCTGGTTCCTATCACCACCACTGTAAAGAAATCTCGGTGGTTTATTGTTCACTGCTGTCAAAACAAAACCCTGTACGTTTTTCAGTTTTTGACATAATTTTAAAATGTCTGTTGCCCTTTACATTGGGTATTAATTTCATACTGAATGGACTAACAGAAATGGCCAAAAATGACTTGGTAAAAATTCTGGTAAGTTCCACCGACTTACATTAAAAGTAATGTATGTTTTTTCCTTTCTCCTGTAAAATTACCATTTTGGAGGTAGGAGGTTTTGTTCCAACAGCAGCGTGTTATTTATCAACAATATACCATTTCACATCAGACCACTCCAAATGACTTTGTTTATGTCTCAATGACTAAATTATGTAGAAATTTTGAAAAAAATGTGGAATTCTCCTTTAACACATTTCATTCATATAACCTATTGACATTGTAGTTGTGGGTAACTGTCTATTTATATCTGGCTGTCAAATTCAAAAATATATCAGACAATGTAAAAACACACACACACACACACACACACACACACACACGCACATATATATATATATATATATATATATATATATATATATATACACATATTCACACACACACATAACAAAACAGTCTAAATCATTCCACAAATAAAGAAGAATCTTTGGAACTGTCTCTTTTGAACTG
Organism: Colossoma macropomum; assembly: GCF_904425465.1. Classification (NCBI taxonomy): domain Eukaryota; kingdom Metazoa; phylum Chordata; class Actinopteri; order Characiformes; family Serrasalmidae; genus Colossoma; species Colossoma macropomum. Next base: position 8,888,714 of record NW_023494790.1, read on the forward strand.
TCTTTAACTGGTAGCTGATGTTTTTAATGACTGAATGCATAAATGGATAAGAAGTCAAAGGTACAGTGGTGGTGGTGAAATTAAGGTTTTTCAGTCTGTGTAAACATCTTTTGCTATCAATAGCATTTTCAGCTGCTACGAAAAATGGTTTAATTTCTGAAATCAAACTCTAAGCTTGTGTGAAATTAGCAGAATGAAATGAGGTCATGAGTGGTGGATTCATGAATTTAGTCATGCTGGTGTGGCCTGCGGCTATGTCAGTATGTGAATGTGGCTCAAATCGCAACTGAAAAGACCTGGATGGTAAAAATTTGTTTGGCTTTCTGTCTAAATAGTATATTCATTTTAAAGGGGCCATGTTTTTTGTACATTTTTCCACTTATCCAATCCACTTATCCACTTATAATCTATGTCATTCATTCTTAGACCTAAAAGGGCTGTGCATTAAAGACTGATATATGTAAATGTAAATGACCTCTGTTCTGATCAGATGTCCTAAATTGTGTCTCATTTGAAAAGCATGCAGGGCTGAAACACTCCTTATAAAAACATTAATGGGTGAGGCTAAACTGCTGAAGGCTGAATATGTAAATAGTAACATGTAATTTGTTTCATATGTAATGTGTTTAATATGTAATGTGTTTCAATATAAGGACTATATGGATAGTTTAAAACTTTGAAATGTTTACATATAACACTAGCCATTTTAAAAAGAAAACAAGGTTTTCATTGATATGGAGCCCATAAATACTGACTCACAAGTCAGCAATGTTTATCAGTTTCATAATAAACCCTCAATACATCCACATGCAAATGTAAAACAGAAGGATTGGTAAAAATAACAGCATACAGTCAGTCAGATAGTCAGTCATGGAGCTGTTGAGATCATAGAATTAAAAAAGGCTCCATAAATAATAATAGGCTTGGACTGCTGCATTGATGATTAGAAGGGGAATAAAAGGTCGGCTGCCTGAAGGGCACTTTCAGATGAGCAGGGTAAACGGGCAAGGGCTTGCTGAAGAGTGTTATCTGTGTGTGAGGCTGATTAGCAGTGTAAAAGCATGATTAATGGCAACAGTTCTTCATTTACAGAATGAAACCCTGTTTGCTTGGAGATTTAATTAACCTTTAAGTCTTTTTATAAAGCCTTAATGTGGAAGCCTTATTTATAGCCTTATTATGGAAGAATAACAGTAGCTGTCCTATAGAAATAAGCTCTCTCGCGCTCTCTCTCTCTCTACTAGCATTTGCAGTACAGTCATGCTGCTCTCCTGCTGCGAACATCATTGGCTTCTCTAATCATTGTTAATTATGCATTTCATGACTAAATATGTGCTAACGAATGATGTATATGTTTACCCTTCAGGGAAAAACCACTTAGATCTTAGGTTTACATTATGTTGATTCAACACTATTTGTTTTTGTGTTTTTTTTCCTTCATATTTAATTCGGTGTTTGTCTCAATGTTAAAATGGATCATTATACAGACTTAAGTAAGTGTGATCTGCAAAAATGTGCTCAATGAGCTTAGGTCTGTGTCAAGGTGTGAATTTAAAGGTAATTAGATGATGACCTGGTTTACAATGTATCATAGTGCTGGAGCAACTATCGACCTTAACATATGGCTGCCTGCTTGATCCATGAACACGAACAGCTGCTGCACGTCCACACGCTGTGAAGTACTTATGCGTTCAGACAGGAGAAACAAATGTTCAGGTGGGTGTGCACACATTTTATCTCCCTTTATGCAAGCCTTGTTATGAGTGGGTTTTGCTTTAGAATGAACGGGAGTTATAAAACTGTGCTGACACTAGACAGAAAGAAAGAAAGAAAGAAAGAAAGAAAGAATGTGAGAAAGAAAGTAAGGATGAAAGAAAGAAAGAAAGAAAAAGAAAGAAACAGAAAAAAGTGAGAGAGAAAGTAAGTGAGAAAGAAAGCGAGAGAGAAAGAAAGAAAGAAAGAAAAAGAAAGAAAGAAAGAAAGAAACCTGGCAAAAAGAAAGTGAGAAAAAAGAAAGCAAAAAAAAAGTGATAAAGAAAGAAAGAAAGAAAGAAAGAAAGAAAGAAAGAAAGAAAGAAAGAAAGAAACCTGGCAAAAAAGAAAGTGAGAAAAAAAAGCAAGAAAAAAGTGATAAAGAAAGAAAGCTAGAAAGAACAAAAGTGAGAAAGAAAGAAAGAAAGAAAGAAAGAAAAGAAAAGAAAAGAAAAGAAAAGAAAGTGAGAATGAAAGAAGGTGAGAAATAAATAAAGAAAGAACGAACCATGAAGATGTTATATGCTGCCATGAGTCATCATGACAGGTTATGCCCAGTGATGTAACACTGAGTGTGTTTACATGCACTTAACAATACAATATCTGCAGAAAATCTGATTTTGTCAATAATCTGATCAACGCGTTTACATGCACTTGAGTAATCAGATAATGTGAACTCCGGGTCTATATGAGTCGGCAGTAATCAGATTTCTGCTTTGCAACCAGCCAATAAACTCACAGAAGAAAGCGTGATGTAAACGTAACATAAACGTTTTCTTTACATGAAAATATGAACTTACATCATCTAGAAGATGCAGAATATTTAAATCCTTTATTTTGTGTTTGGTTTCAGCGCTGCTCCCAAAGTGTTTTGCTGCCATCTCGCAACAATGCTGCTGGTACTGCTGTCTGTTTTCGTACATGTGCAGACTGAGAAATACAAAAGAAATCATAGGAAGAGTTTACATGCACTGAGAAATCTGATTACTGAGCTAAAATCCAGCTCTCTTTATCGAATTTCTTTATCTGATTTCTAAATCACAGTATGGCGTTTACATGACCATTTGAATAATCGGATAACTGCAGAAATCCGACTATGATCAGATTATTGAGTGCATGTAAACGCACTCACTGTTATGTTACCATTACCATTAACTGTCATTACAGATGATATTAAGTCTCAGCAGCGGTTGAATGAAGCTTTTTGTGCCTCGAGAAATCCACATAACAAACTTATAAAGGGTTCTATTTTATGCACTGGTGTGAGTTTGTGATGTCCAGGAGTGAAATTAATCACATTTTGTCAGTTTACACCGCATATATCAACATTCCTGATACCACTACTCCACGTGACATCAGGTCACATGTCACACCCGGGTTTCGAGATTAGAACAATTGATTCATTTTACTAAATGCTTGTGTGGTGTTGATGTGTTTGTTACTCTGTGGTCTGGTGGATCCACCACATTATTGTTTTTTAAATCAGTACAGCCATAACAATTTATGTAAAAATACCAGATGTTTAAAATATCACAAGTGGTCAGCGTAGGGTTCTCCTTTATCAGCTGTAGCCAGTCAGCAGCCTGTCCATGTTGTTCACCCTCAAACACACACACACATACACACACACACACACACACATACAAACACATACACACACAGACACACACACACTAACAACAGGCCATGTAGGAGGAGAACAGAGTGAAGGACACAGCACCTCCACACTTTTACTCCCCACGGGTTCACCCAACACCACGTGTTCTATAAATGTGTAAGGGTGAACAGTGTGAATTGGTTATTTTATATGTCAGATATATGTTATCAGAAAATGAGCAAAGGCCAAGAAATCATTACAGAATTTTTTCTTTTGGTAAACATTGAAAATGGGTCCCACAAATTTGAACACCGCACAAGGGTTAAACATTTTAAATGATTCAGAATGATCGTCACTACTACAAGCAAAAAAACAAACGAACAAACAAACAAACAAAAAAAGCAAAGAAACATTTCAAACAGCCTGTCCTAAAATCCCAAAGTGCCTGTAGGTTTTTAAAAGTTTCTCCCGCACTGCAAAAAAATATATTTAAACAAGTAAAGCATATTAAACCTAGCCAAAATATCTAACACTTCTCATCATGGGATTGATGTAAGAGTATAAGATTATTTTACCTATTTCTATACATGTTACATGTTTTAAGCAATTTTATCAAATGATCATCTCTTATTCCATGGACAGATCGTTTTGCTTGCGTAACGAAACAGAATTGGTCAGACACGTGTGGGCAAAATAAACAAAAGAGGCTTTACTGGTTTGTAAGAGATCCAAAGTCATGGTAAAAACACAGGCAAAGGTCAGATCCAAAATAAGCCACATACAACAATAAACATAAACAACAAATGACAGTTCCAGGCAAACAATATCCAAAAGATAACAGGCAAAAAGGCAGAGTCGAAAAAATACAGCAGGTAAGTCAAATAAACAGAAAGTCAACCAGATCATGGGAAAGAAGGCTCAGTAGTTCTGTGAAAGAAGCAACGCCTCATACAGGTGAGGCACAAGAACGGTCAGGTAAGGCTGATCTCTGATAGGTAGCGTGTTGTGAAGTCAGAGTCATGTGTTCATCCAGACGGCTCTGGGAACTTGAGTCCAGATAGTCAAGGCTGGAGGGATGCATGACAGCTTGTTTCAAGAAATAATATTTGAAAAAGGTCAAATTATCTTCCATTGAAACAAGACACTTTAGAAATAGGTTAAATGATTTTATAATATTCTTACCACAATCTCATTATGAAAAATTAGCCATAGTGACTTGATTTAAGATGAATCCACTTGATCAGATTTCATTTTTTGCAGTGCACCTTTAAGATAAAGTTGCAAAAGTCTGGTTGCCCCATTCAAATTAAGTTGCTTAGTAGATTTTCTAAGTGAGAATAAGTTAACACATCCTGTACAGAGGACATTTCTGCACATTTAAAGGTGCAATTACTGTTTATTTACTAAATTTAACATATTTGGGGAAAACAACAACATTACATTTGCACAGACCACCTTTTATGTTTATCACACATTTTACATTGTATGTTTTTTATTTGTTCCTCTATATGTTAAAGTCAGCAAATAAGTAGAAACTGAAAGTTTGCAGAAAATGACACATTAAATTCCCTGTAGAATATGTGTATTTATTTTTACTTAGAAAATCAACATGTAATTTGACCAGGGATGTTCAATTTTTTGCATATGACTGTACATCATCAGAAGGGAGTTTTCCTCATACTTAAATTGGAAACACTCACTCTGGAGGCTACTGCAGCACCACTGTAGGAGGCGAGTAGGCATGTTTACAAAAGCTGTAGCAATGGTTACATTTTTCATTTTGACTGGAATGTCACATTAAGGCTTTTACCCAGAAGGAGAGAGAGAGAGAGAGAGAGAGAGAGAGAGAGAGAGAGAGAGAGAGAGAGAGAGAGAGAGAGAGAGAGATGTAGAAGAAGGATAAATAATTGCAAACATATATAGTCCATACCAGTTGTAAGAACTCATTGTGTAAGCTGCAGAAACACACTGGTGCCAATGGTACATTACCAAGTATATAAGCCTTTAAATCTGAATGTCTTGAAACTTTCATATCTCATAGCTATATTTATCACATTCACACCAGCATCACTGCAATACATCTTTTACTCAAAGCATAAAATATATAAACCTGCATTATTTATAAGGCTTGTGATGTAACATTATGGATGGCCATAGTGCACAATACAGGTTTTTCTTTATACATATTTATGAAGCTTCTATAAAGTTGAATTATGGTGTGCGAGCTAAGATTTTCCTGATCTTTCTTGTGAGCACCTCATGAAAAGGCCTTTTTGACAGGTTCCATTTTGTATCCTCATTCTGTACCTGGCGAAAATGAGTTTTAAATCGATGCTGATTTTATTTCTCCTTCTGCCTACAGGTTTTGAAGTCTTGATAGCTGTGATCTTCTCCTTGCTCTTAATATTAGATTGGGTTTAGGTAGAAGGCAAGCGGCGATGGCTTTCATTTCATGTTGCACAGAGATATTTCCCTCAGGTCTCCTGGTGGCTGCATTAAGAGTGCCTCTCTATATTGAGCTGCAAAATAACTTTCGTCCTTGTAAATTGTAAATTGCAACACTCCTTTTACGCCATAAATTAAGTTTCTTATAAATCCTATTAAGCCTTTTGTGTCTGGGAGGATTTCCGGAGTGGTCCGTCTCACTTTGAATGAATTCTAAACAGGTTTGCTTAACCTCAGGCTGCGTACCATCGGAGACAATGGCCCTTAATGTTCCTTTCACTCTTTGGCCTTGCTGATGTGGGCTTATGAGCTTTGTGAAAGTGTTGCTATGGCAGTGCAGACTGAAAAAAAGTGAAGCAGAAACAGTGGAAATTGCAGCATAACTGCACATGCCTCCTGAAAAATGAACTGTCTGTAACTATGTCGCGGATCCTGCTGTTGCATTTTGCAAGTCAATGTGTCTGTGAAAGTCTTCAGTGCTGCAAACACCCATTTTTTCTAGCGCTTACTGAGTCCGTTTCATTTCCATATGTGAACAGATTCTGAGGCGTCTCTTCTGACAGCACATTCGCTCGATAGCGCGCCTTTCTCAGCACTAACACTGACTCACTTTAGTGTTATTAGGGGAATCATTAGCCCTTATACAAAAAGGGGTTCTATATAGATAACAATATAGTAACATTTTATTTTAAGGAACAGATTTTGAGGGGGGTTTGTCAAGACTTTGTTCTTTATTCAGTAGTGTTCAAAACAGACACTTCTAAATGGTTTATCCAAAGTACATTAAGCTTTATGTATTATGACCTGTATTAATGCAAAACTGGTGGCCTGTTACATTGCAATGCAAATTATTTAGCATGAATTATGATCTAAATTCCCAAGGTGTAAGTGTGTAAGTGTATAATTGGTAGCACTTGATTTCTTAATGTCAAACAACTTCAGAAGCTCAATACTTTAGAGCTAATAAGAGCTTAATAAATCACTAATACTTCAAGACATGCTCCATATTCTAAAGTGTAGATTTAGTCATCACTAATTAGAAGTTAGAAAGTGTTAAACAGGTTTCCATCAGTTTGCTTCACAAATTCAATACCTATTCATGGTATTTTTGATGGAGAAAGCAATATGGAGTGAATTATTAAACTGTTATTAGCTCTGAAGTAATAAACGTAAAAGAAGCAATACACTTGACACTACAACCTATTAGAATCAAATGCTGGCAAATATATACAAGTAAGAGGTGAATTTAAATGATAATTCATGTTCATGCTTTGCATAACAAATATCTTAACTGTTCCAAGGTAATAATACGTTATGAACATGACTTATAGTGCATTATGTTAATTCACAATGCATAATAAACACAGCCATCCATTTTAGTAAACATTTATAGCTACGTTTATAACATCTTATGGAAGTATTATAATACGGTGCTCCTCAAATGTTTGTGAACACTATCATTTTGTGAATTTCTATATAAATGTGGACTAAATCGTGATAAGATCTTCATTTAACTCATAACAATAAACAGAACCTAATTAAACAATTAGCAAAAAGTATATATTTTTTCATTCATTTATTGAGTAATCTAACATTAAATGTTTTTGCTGGCAAAAGTGTGTGAGCCTCTGCTTTAAGGAACTTGTGTGACCCCTTTGAGCAGCACTGACTTCAGCCAAACGGTTCCTGTAACTGCTGATCAGACCTGCACATAGACTTGGAGGAATCTTGCCCCATTCCTCCTTACATAACTGCTTCAACTGTGTTATGCTGGTGGCCTTTCTTGCGTGAACTCTACACCTTAGATTCTGCCTCAACTTTTCTCTTGGATTAAAGTCTGCATGTTCCATTCCAAAATGCAACATTTCTTCTGCTTTAACCATTCTATGTAGACTAACTGCTGTTTTTGAGGTTATTGTCTTTCTGCAGGACCCACCTTCTGTTGAGGTTCAGTTCATAGACGTATTCCCTAAAATTCTCCTGTAGAATTTCTGGATAAAATCCAGAATTCGTAGCTCCATCAAATGAGGGCAAGCTGTTCTGGTCCTATAGCAGCAAGACAGTGCCAACCCGTGATACTGCCACCACTGTGTTTCAAAGTTGGGATGAGGTTCTTATGCTGGAATGCATTGTTTGGTTTTGCCAAACATAACATCTCTTATTTAAGTCGTAAAGATACATTTTCAGCTTATCTGTCCATATACTATTATTTCAGTAGTATTCTGGCTCATCCAGGTGGTCTTTAGGAAACTTTAAACAGGCAGAAATGTTGTTCCTGGAGAGTAGTGGAGTTCTTCATACTATCATTCCATCCATACTATTCGTTATTCGTGTTTGCTTGATTCTGGACTGAAAACTGACATTAACCAGTGTACAAGAGGCCTGCACATCCTTAGATGTTATCCTTAGATCTCACTGTAATCTCCCAGAACATGCTACCCCTTAGTCTTGGAGTCATTTCTGTTGGATGACCACTCCTGGAAAGTGCAGCAGTGGTGTTGAATTTCTTTCAGCCTAATGAGCATTGGCCAATAATTTTCTGATATCTTCAGAAATCTCATTAGACTGAGAAATAGCATGCACTGACAAATGTGCATGGTAAAGGCAAGGCCTTGTTGGTGAAGACTCCAGTTGATGTTTTTGAATAGGGTTGGGTCAGCCACACTCACAAATGATTGTCATCCAGTTGATTGACCCTCCTGACCCTAATTATCACCTGAACCACACTGATAACTCTAGAGGTTCACAAATACATTTCATTTAATGTTGGATCACTTTGTTCAAAAATGCAATAAATGGATGTAAAACTATATAATTGCTTGTGTTATTTGTTTAATTGGGCTCTCTTTATCTGTTGTTATGACTTAAATGAAGATCTGATCACATGTTAGGCCACATTTATGTAGAAATGCACAAAATGACGAAGGGTTCACAAACTGACGAGCAGCACTGTGTTAGAATTGTGTCCATAGATCATTAAAAACATTATTCATAGAAAATGTTACCCAACCTTTTTGCTAGGAGTGGAGCTTATTGAACTTCTCAGTTATTGAGTTGGCCTTTGTTACTCAATCATGGCCAAGAAATTTAAACTGGGTTCCTGGCATTGAGGATTTCTCAGAATAGTGACAGAATTGCTCGCAGAGAGAGATAGAGACACAAAGAGAGACAGAGGGAACGAGAGAGCGAGAGGTACAACAGTACATACACAAAGACTCCTCATAGTGTCACAGCACCAGAGTCTCTCAGACACACTTGTGCAGGCTCTCGCCTGACTGCATTACAGTTATTCAGAAGTCAACAGCTCCATTCACTCCATTCACTGCATTAACTGTATTAATGTTTTTTGAGTGTGTGAAGATTTCTAAAAGATCTCTTTTTACAAAGGGCCGCTTCAATATTCCAATATTCAACTCTCTCTACCACATCAATATAAGCACCAAAAACCAAACCAGAGAAAACAGATGCTTTACGTAGAGCTGAGCACACACACTGATGTATGCACACATACACATGGTTCGAGAGCACTTGGCCATTGCCATTATGTGCTAATTAAAGGCCAGTTTGTAGAGCGCTGAGGTGTCCTTGAGTGGAGAAGTGTGGAATAATAGGCCAGGAGGTGAGCAGGTGCTGGTGGGCGGAGTTTCAGCAGCTCATTACGGCCCCTCTCCAACTCTCCACAGGCTGATTAACACCCATTAATCCACAGCGCTCTGAGGGAAAACTCCTCTACACCACACACTGCAGAAGAGCTCTATCAACATGGCACTTTATTTTCACAGACTGTGGCTGGAGACGGGAGAGATGGTTGCTCTTTATTTGAGCACGACCCTTCAGTAAAGTGTGTCCATACAGTGAAAAACAGACGTATTCAAAGATAACATGGAAAGTATTTGCATTAAGTCCGTACACCTCAATATTTTATCTCACCTTGTCTTTGTAAGCTTGCTGGATTACTCTTAAGTTAACACTGTAAATTTAACATTATACACCATAAAACTGATTTTCATAACAACTTTTAGCACATTTTCCATTTCTTCCCTTTGAAATTCAACACTCTTATTCAGAATACCACTATTTGATCCCCTTCATTCAACTTCAGAAGTAACTTCCTGTGCTATAAACTTTGCACGGACAGCTGTTTGTGAAAACTTGTTGCTGTATCACTCGTATAGTGCAATATCAAGCAATTTTGTAACCAGGGAAATAATCTCTGACCGAAAAAGCAAAGCCTACTCATAAAAGCTTCAAAAGAGTGGCATGACAAATCACCGTGATATTTAAGCATAATGACTTTAACTGCTTGGGGCCACCAGGGAGGAAGCAGCTTAATTCCAAAAAGCTTTCTAAAGTGCGTATGAATTGGATGCCGATGTATTTTTGTGTCATTTGTTTTTCCTCAAAGTGCAGTAGAGGATAATGGTGGCCATTTTCTCCTCAGACACAACAGTGCTGTCATCCAGCGATAGCCACAATTTTTAGCTCACGTAATGGAGAGTGTACATCAGGCCAGGCAGGTTTTGTATAACTGTTCTGTAGAGAGATTGCAGAGGTCACTATACTGATGGTAAGGAGATGAGGAGAGTGTGGCGGAGGATAAAACTGAGGCATAGAAGACATTCCAGAAAAGTGTGAAGGTTTTAGTGCAAAATAAAATACTTGTTGATGATGCTTTAACTTTTTAATTAAACCTCTGTGCTGTGTGTGAGTTTAGGTCAGCTTGTCAAGGATGACACAGTAAAGTCCAAGACTTATTTTCAATGTGATCTTTGTCTAGTAACCATGTTATTATTTTCTAACTGAAACTAAGAGGGTTAGTTGTACCCCTGGCTTCGACAAGTTGACTCTTCCATTCAACACTCCTGAATCTTGCAAGGACGTCTTACCAATTATCATATTAAACTAACTAAAATAAGATCATTATTGCTGTGTTTTGTATTGTGAATGTGTCTTTCATTGATATGAGAAAAATAATGTTTCAGGACTTATGAGCTCTATTGTTAACTATTCTATGTACCATATTTAGCTTGAAGTCTAGGCAACAGCTAATATAAAAGTGTCAAACACATCAACAAAGTAAAGATGAGTTTCTAACTTATGATTATCAATAGTTTTTAAAAACAATAACTCAATACAATCAAATAAAAGATTGCTATAGACTTCTATATTTGTCATACAGTATGTGTCATATATGTGATGTACAGGACGTCAGGGGCTTCAGCAGGCTGCATATTGGCTCTTCATCTCAAAATCATAAAAATAATAACAGATATATGTGGCATCAGTGATATAATCCTTTAATAAATTAGACCCACATAGCATTCAATCATTTATATTACTCTAAATGATCCTGTTTTGCTGTAATTACAAATAAACAGATACTCTTTTGCTAATGCTGCTAGAGCTCTTATTTTGAAGCATGGCTGAGACAAAGTCGTCTATAACAGTGGTCGAAAAAACCAACGCAAATCTGACAGAAATATTTTGTAAATCTGACAAACTTTAGACAAATAAAAGACAACCATAAATACAAAAATGAGATGCCACCCTAAAAAGATATGCAAATAGCCAGACTGAAGTTTGAGCCTTCCTTATCTTTACTAGCGAGCGATAGCATAGAAATTTTAGGTCTATTTTAGTTATTATTTTACACATATTATTCTTTTTATTTATTTAACAACTTTTACTTTTTAGTTACTGCAGTTATTGTTTAATATTTTGTCCTGTTATTTATTTTATTAACTATGTTTATTATTTTTATCCCTGTTTGATCTGTTATTTAACAGTTTATTTTATTTTTGCAATTTAAATGGTTTATTTTGAACTTATATGATTGATTTTTTACTATTAAATTTACTACTGTGATAAAGATGATTATATATAATATATAAATCTAAGTTTTTCAATCCTGGATTTCTGTATTGGCTTGGCTACATTGTAAATGAGGGTCACTTTCAATATACTCTGAGTTTAAATAAAGATTGATTGATTGATTGATTGATAGATTAAACAACTTCACTTCTGTACTGTGCTTTAGGCTATAGCTAACAGGAGCAAACTTGAGGGATTTCATGACATATTTGCTAACTCAAGAATGAAATTCATGAGCCTAATACTGTTACACATTTAGCTAGCTGTTTGAGCAGGATTAAAGGGTTATTTGGTCTTATATAGATTAAGGTCTTCATAGATTAAACTGAGGTCTTTACAGATTAAACTGAGAATGTATCTGTCTGTCGCATTGAGGCAAAAGTTAGTTCTGAAAATCTTAATGGTACAAAAAGTTTTACAACTGTCTTGCATCAGTTCATCAACCAGCTCTCTCTTCTGATGAAGTTAAAGTAAATACTCACTGATCTCTTCCCACTCAGTGAGATGTTTTTGCCACGAAATTTCATTAAAAATTTACTTACACATCCCTTAACAAACTGAAGCTCTAGGTTGTCAGCTTTTAAAGGCAGCTTTCAGTGATCACTTGGCTGATGTATATAATGTTTAGGTCATAGAAATTACTACCAATTTCTATGGGGTGAGGTTGTTCCACATGGTTCTTGACTTGAGAATATGAGGAATAGGCAAATTTTGAGATACAAATCATAGTAATGTTAGTAGAATTAATAAAAAAAGGGAACAGAGGAGGCTGGCAGGATTTCTGCTTATCTAGACAGCAGTGATGATACAGAAGTATATTTAAGGCATGACTTCTTTGGGTAATGCTATATTTTCATATCATGGTTATTAGCTGTAAGAGTTTTAGGATAAATGTGGAGCCTTTAGCTAGATGAGTGTCACATAGTTTATCATAATCAACACTAGAAAAATATACTGAACATCATTAGTTGTAGTCAGTTTTTTCCCTTTTCTTTGTTTATTGGAATTCTTATTTTTGTTATGTATTTTCAACATTATAATTATTACAATTTGAAAGCTGTTTATAAATTAATCATATGAAGGTTGTATGTTATTAAAATTATTTCTTCGTGCTGACGAGAACAAGATTCAGACTTGGTCTGTCATTGGGACACTTTTGGATAAACAAGATATGTATTAATATCCTTAATTTCATTTGGTCTGGTCTGAACTGAACTCCTCTACAGTTCTCTGTCAATATGTCTGTTTTTTCATATCTGTGGACAACCTTGGGTTGTTTCTTTTCATTTTCTGTAGACTGCATTTATTGAGGCACATTTTCCAGACATCTACATTCATCTCTATGTCCATGAATGTCTCATTCACCCTGAAGAGGTTGGCTGATCCTGATTATAGCATAAAAAATACATATTTTGAAAATATTTTGGTAGGTATGTCTCATATAGTCACATGCATCTAAGCACATGTACAGATACCCTAAGTGCCCTCAGACTGTAGAACTGCCCTCTTGGTCAGTGTATGTTTTGTATTGCCTCTGCTATTATTTAAGGTCTCAGCCTTTACCCAGGAATAGAGCTAATAGGTAGACTTAGGCCCAATCCCATTTCTTCTTTTTACCTCTACCCCTTGTTTTCGAGTGTCACCCTAACCTCTTGGAACTGAGTTACAAGGGGTAGTGGTTGAAATCTTGGCCTACGAAATGGGACAACCCTCAAATTAAAAAAACAAAAAACAAAACATTGCTTCATTAACAACCTACTAGCGGTGCTCTGCAGGCGACCCAGCGCGTCTTCAGTGATAGCAGAGAAGGGAAAAGTTCAGCTCCTCGCTGCTGGGCTTTAGTTACATTTAGCGCATCAAATGCTATCAAAGAGGGGAGATAAGACAATTATTTATTATCACCCACTCCAATTATTTGGTGATACGAAGCTGAAGTCATCTATTCGCTAGCTTTTTGTTCTAATTTTCCAGTTCCACCTTAAATGGTGCAGCAGTTACATTCTGGCGCTTCTGACTGCCGGACTATTTAAGGTGGAACGGAAAAGTTAGCTAGCTTTTTTTGTGCTTGTTATGAAGAAAATGACCATAATACATTGAAACAACATTAAACTAAGATAATACAATAGTTATCGTATCGTATTGTATAAAATTCTCACATTTGTGGGTTTCTTTGGTCGCTTGTGCAGCCATCTTGCCGGTTATTCTTTTTTTTCATAACGCTCCGTTTGGAGTGTGCCTCTGAAAAATCTCTGTTTGGAGGGCCATGTAGCCCTAACACTTCGCCCCACCGCTCTATCTCAACTACAATTGGGACACCCTTACCCTAGATGTGAACATGCAAAAGAGAGGGCTAAGGGCTAAGTGGTAGGGGCAAGGGGTGAAATGGGATTGGGCCTTAGGCTCCACTAGCTTCATCGCTCTCGTGAACTCCCTGTAGACTTTGCCTTAGTGAACTCTGGCCTATCATGCATGCACAGATCACCACAGCATTGGAAATTCTCCTGATAAATCCCTAATAATGTCCCTTTATGAAAGTATTATATCCATATTTTATTTATTTCAAACAGCATCCAGGGGCACTAATAACTTGCTAATCCAACTGAAGTAAATGTTTGACTAAGCCTTTTGAGACAACATGGACCTTTTAAAGATAACCCAGGTAATATCTTAGGTATTTCTCTTTCAGGTATTTCTATAAACTTGGTTAGATAGTATATAACCTTGTTAGATAGTAGCCCTGTATGTTGCAGTCTGGGATTCAGTTTCTTACACTAGAAGTGCCAGTTGTGGGAAAACTCCCAACACTTCATTTACTTTCCAATCAGTTTAAAATTCAATTTCATTCTTGTTCATTTAGGCCTTTTTCCCTTTTCACACTCTGCCCCCAAAGGCCTGCCTGGCACTGTTCATTTACTTTGCATGAGTTTGTCATTCTGTTTTTCCTTTTTCCTCAAGAAACTTCTTCAGCCCCCGGAAGGAGAATTTTCAGTGTTATGAGGCTGCTGGGGGAGAAATGGAGGCTTTCTCTCATCACTGGTTCTGTAGCGAAACAGTGTGACTTTTAATTTTGTCCTTGAATCCTACTTTTTCTTTCCCTCTGTAACTTGATAATTCTTCCTTCTGAGCGTAACATTCAGATTCTATCAAGTTACAAAGTTTCTTATCTGTAATTTGAAACCTTTTGCTCTAAATAGGGAATTTCTTTTCAAAGAACAGATCTAGAATAGATCTAGCATATAGATCTAGCATATAGAGACAGGTTGTAGATAAAAACTGCTTGAAAAGTTTGATTATTTTAGCAAAAGAATCCAAAACGTGGTCCAGGGATGTGGTCATGAAACCCTGCAGACGAGGAGAAATGCCCAGAAGGACTTACATAATGGTGAATGACTGGCGGAGGTGCACTGTGGTATTATAGTCTGAAATAATTATGATGATTGGAATCAGGTGTTGAGTGTGTGGGGAGGTGTGTCGGAGAGAAGGTGAGGGGGGGCGGTTTGTAGATGAGTCAGGTGTGGTTGTGTGACACTATTACCCAATCCAAATCTCTCCGGTCTCACAGACTTTGGATCTACACTATGTATGTTCACTGCTGCTTAATGACAACATGTCGAATCTATGAGTCAGCAATGTGGAAAGCATATGAGAAGCGCTCAGTTTATGAACATTAGGTTGCATTAGGCATCATCAAATTTGAGCAAATAATTAATTTCAATTAACTACACAAAATAATGTGAATAATTTTGATGAATTATTTAGTTTGACAGCTTATTATATATAGCTGAATATATAATATATCAAACCTGCTAAATTGTGTATATATAAATAAATAAACACCACAATTAAACAAATAAACACCACATGCTCAGGCAACAGTTTGTACAGTTAATACTTCATCTTGACTCATTTCCATGATTGATATTGACACTCAAATTACCAAAAAATACCAGAAATCAAATATAGCACATTAGCACATTTTGTACAACTCACACTGGAAGACCTCCTTCATAAGTTTGTCTTAATTTTTTATTTTTTTTTTATTTATTAACTTTTTTGGAACTCTTCCCATTTACATCTTCCCATGTCATTACATGTGTTTTGCTAATTAAGGGTAACTTTCACAAGCACAGTCTGCAGAAGGCTGCATCCCAGGAGGCCTCTCTGGAAGTTAGGAAAAGTCTGCATTATCCCCCCTGCGCACCAGAAAGATGGCAGAATAAGACGGCCCTCTGGCCCTGTGGACTTTCTCGCTAGTGTGTACATGTCTGCAAATTCTTATAATTAAGAGAATGTAATTGCTGCCACGCTGCTCAAAAATGTGAATCCCAGCAGCACTTTTAGCCTGAAAAACATCTTGCTTAACTGAAAGCATCAAATATAAATGACAATCATATTATTTACTTGCTAGGCAACAGAATCCAATATCCAGTTTTACACATGAACAGAAATAATCACTGTGTTTACTGTACTGCCTTTAGCCTGACAGTCAGTGGAGTCATACTGTCCAGCTTAAACTGCCACAGAGAAACAGAAGGCAGAGACTGCAGCGATAGAGAGAGAGAGAGAGAGAGAGAGAGAGAGAGAGAGAGAGAGAGAGAGAGAGAGAGAGAGAGAAAGAAAGAGAGGGAGTAAGTACAGATGTGCAGATGGCAACTGCTGCATTTCTATTTGTTTTACTTTTTTACTTTTACTACTCTGTTTCTCTCTCTCTCTCTTTTTCCTCTATCATTTTCTAAAGTACTCCTGAAGTCTGCAGGCAGGACCTTTCAGTGTTACGAGGCTGTTGTCACTCTGCAGTATTGTAGTAAAACAGTATAACTATTACATTTGTCCTTGAATCTTATTTTTTTTTGTTTTCATCCTGTGTTACTTGAGGACTCGTCCTCCTGGGCACGACGCTATAACTTGCCTAAATGAACAAATTTGAAAATTATAATTTAATCTGCTTTATGATCTGAAGGTTGATATAGCCACTTCAATCTCTGCACACCTATGGAACACAATGAATGGAATCAGGTATGTTCAGTTCCTTCCTTCATCCATTTACAAGTGCATTTGGACCATTTTTGTCAACCTGTAAATCAGGAAATTGTAATAAAGACCACATCATTCACATTGAGATGGCTATCAGGTGGGAAATGTACTTATATCCTCTGGGATGGACGAATAGCATAACTGAAAAAAACACAAAAAACAAAAGCAACATCACCACCATTGCTCGGTCGTGAGCGGCACAGACATTTGAAGGCTAAGCAAAAGCTAGTGAACCTCCCTGAAGATTACTTAACCTTTTTGAAGAGATGTGAATGTGAGGTAAGCTGAAAAACACATTTGTTTGGTCTTAAAATTGACTAATTATATATCATTATATCTTAGTCGACCAATCATTGATTTTAAATATGAAAGCTGCATTGTGAAGCTGACAACCAACAGCTACAGTTTGATATGACTGGATGGTGTGCAGGAGGAATTTATTCAATCTTAATGAAATATCGGAGAAAATGTCTCACTGGCCTCACTGTATTATGAGAAATGGGTGGGAAGATTTTATGTTTATTCACTTTATCCTCATCAAACGTGAAACCTGGTCAATGAACTGAGGTAAGACTGGTTTAAAAGTTTGGTGACACTTTGTTTCATCTAAAAGCACTATTCAAAATAAACACTCAACAGACTCTCAGTAACATGTCAAAAACATACGTGGGATGGGGTTAGTTTCTGAGGCAAGGTTAGGATTAGGATTAGGGCCAGGGTTAGGTTTCAGTTAAGGTTGGGTAAGGTTAGGTTTTGCGTAATGGAAGTAACATATTAACAATACATCTACTTAATGTGAGTAATGTATCAACAGAACATCTGCATAATATTTACTTCAGTGTATTCAGATGCTTCACTACTGCTACTTCACTGATATGTTGTTGATGTGTTACTGATAATCTGTTTTAAGTTTATTAATTATCTACAAAGGACCACTCAAAATAAAGTGTTACCAACATTTTTACTATGAGTAGTTCATATTTATACCTGGATTATCAGTTATGAATGATAAAAGTTGAATGCTAACTTTCTCAAAACTTTCAAATTCCAAAGTTTGTAACAGTGGGCAGAGCAAGACAGCTCTGTTAAGCCTCCCTTCTTTTTTACTAATAATACTTGATAAGTTTGGGAACTGATCCTTTTTTCTATTGATGTGTTTGACACTTTCACGTAAGCTGTTGCTTAGCATCTAAGCACTGAGTTTACAGCCGTCTGTACCCTGAAATCTAAGACAGCATTACTGGCCTTGCTCTCTCTGGGTGGGTAGAGGCCCTCCCTCTCCCTCCATCACTCACCGTGATGCTACCCAACATGGGCATATGTTAGCTGATGTAATTGGTGTGCTCCAGGCAAGTTCAGCTGTCCAATGACATTGCATTACTAGCAGTTTGAAAAGATGTGATGGTGCTTCTCATGTCTTGGGGGAAGCACATGCTAATCCTCATCATTTTAATGGTAGCATTGTGTGATAGGGTGAGACCTAACTAACAACTAAGCTAGCGCCATGACTAAGTTGGGGAGAAAAATGCTACAAAACATTGTAGTCTGTTGTTGATTTCGGAATCATTGATGTATTTACCATTAGCATAGATGACCAATGTAGTCTACTCTGTTCAGGTGGTGTAAGGAAAGGTACGGCCTAGTGATACTTCACAACTCATAAACTCAGGTCAAATGGAACTGTATTCATGAGTTGTTCAAGGCTAAAATCCTTGTTGTAAACTCAGAAATTCATGTTTATAAGTTAATAAAGCCCATCTGAATGCACCATTATCTTACCAACACTTTTCAAACTGAAATAAATGTTGCCTTCAGATTCTTGTCAGATCCTTATGCAAGTGTATAATTATGAAGTCTTTGTGTTCAAGCGCTTGTCAGTCAGAAACAAGGTGAGCTAGTTAGCTAGTTTGATCTAATTTGGTATCTTCATAACACGTTCCCTTACACTTTCCCCCATTGTAAAAATGTACAAAATGTCAGCAACAGTTTAAGGTGTATGGAAATATCAGTAACACTTTAGGGCAGTGTCCATAAGGCTACATGACATCTACATAGGCCCTTCATGACAACTGACATAAACCTAAAACACATAAAAAAGGCCTGTATCCACCTTCAATATGGTGAATTTGTGCTGTCCCATCTCACTGACATTGAACATCTCCATGAAATATATTCATTAAAATCCTCCAGTAGCACCATACTTACACTACTATTTGGTAAATTTAAAAGAATAGATTTTCCCTACTAATTTATTTAGTTTGAGAGTAAAATGAATTTTATACACTACATTTTATACACTACCCTGTTACTCAAATCTGTCCCCCCTTCATGACATTTAATATGATACAGGAATTAATATTATCTTGTTGTTTTCTGCAGGATGACCATGAAACAAGCAAGAATTCTCTTTTTTTTTCTCAATTTACAGACAAAAATCCATTTGGCTTCATGGGAATAGCTTGCTCAACCCTGTTACCACAATTATTGTTAGAAAACAGAAAATAAAGAACACACACACTGTATTCCTATATGTATCATATTATCATATTAAATGTCATGAAGGGGGAACAGATTTGGGTGTATCTATCTATCTATCTATCTATCTATCTATCTATCTATATATATATATATATATATATATATATATATATATATAGATAGATAGATAGATAGATAGATAGATAGATAGACAGACAGACAGATAGATAGATAGATAGATAGATAGATAGATAGATAGATAGATAGATATGAAATGAAAATGACTTAAAGCAAAGATTTCCAACCCTAAGGGCTTTATCTTGGTTTTCACAGATCTTCTTACATTTTTCTTTAAAGGCATTTGCATTTAACATGATACCCATAGATTTCATATCAAAATGCTCAGTTATCCTTGACTCTACTTTCCAAAACCACTGCAGCAACTTCAGCCGCTGTACACTCTTTCCATGCTATTTCACATATGTCTCTGATGTGGGCTGAATAAAGAATGAAGGGTTTCTAACATGATGGCTCAGTCCTTAGTGATTTCCTCAGTGTCCATTGGTCAGTTTCATACAAAATTTAGATGGACACACAAATCCAAAAGAATTTTGGATTTCAACAGTGAGAGGCAGGTGACGTGTATCTCAGCCCCTGTTCATAGCCTCATAATTCTGGATGTGAGACTCTATGATTTTGCAATGAGACGGAATGGAAAGGAAATGTTTAAACCCTATTTCTATGCTGAATTATGACAAAGATAGTGAAACATCAAGTCAGGAACTAGAATTTTGTCTGACAGCACAAAACAAATCTTTTTATACCCTACTGCTATTCTTCCTTTCTCGTTCCACTTTCCCTCCCTGTCGCTCTGTTTTTATTCCCTTCCTCACACGCTTCTCCTGCCAGAATGGAGAACAGGTCATGTTCTTGAAGCAGAGACACAGAACAGCGTTAGGTCATGAGCTTCCTGAGATAAAAGAAGGGTGACATTTTTCGAGCGAGTCGGTGAGATGCCCGGGGAAGGAGGTGAGAGACTTTCCATCAGCGTATGCTGAAGTGTTAACACACATGTCACGACAATATTGCAGCGCTCCTGCTTACACCCCAGGCGCAAATGCTGTGTGAGCTGGAAGTGAGACTATCAGCTTATATACATCACCCCGGTACTGACCACAGAGCTCCACTCTCACTGTTACAGTTACTGAGCGGAAGCTGTTTAATACAGTTGCCTGATCATTAATTGAAAACCAAACATTATTAATTTTATTTCAGTATAATAAATTATACAAGACCTTTGCTTGACACTACAGGTCAAATAAAATGACTTTTCAAGGCATAATGGGCAACAATGTGTTTCACAAAAGGCTTTGGCTCAATGCATGCAGTAGCTGTGTTCTACTAAATTAATCTTAACTAGTTTAGCTCCTGCTGATTCTCCTGCAGAGGTTTATTGCAGCTCTAATCAGATCCACTTGATTCTTCCATTCAGATGCTCCTGAAGGCTTGATGAACTCAACCAGGTGTGTTCAATTAGAAGTTTGTAAAGAAAAACTGCTCAGCATAAGTTGCAGTTTTCAGCATATACTATGAAATTTTTATGACAACAATGAGCAGTAGGAGACCCTCAGGGCCGTCTGGGACTTCAGAGAAGGCCGAATGATTTTAATGAACTAAAAACTGTGTCTGTAATTGTTATGTTTTGGTTGGAAACAAAAGGGCAAAAATCACAAAAACAGCCAAAGCATCAGGTTTCAATTAGGATTTTTCCCTTTTTTTAATAGATTTTTCTAGATAGATTGAGCCAAACGATCTCTTCCCATTGGTTAGGCCTTCAGAAGCTGAAATAAAGGCTTTAAATGGACCAACTGATAAAGCTCCACTATAGACCTTCTGGAAGTCCTAGATTTGTCACTAACCATGAATATGAGTGAAATCTGGTTTCAGTAGTATCTATCAGAAAAGGAAACAGTGGCGGCAGCTCTATGCCAGGGCACTTTACTGAGTCACTGTAAAACTGAGATACAAAGTAAACTGTTACAAGCTTCAAATGAAACATAAATATTTTTCACAAGCTTTGTATTTTATGTTTTTTCATGGAGTTCTTGTATTTTTGTGTTTTATCTAGAACAGCCAAAAAACATCCATGCGTTCTAGCTCTAGCTTAGCGCCAACTTTCTCTTAGAAAACCCATAGGGATTCACTAGCAGAAATTAGCATTGGAAATTGAGTGTTTTTACTGCTAATTGAATATTTTGGAAAAAAATCTGATTAAACTAGATATCAGTAAACATTTGTATTAAGTTGGTTTTGCTAAATTGACTTGACTTGTAATGATGTACTTTATTGCATGTTGGTGGATTTATTTAGAGTTAACCTATATCAGAGGTTCTCTGTTCTCTTCTGATGACCCCATCCAATTCACATGTTGCAGTTTTTTCCCCCTCAGTGAACTCACTTCCAACCCTCTGTGCTGTATTGACCCACATCAGCTCTGCCTTTGCCATAGCACCATAAATTTGTTATCACCCACACCTACTACCCGTTCCTGTTAAGGCTTGCATAAACATTCACCCATTTCCCTCGACACCTGTAAGAATAAGTCTAGCAGCTGAGTAGAAACTTGTTGAAAGAAAGAAAGAAAAAAAAAACAGCACATCTCTTCAAACACAATTACTGTGAAAATGTTAATGCTAATAAATAGGACAAATCAGCGTTATGTCACAACAGCAAAGTAATTACTTCTATGTGGATAATGCCAGAAGCTCTGCATTGGTACAACAGAATTTGGTACTAATTCTAAAGGTTATTTAACTAAGATGCTGTAAAAACAGAGAGATTGTGATTTTGTGATCTTCATCTTCTTAAACTACTTGATCCAGTTAGGGTCGCGGTAGCAGTAGGGAAAACAGAGAATCCCAGACAACCTTGTCCCCTGCAACTTCCTCCAGCTCAGCACCCTGAGCTGCTCTCAGGCCAACTTGAAGATATAATCCCTCCAGCAGGTCCTAGGATAACTTCAGGGGCTGTGCCTGGTAAACCTCCATCGGGAAGCGGCCAGGGGGCAACCTAATAAGATGCCTGAACCACCTCAACTGGCTCCTCTTAGTCATCTTGTGACTAAATAACCATTGCTCAGATATTGTGATCTTCTAAATATTTACAGTTTGACAAAGTCTTAATATTGTTGTTGCTATTGATATAAATAAGCCTGTACTCTGCTAAAGATGTTGTGAACCATTGGTCATTAATTAACTGAACTTACCGGGTTATTTTTTTGTCTTCTGAAAACACATTTGCCGCACATGTCATAGCTCTGTTTAAAGAAGAAACACAGTGCACATCCAAAAACAAGAGGACAGCAGAAATAAGAGTGATTATTGATTTCATTTCATTTGTGGCCATTTTTATGCCACTCTAAAGTGACTAATTTGGCTAATTGGCTACCTTGTGTGCTAGTTAATGTAACTTGTTGGCTGATATGAATAATATAATAAATAATATAATGTACAACCCTGTTTCCAAAAAACTGTGCAAAATGTAAACAAAAACAGAATGCAATGATGTGCAAATCATTTAAACCATATATTTAATTGAAAATAGTACAAAGTTAATATATCTAATTTTGAAACGGAGAAATTAGTTTTTTAAAAACATATGCCCACATTTAATTTGATGCCATCAATGCATTTTTAAAAAGTTGGGACGGGGACAACGAAAGACCGTCAAAGTTGTAAAATTCTGGTGGAACACCTCACAACTAATTAGGTTAATTGGCAACAGGTCAGTTATATGATTGGGTAACATGATTTCAGAAGGGTGGGGTTCAGCACTCTGTGAAAGACTGCGCAGGCAAATAGTATAACAGTTCAAGAATAGTCATTTTCAGCATAAAATAGCAAAATACTTGGGGATTTGATCAGCTAAAGTATATTATATCATTACAAGATTCAGAGAATCTGAAGGAATCTCTGTATGCAAGGGACAAGGCTGAAAACCAATATTTGATGGCTGCAATCTTTGTGCCTTTAGGCAGCACTGCATTAATTATGGACATGATTCTGTAGTGGTAATTACTGCATGAGCTCAGGAACACTTCCGAAAACCATTGTCTGTGAACACAGTTCATCACTGAATTCACAAAAACAACTCTACCATGTACAGTAGAAACCATATACAAACATGATTCAGAAATGCCACTGCCTTCTCTGGGCCTGAGCTCATTTAAGATGGACTTAAATGAAGTAAAAAGTGTCTTGTGGTCTGATGCATCAAAATTTAAAATTCTTTTTGGAAATCATGGATGCTGCATCCTTTGGGCTAAAAACGAGAGGGACCATCTGGGTTGTTACCAGCACACAGTTCAAAAACCAGCATCCATGATGGTATGGAGGTGCATTAGTGCACATGGCATGAGTGATTCGAACATCTGTGAAGGCACCATAAATGCTCAACGATATTCAGGATTTGGAGTGATGTGCTGCCATCCAGATGACGTCTTTTTCAGGGAAGGCATTGCTTATTTTAGCAAGACAATAATAAACCACATTCTGCACGTATTTCAACAGCATGGCTTAGAAGTAAAACAGTCCGGGTGCTAAACTGGCCTGCCTACCATCCAGATCGGTCACCCACTGAAAGCATTTGGCACATTATGTAGCGAAGATTTTGACAAAGGAGACCCCAAAATGTAGAGCAGCTGAAATCCTACATCAAGTAAGAATGGGAAAACAAATCACTCAAAAACTACAGCAGTTGGTCTCCTCAGTTCCCCAGTGCTTACAGAGTGTTGTTAAAAGATGAGGTGATGCAACACAGTGGTAAACAAGCCCCCGTCCCACATTTGTGAAACGTGGTGCTGTCATCAAATTCAAAATGGGCATATATTTTTCAAAAAAACAATAAAAGTACTCAGTTTCAACATTTGATATGTTACCTTTTACCACACTCTTAACATAAAGGTTTTATAATAAAGGTAAATAAAGTGGTTTCAAGCATCAGTCAAATATTGCGTTCATTGCCTTCTGTTCTTATTTACACATTTACATTTTGCACAACATCCTTTTTTGGAAATTGGGTTGTACTGCACTGCTCTGCGCACACACAGACACACACACACACACACACACACACACACACACACACACACACACACACACACACACACACTCAAGCACATTCTACATCTGTAGAATCAAACACAACTTACAAAAAGTCAACTCTTTACAAAGTATTAATTCTATAGATAGCATTAGATACCGTTCTAGTTTATATTCTAGTGCTCCGGTGACTTAGTGTTCACCTGAAAAAGTAAAAGATTCATTGAAGTGAGTGTCCTTGTTTTCAGCTCTGTTTGTATGTAACCATCTGTGACTTCTATTTGTTGCAGCACATATGTGTGTTTTGCCTGCTATAACACATTTTACAGTTCATGAAGAGATAATTTAGTTAGCAAAGAAAACTCAAAAGTCTGCAGATCGCAGGGTCCACAGGACTTGGGCTGAGAATCACTGAACGAGACAGTTAATAAATCAGATTTTAAAATAATTTAATGTTCTAATTCATGAGATGCATCTCTTCCAGACTTCCTCTGAGATACAAATTAAATACTCAGTGAGTGCTTTTCTGAGTCTGACTTGGATTATATAACGGATTTGGTATTAAGTGACTCAGCTCTCTAATGAACGTCCCAGAAGAGGCCTCCTCTCCTGGAGCCCAAGGTAAAGCTCATCTTAAGTGTCTTAAAAAGCTCCAGTTTGGAAGCTTCTCCCTCAGTGTAACACTTAAACATGCTGTTACGACTATAAGAGGTCAGATACAGTATAAATGCATTCTAATCCCTTTGAAGTGACAGAAAGTCCAGCAAGAGGGCACTTGTTTGTGGTACGAAAGTAACTCTGACTACACTCTTAAAAATGAAGGGATCAAAAAGGCTTTTTTGGAGTGATCAAGAACCATTCAATGGATGAGTCAATAAGGGACCGCTTTTGTAAAGGAGATGTGTGAAGAACCTTTTTAAAGCTTAAAGAACCCTCACGTAATGATAAGGTTCTGCATGTATTAAAGTTTTTTTATAGAACCATTTGTTCAAGAACTACTCAAGAACCTTTATTTTTGAGAGTGGAGTTGAAATGTGTGTTTCACTTCAGTAAAACAGATTGCCCAGATATGTTATATAATTTCAAAGGATCACAAAAAAATTTCATTCACAAGAAATAAAGCATCTGTTCTCTTTGCAGGAGTCTAATATATCATGTGAATCTGCTCCTTTAGTGAAACATACAGCCTTTATGGGTGATAATATCTTGTTTAATTGACTGGAACATCCTGCAGATCTCAGGCTGATGACAACACAGGCAACTTTATTTGCAGGCATCTGATGGAGGGCTCAAAGAAGCTAAACTCATGGACCTTGACACAGCATTTTCAAGGGCAGCATTGTGCACTACTGATTAACTCCATTAAGCCTGGCCATTGATAAGTTCTACACAATGTTAATCATACAAGGTTAGGTTTAGCCTGTGTGTGCTTATCGGCAGTTATCGACCAGTATTTTGTCACAATCAGATCAAAACTGCATATCCTTTTCGGTTTGTTTTTAATTTGTATTTTACATGATTGGTAAACACGAGCTCCCCTATACATTTTGTGAGCTTTTAAATGGAAAATTACAAAAATAACTCAGAACTGATTAAATGAATTCTGCCACTTAATGTAGCCACTTTCTGCAGTCCCTCTGTTAGCCATTCCACCAGCAGACTGACAGTTCACTTAGCTACTAAATTAATATAATTAAATAAAATAATTTTCTCCATAACTCTAAGATTAGCCAGCACACTGTTGGCTATCTGTGTGTGAAATGTTGTGGCTGTGTTGAGCTGCTAGTGAGCAATGAGGGGTGAAGTCGGGGTGAGAACCCCATGCTCTGAAAACAGTTCACACCTGTCCACAAAGACGGACCCACCAAGATAAAATGGGCAGCACAGTTGCAGCTTTCTTTATATAAAAATGTGTCCAAATTTCACACAAAAGCTAGTGCAATAATTCATTTAGCTGAAGTAATTTAACTGTCAACCAATCTAGCTGAAATTTTAGCAAGTTACAGATCACATTTCTTTAAAGGTGCTAAAGAATGGAAAACATTTACATTAGAAGAGTTAAATAAGGAGAGTTTGGTTCATGGAACTGACATATCGTGAACCTCAAAACACTGTTGTCGTCTCTTTCACATATAAATCCCGCATTTGTGAAAGATTGTGGTAAAATGAGCCAATTCTACATAACAGTCTTTACACCCATGAAAATTTAGCCCATGTTGTAGCCCAACAGGAAACAATGACAACAGGACAACAGCAATGAAAATGGAAGCTATGTGCAGAAATGTAAGGTTACTGGCTGCAGGCTGAGAAATGGATGTAGGCAAAGAACCAAACTGTCAACAGGCATGGTTAATATTCTAATCTTTAATAATCTTTAAATAGGGCTGAAGTTGGGTTCCTATTCGCCAATTTCTTGACTGAATATTTCATTCCACCTTAAATGCTGCAGCTTGTACAGATGCCAGAATGTAGCTGCTGCACCATTTACAGTGGAAAGGTAAATTCTCCAAACAATTAACTAAAAGTTGTTAGTTTTTTCTGCACATTCCACTTCAGATAGTTTCTCAAACCTTGGAGAATATCGAGCAGGCT
Organism: Colossoma macropomum; assembly: GCF_904425465.1. Taxonomy (NCBI): domain Eukaryota; kingdom Metazoa; phylum Chordata; class Actinopteri; order Characiformes; family Serrasalmidae; genus Colossoma; species Colossoma macropomum. The sequence continues at coordinate 8,915,582 of NW_023494790.1, forward strand.
TTGCTTAGCATTTGACACTGAAGAGAGGGGCAGTTCCAATTTAATTAGCATCACTACCCCAGCAGCAACCTGTTAGTAGCAGCAATGCTACTATTTTATTCACTTTTTGATGGTTGGAGCCAGATCGTCTTAAACTGAAAGTTTTATAGTTAGCTAACAACTTTCATTACTTTGTGTTGTTGAGATCAAAGGCAAGTATCTAGTATAGGTAACATTAGCTACTAGCAAGCTCCAAGTAACTAGCATAGCTAACTAAATAGTATGATGACCTAGCTTACTTATTTACATGGAGCTTCATTTTATTTTCTTGCCTGTGTCTATTTTGACTTGTTGTTTCTGTGTGAGCCATCGCAGTGCCTCACTGTAAACCAGCAAATCAGAGCAGAGCTCATCAAATTATTTATGAGATCACCGAAAAAGGAAAAATATCTTAATTCTAGGGCCAAATCATAGTTTGGAAATGGGTGTTAAACCACGTCTGAGCATTTTTCACACCAACCAAAGCCAATTTTCCTAAGATTCAGCTGGATTAGCTGTTACACCGGCTAGTAGACTTGCTGTACAAACTACAGACTGACCAATTGTTCCATGTAGCAGTTCTTTCTTTCCTTCAAACACTCACACATATTTACTGTGTACCACTTCAGTTCTGTCCTTCAGACTGAAGGTCTTCTGTAATAAAGGCTTGTTATTTGAAGCTGTGTTGAACAGAATTGTAGTTCTTGTTTATTTTTCTAAAATGCAATGTGCCTGCAGCTAATAATGAGACCACACTGAAATTCTAAAAACTTGACTCAGCCTAACATGAAGATAAGTGTGAATATCTTTAAGAAAAGTTGCAGCAATTCATTCAGACCTAATCTGAAGCAACTTCTGAAATCTTTCAGACCATTTTCTGTTTTTCCCATTGTTTGTGAACCTAGAACATATGCCGTGTACATAAAAATGACTTTTTGTGCCATTTAAGGAACTTTTCTACACTCTACAGTTTTATTGTATAATTTGAATGTTCTGATAGGCCCATGTAGTTTTAAAATAAGCTTTGGAATCAGGCCCACAATGTCATAGAATTCCATAATAACGACATAACTATAAAGATAATAAAGTCAACATGCATTACCTCCCTTTACAATACTAAATTAATTAGGAAAACTACTCATCCGAGTACACAAGAAAATACTATGCACAGCTTTGATATTGTTTTCAAATACGTCAAAACGTTAAAATAGGGGAAATTATTAGGGTTCATCCATTGAATATCCTCAGATGTATATACCTGTGAAAGACATCACTGACAGATTTTTCCATTAAATAATTTGGGCAGGCCATTATTGATATCTATAAGTACAATGTACAATAGAAAGTCCATTACAAGCTGAGTACATGAGAAACAGTACATGAGATGTTTCAATATTGATCTAAAACACATGAATAAGATACAAAGACCAGAACCTGAGTCAAACACAAGAGAGAACAGCAGACATCACGTATACAAACTGTGATCTCTGAACTCCCCGTATCTGATATTACTCTCATTCAACCGTCGTTTAGCGCCTGTTTCTTTTATTTACCTATTTCCTTCACCCATAATGATTTCATTCAGCCCATTCTGAGGTGTCACCCCAGGGAGCCCTGTTTCATATCAGCCTCTTTATACAAATGCTTTAATATCTGTGCGACCTCACAGTTCAATTCTAATAACAAAGATTTACTATTCTCTTATAAAAAGGCATTATGGTTGCTAATGCACAAAGTTTTGGTTCAGCAGCTTTTCAATAATGGCTGAAAAATCTTCCTTCGACTGATGATACACAATGCATTGGAATAATGAGTGTGTCTGTGTGTGTGTGAGTGTGGGAGAGAGACTATAAAAGCATTGGAAAACATTGGGCAGGTTCCGTTGCGGGTGAGAAAGCATTGAGAGAAAACATTCAGGCATGTCGGAGTTTCCATTTGGAACAAACAAGCTCTGGATGGATCTCTGGGCTTCTAAACATCTGACTGTGTAATTAGAATGCAAACACACACACTCTCTCTCTCTCTCTCTCTCACACACACACACTAACTAACTCTTGATTCTTACTTGTGAAAAAAACCTGCAAGAACTAATGGGTTCATTTCCAGTAATGTGATTAGCTGTCCTACATGTAGCACACTGCACCCCAGTTTATATAAAAACAGATGTAAAGAACAGATATAAAAACAGGCCACTTATTTCAAAGAAGCCCTGGCCTTGCAGCACACATAGAACCATGATTACACAGAAATAAGATGAAATCAAACATTACATTTATTTATTTGTTAACACACACTGTAATTAAAACAGAATATAATATCAGAGTCATATTTACTGTTCATGAAAGTCTGTGGTATGTGTTAAAGGGCCTATATCCTAAATTTTTCTTGTATTTAAGACATTTCTGTGGTGTATAGTACCAAAAGCAGTCGGGTAACAATGTACATAAAACCTACAAACCCAATTAAACAAAAACAGACAGCAATGATTTACACTAATCTTGTCACATTTGGTCACTGCAGAGGCCTCATTCAAACGCATGGTGAGTTTCATTGACAACAAAAATAAACTACAACAAACACTGAAAATAATACAAAAGAACATGACTTTTAAGCAAGAATCATGATGAGGAGACCAAACGAAGGGCAAATGCTAGACTAAATAAGGAAAAACTGAAACAAAGGGCTAGATATGCACTAGACACAATGGAGAACACCTGCGAGAAGGAGGAGAGCCGAATTAAACACAGGTGGGAATACTAATGGGAAGGTGGGGAACAGGGCGGAGACAAGGACCAAAAAAAAACAGAAGCACATGGTGGGAAAGCACACGGCTATGACACAGGGGCAGAAACAGACTCAAAGACAGGAACATTGGGGAATCTCAGACAAATCTATTTTCAACTGTTAGTTAATGTTAGTTATGTTAGTTAATGTTTGTTTGCTGAATTTTACTTTCTGGGAAAAATATAAAATAAAATAGGACCTGTGCAAAAGTTATGGCACATTTTATATTTTTAACCTCTTACTCTCCAGGGTGTGTATATATATATATATATATATATATATATATATATATATACACACACATTAAATATATATATATATATAGGGTTTTTCCATCTGAATTTACATGCTCAAATCCTGAGGCAAATCATTCAGTAACTGCATGAAATAAATGTAAAGTGTTGTTATTTTTGTAAAAGCTCACCTGAAATTAACAGAAAATGTGTTTTATGGTCATAAACATAACGCCATGTGCTTACAATTTACAGCTGAAAGGCAGAAATCTTAGACGCTCTTTGTATTTTTTTTACAAAATATTTTTTTACAGAGCAGATCACTGAAGAGACACCATCTGAGATCTAGTTTATAGCTCAGATTTGTGGTAAAATGGGTCGACTTTTTAGTAGAAAAAAAAAAGTGAGTTCAGCTTCTTTTATTATAAAGTTTTAAAGTTACATTACCCATCTATTTGACTGGAAAGAAGACAGTTACAGCTCTCATATGACACCCACCTTTTAAATGTAGCTTACGAAATATGAAGGTTATGAAGTAAAGAATATGAAGTGCGCTTTGGAACCACCAGTGGTTCCACCAAGTTAAAAAGGTTGAAATAGAAACAGTGCAAGAAAATTTGTAGAAAAATGGCATATTTAAGTTTGTTCCTTGTAGAGGATGTGGAACTTATTTTTACTAAGAAAATCAACAAAATGTGTCATTTGACCAGAGGTCTTCAAAATTTTGCATACAAGGTCTATTATTTCAGTAGAAATTCAGTTGTCCATGATATAGGCCCCATTAACAATATCAGCAATTTAAGGCTTAAAGAATTCCCCAAAGCACACATTTTTCAAAATGTCTACATAAGTCAACATATGCGATGTTATAATTCAATCATTTAGATTGGTTTGATGTGAAATGATGCACTGCAGCATTAGAAGGAAACATACCTTTTGTAGAGATTTACAGTACTGATGATACAAATGTCAACACAAATCTAGCCATTTCATTTATTATTGAAAACTGACCAGTGAACCTATACATTGTGTGAGTTTTTACAATGTTAGGAAATAGTATGTATATGTAGAAATATAAATATTTCAGGCAAAAGCCTCATCTCAAATTTATCATAAAATAATGTCACAGGCATCATGCAATGTTTTTGTTACTATTTCATGTAAAAGATTTCTGTGAGGAAGTATTAAATGCTTAGGATGTCTGGTTCCCATCATCACCACTGAGGCCAATTCTGACTCTGTAAGTTTCCCAAGAACAGGACGTTTCACATCAAACCGCACTGAATGACTATGTTTACATATTAATGATTTAATTCTGCAAAGTTTTTGTTTTTATGTCCTCTTTAAAAAAGTCCTCTTTAATATAAAATCTGTGTATAATCTAACTGGACATCAAAACTGTACTAGCGTTGTTTGCTATAAAGTAACATATACTGCAAAATGTTAGATACAATGCATAGTGTTCTGTAATAGAGTGAGTATTGGAGAAGATGTTGAGCAAAAAGTCCAATTTGTTGGAGTTGACTGAAGAGGTCAAAAAGAAAAATAAATAAATAAACAAAACAGTCCACCCATCCTCCCTATGTCTGCTTCTCTCTCAAACTGTTCTTTTTGCCCAACTTCCTCTATCACTCCTGCCCTGCAGCAATGCTCTGAGAAACTTATCTCAGAAAGCCTAACACCATGATTAAACATGAATGAGTTTGGACTGGAAAAGCAGAAGGATGTTTGCGAGAAACATGAAGCGAGCGTCTTACAGATACCCATCTGCCATGAGTAATCAGTCACCCTGGATTTGATCCTCATACATTTATACTAATTAACACAAAATCAAAATGAAGGCAGAAAAAGTATACACACAGACACACATGCATCCTCACTGCCAGGCTGTTGGACCTCGCCTTGCCTTGTGTGCGCGCATATGTTTCCATGCGCTTGTGTGAAAGCGTGATGCCATTTACTTTTCCTGGAAAGATTCCTATCTGTAGCCTATATGCCGTCCAGAGAGTGTCTGTAACTGCACTTGCATTTGAAGCTAATCAAACATCTTCAGGCGAAAGAGGCTGTGTGTGAAAATGAGATGAATGTGCCAAGTGCCTCCTTGAATATGCATACAAATCCACTGTGGTCGGGGTCAATTAACGTCCAGCAGTTCACAGTCGGACCAGACTTTAGCTGAAGAGCAGAAAATCAGCAGCGGATTGAGAGAGAAGATGACTGTGCTTGATAAATGTTGAGAGAGTCACAGAGAGACAGAGATAGAGAGAGAGAGAGAGAGAGAGAGAGAGAGAGAGAGAGAGAGAGAGATGGATGAAGATAGTAAAAAGAAAGAGAGAGAGTGAAAGAGAGATGGAGACAAATGCAGAGGCCTAGATTTAGTGTTTTAATGTTTGGAGGGGGATGAATTGTATCCCTAATAATTCGCTCTTAACACATCCAGGCTTTGCTTTTCACAGTGTGTTGTGATGGATTTTGGTTGTTAATATCATATGATCTAAAAATATGTATCATTGCTGTCAAAAATGAATAAATAACACTCCATTTTTCTTTCTACATCATTTGAACACAACAGCCACCCTTTAAAGGACTGGATAAATATAAAGATTTTGCCTCACCATTTAGATTTTTATATATATTTATTTTTTTTATTCTTTTCATTTCAATCATTTTTCAGCAACTATGGCTTAAACAGAGAGAATATTTGGTTTAACCCTTGTATGGTGTTTTTCAATGTTTACCAATAGACAAAATGATGCGATTTATTATTATTTCAACATCAGATTCTGTGCCCTTTGCTCATTTTCCATCAAGAACATGTAAAGTAGCTTCACACTGTTAAACCCCCAACACATTTACATAACATGTGGTGTTGGGTGAACCTGTGGGGAATAAGTGTGGAGGTGCTGTGTCCTTCACTCTGTTCTCCTCCTACATGGCCTGCTGTTACTGTGTGTGTGTCTGTGTGTGTATGTGTTGGTATATGTGTGTGGGTGTGTGTGTGTGTGTGAGGGTGCTACAGGCGCTAAAGGAGAACCCTACTCTGACCACTTGTTATATTTTAAACATCTGGTATTTTTACATGCATTGTTATGGCTGTATTGATTTAAAAAAGGTAATAATAATGTGGTGGGTCCACCAGACCACTGAGTAACAAAACCATCAACACCACACAAGGCTTAATTTAATCTTTTCTGTCATATCTTTATGTCCCTGTAAACAGATTCATGGGAAATGCCGTCCGTTTGTGTTTTATGTTGCTTTTCTGCAGCAGACTGAGCCAGCACATCTTCTAATGTTCAAGATTGTTGAGAATGTTTAAAGGTGAAGTAAACTAAGCAGCTACCAATAAAAAAGTTAGACTCTGACAGCTTGTTATCTACTGCAGGCTGTGGCTCTCCTAGACGCTGTAGCTTAGCTTGTTAGTGATAGGTAGACAGCTAGTTTAGTATGTCTAGCACATGTATTTTGAAAATAGAAGAAAACAGCTTCTACATCTAAAGGTGTGTTTTTGTGTGACACCCACGTGTGTCTGACTAGGGTCACCAGGTTTTGAACTGTTCACAGGTGTTGAAAGTTCATTTTTGGGTGTCGCTGTCCGGTGCCTGGTTGGTACTGCCATCCAGATGTTAAATGTCTGGTTGAATGTCATCATAAAGGCATACAATTTGTTTAAATAGATAAAGTGCTGTTCTTGGCCCGCTGTTTAACAGCTACACTGATCTGCATTAGAGAACTCAGAGATCTGTACGTGTAAGTGAGAATGAAGAAAACGAAGTGTGATATTCAAACTCCTTTCAGCATCAAAAAGCAAAGTGTGAGTGTAAGTATGATGAGTCAGGTGGTATGAGCAGCACATACCCCAAAAAGCTAAAACCTGTACCACTGGACAGACACAGAAAAAGAAAGGGAAGAGAGAAGAAGAAACACAAGGAGAGAGAGAGAATAATTGAGAGAGAGAGAGAGATCTTGATGTATCTTGATATTTAGAGAGAAAGAATGAGAGAGAGAGAAAAAGAGACAAACAGAAAGGGAGGGGAGGGGAGGGGAGTGAGAGAAGGAGACAGTAGAACAGAACAAGAGCAACAGAGAGAGAGAAAGAGAGAGAGAGAGTCAGAGAGAGAAAGGTAAAAAGAGTGAAAGAAAATTATAAACAGGGTAATTCACATTACGAAAGAGTCGTATAGAAAGAGAAAGAGGGCAAGAGAGAATGACAGAGAGAAAAGAAAGAAGGAGAAGTAGAAGAGAGATAAGTAAAGAGAAAGAAGGAAAAAGAATGACGGAGAAGTAAAAAGGAAAGGGAAAGAAGGATAGACAGAAGGAAAAACCACAGAGTGAGAGACGTAGACATAGAGAAGGAAAGAATAAGAGACAGACAGACAGACAGAGAGAAATAGACATATATAATAATAGTGAGTGAGAGAGAGAGAGACAGAAAGAGAGCAGTCAGATGGACAGATGCCTTATCAAACATATGGACATGGACAGGTTTAGACACTGGATTACATCAAGAGATTTTATTATCTCAGTCGGAGCTCACCTGCTGTACATTAAGGGTCGTTTCCATGCTGGATTCCCTGCAGGTAAAGTGAGTAAGAGTGCGGCTCTGAGAGAGTTTCTCTCAGCCTGAAGCTGACCTCCCGCAGGCTGGGCAGATGAAGGCCGAGCTCGTTTCTCCGGAAAGCTTTCGGAGCAGACGGAAGCTGCGGTGGGCTTGCCTGAGCTTCCCCCTGCCACTGCCTGCCTGTTTCCCTCATTTCACAGCAGGTTAAGTCCATCCCAGTGACAGGCGTGAAAAAGAACAATTTATCCTCTCCTTTCTCTCCAGGCATTCGCACAGATATGATGGACATGGAGTATATGGGAGCAATAATATTGGATTTTAGAGTTATTTACATTGATTGTCACTTTATTTGTTATTTGTATGTTTGTTTCTTTGTTTGTTTGTGCTCTTTTTTTTTAAATATGCCTTAAATAAAAAGTACAACTGCTGCTAAAATGATTATTATATTCCTGTTACATTTATTAGTATCTAACTATATGTTTACTGTACACTCATTATATATCATAATTATGCAATTATTATTGGATTTTTTCCTTTCCCCCCCTCCCCCATCTGCTCAGATAAGCAAGATTTTTAAAAAATAATGGCTTTGTAAGATACATTTTTGTATCCGGACCTTGAAAGTTTGTAGAAGCCAGCTCATCCAACAGTTCTTCTGAAATCAAGGGTGTTAATAGGGAGTTCCCTTTTGCTGCAGGAACAGCCTCTACTCTTCTGGGAAGGCTTTGGATTTGATTGCATTCAACCACAAGAGTGTTAGTTAGGTCAGGTACTGATGATGAATGAGTAGTTCTGGACTGCGAAATCCACTCTAATTCATCCCAACGGTATTGGATGGTACTCTATCACTCCAAAGAACATGGTTCCACTGCTCCTCAGCCCAATGCTGGGGCTTTATACCCATCTAGCTGCCATTTAGCATTAAGACATGGTGACCTTATTCTCATGTGCGGCTGCTCCAGAACATCCAATTCTACTTGTCAAAGCTTTTCTATGGAGATTATACAACTGAACTCACCTTAAAGTGGCAAAATTCACTGGTTAGAAGGAACGTCTGGATACTTTCAGACATATAGTTTACTTCAGTCCTTGTTTTTCTCAAATGGTTCCTGAATATACATCTTTAATTGTGGCTTGAAACAGAATCATGATGAAACAGAGAAGGTACGTTGGACCGGAGACATTTTTGAGAAAAGCTTTTCAATTATGCATAAAATTTCAACTAAAGCAAACTCTTTCTGCAACTTATAAATGTAAACACAAGGGAAAGATGGAGATGGATTTCCATCCAGAAAATCTCAGGTGAACATGAGAAAGGCAAGGTTCGCCATTTTTATATTAATTTCCACCCCCTATAAAAATGCTACGCTAAGCACTGTCTCGCCTGCCAAGAGAAAAAAAAAAAACCTGCCAGTGTCAATTAAATTTCACTATTTGTTATATGAAACCCTTCCTGAAAATTGACCTTGCTGATTTGCCGGTATCACCGCTACAAGGCATCCCGCAAATCCTTTTGATGTGTATCTCATCTCAAGCATCAGTTCTCAAAGTTAATTTAAATCTTCGAAGGTGGCAGGCAACTTCAAAGAAGCAGAAGTGAAGCAGAAAGCACTGGAAAAGCATGTTCTTAGAAGGAAAATGAAGGAAAAAAGTGTCACTTGCGCTCTCTACCATGCTAAATGGCTTTCACAAATAAGGATTAATAAAAGTAAACCTTCATTTGCTTCACAGAATACAGATTTGAGGCAGCTGCTGTTTCCTAGTAATGTTAAGTAGCCTAAAACTAACTAAATATGCTTAACTGACACTGGCCAGGAAAGCTTCTTTTGTGGTCTGTGTCCTGGCTTTGATTGATGGTTTGATGTCCTGCTCTAAGTGCATTGCTTTTAGAAATCTTAAAATCTATAGGCCTCAGCCATTTATCAATGGTTGAATGTAATTTAGAGCAAAAGAACATACATTTGGAGCATTCGGTCTCCACAGGAAAAAAGGAAAACAATTTCATGTAGTCCTATATATACACTATTTACTGAAGAACCCTCGAAGGAACATCTTTTTCAAGAGTGTATATACACTTACCGAGCACTTTTTTACGTACACCTGCTTGTATCTACACTCATCTTCCATTTTATCAGTTCCACTTATGATACAGGAGCACTTTGTGGTTTTGCAGTTACAGACTGTAGTCCATCTGTTTCTCTGCACTCCAGCAGCACTTTGGAGACTGATCCAGTCATACCAGCACAACACATGCCACCACCACATCAGTATCACTGCAGTGGTGAGAATGATCTAACACCCAAATAGTACCTGCTCTGTGGTGGTCCTGTGGGGGTCCTGATCATTGAAGAACAGAGTGAAAAGGGCTAACAAAGTATGCAGATTTGGAAAGAAAAATAAATTATATTTAATAGTTTTGGGAACAACTGAAAGCAATGAAAACCAATCACTGTTGCAGACTACTAACAGTCAGTAGCACATCTAAAAGCTTCTCTTTGTAAACAGGTTCCTAATATACATATTAAATGTTGAAACTGAGAATTTTTTTTGTTTTTTGAAAAATATATGCCCACAACACATTCCAACAACACATTCCAACAACACGTTCCAAAAAAGTTGGGACAGGCCAACAAAAGGCTGATAAAGTTGTGTAATGCTAAAAAAAAATACCTGGTGGTTAATTGGCAACAGCTCAGTAACATGATTGGGTATAAAAAGAGCATCACAGAGAGGCTGAATCTTTCAGAAGTAAAGAGGGAAGGGGTTCACCATTCTGTGAAAAAACTGTGCAAGTAAATAGTAATTCAAGAATAAGGTTTAACAACATAAAATAGCAAAGAACTTTTGCTTTGCATCATCTACAGTACATAATATCATTAAAAGATTCAGAGAATCTGGAGAAATCTCTGTATGCAAGTGACATGGCCAAAAAACAGTATTTGCTGGCCGTGATCTTTGGGCCCTCAGGCTGCACTCCACTAAAAACAGACATGATTCTGTAGTGTAAATCACTGCATGGGCTCAGGAAACACTTCTGAAAACCACTGTCTGTGAAAAAAAGTTCATCGCTGCATCCATAAATGCAAGTTAGAACTCTGAAACACAAAGAAGAAACCATATATCAATATATATGCAATCTCTGGGCCCGAGCACATTAAAAATGGACTGTGGTGAAGTAGAAAAGTATCCTGTGGTCCGACGAATCAACATTTGAAATTATTTTTGGAAATCATGGCCACTGTGTCCTCTGGGCTAAAGACCACTCGACTTGTTATCAGCGTACAGTTCAAAAGCCAGTATTCATGATGGGTGCATTATATAGGGGTGCATTAGTGCACATGGCATGGGTGATGTGCACATCTGTGAAGGCGCCATTAATGCTGAACGATATATACATGTTTTGGCAACATCCAGACGACGTCTTTTTCAGGGAAGGCCTTGCGTATTTCAGCAAGACAATGCCAAACCACATTCTGCATGTATTACAGAAGAATTGTTCCGTATTAAAAGAGTCTGGGTGCTAAACTGGCCTGCCTCCAGTCCAGAGCTGTCACCACTAAAAACATTTGCCGCATTATGAAATGAAAAATATCACAATGGAGACCCTGAACTGTTGAACAGCTGAAATCCTGTATCAAACAAGAATGGGAAAACATTTCACTTTCAAAACTACAGCAGGTGGTCTCCCCAGTTCCCAAACGCTTACAGAGGTTGTTAGAAGAAGAGATGATGAAACGCAGTGGTAAACATGCCCCGGTCCAAACCTTTTGGAATGTGTTGTTGGCATCAAATTCGAAATGGGCATGTATTTTTCAAAAAACAATAACATTTTTCAGTTTCAACATTTGGTATGTTGTCTTTGTAGTACTTTCCTTTAAAAATATGGTTTACATGATTTGCATATTGTTGCATTCTATTTTTATTTACATTCTACACAGTGTCCCACTTTTTTTGGAAATGGTGTTTTGTGTATATATATATATATATATACACACACACAAACATTATAAAATATTTGAAACATGTAAATGTGCACATTTGTAAATGTATGTACAATCAAGTTGGTTTTATATCATTGGAAACTTTTGAGAAGCACTATACATGGACTATATGTTCTTTTCAGGGTTTTCACACTTTAGTCCTGAGGCACTGCGGAACTGCCTGCTCCAGTGTTTTTCCTTTCTCAGCACACATGATTTAACTCAGGATTTGAGTTGGAGAACTCTGTCCTCAAAATGGATTACTCTCTTTGATCGTGTCCTCTGTGGATTACATGGTCTGATCATGTCCTGCATGTAAACCGAGGTTCTGAACCTGATCCAAGCTGTTTTGGGTAAGCTGAAGAAAGGCGAGGTGTAATATGAGAACACTCATATAGAGAGTATACTGGGAGGTTGTGGATGTGGACATTCCTGCAGCTGAGGGTGAGTTTTATTGTTTTGAACTGAAGGAATCTATAGGCTAATCGTATAGCATATATTTATACAAGCGTGTATGTGGTTACATCTGGTTGTCAAGCGTTATATAAATAATCCAAACAAATGCAGGAAAGAGGTCAAGTACAACATAGATAGATAGATAAAGAGAGAGAGAGAGAGAGAGAGAGAGAGAGAGTGAGAGAGAGTGAGAGAGATGCATTTGCAGCTTGTGAGGCATTAGTAACTGAGATTATTGCTGGCTGGGTTTGAAGCTGGTTGGGGTCAAGAGGACTACCACGAGGACTTCCTCATGGAATTTTAAAGAGCTGCCTGCTACACAGTTCAGTTTCAGAAAGATAAGAAGAGAAGATACAGTGCAGTCCATGCGTCGCTGGACAAATTATTATTATTAATTTTATTATTATTATTATTATTATTATTATTATTATTATTATTATTATCATTATTATTATTATTATTAGTAGTAGTAGTAGTAGTAGTATTTAGGCTCTTTGCCCCAGCACATTGCATTCGAAACAATTACTATGAGATTAAAGGAGAACTCCACCAATCTTTCAAAATTTCACATATCATTTAATCATTTAGATGTAAATAAAGTAGAAATTGTAGAAAACAACTTAGTGGTGGTGAAAGGAATCAAGGCACACAATGTCTACAAATATAGCAAAAGTACACACATTTATTTTATTGGTTGTCCATATTGACCGGTAAATGTACATGCCTTCACACAGTTTTTATGTGTAATGTTAATAATGGTAAAATAGTGGCAAATGTGGAAAAAAATGTGTTTTCTTTGGATACTATTTTGCCTTATAACATCCTGTACCTCTCTGCCATGAATGATTTTTTATGCATTTTAGGCTGAAATCTTAGATTAAAGCGATCATAAAACAATGTCTGAGGCATCATACACAACATATTCGTACACATTTCATGTAAGGTCACGTAATAGCTTTCAGTGTCTGGTTCCTATCATCTCCAAGTAAACAATTCTTACTAATTAAGTTTCAATAGAAAATAACATTTCACATCACACCATGTTGACTGTTTACTTCTTAATCATGTAATTGTGCTGAAATATTGAACATTTTGTGAAAGTTTTCCACTCTAAAGTGCAGAACGTCAGCTTTATTTCAGATGCATTCTTTTTGTGCATGAGGTTTTGTTCAAGCACTCTTTAAAATAACAAAGGTTCTGTAATGGTTCCTGGCTTTGATATACAATACAGCTTTAATTAGTATTTAACTTTTCCATAATGTGGAGGTTCTTTAATGTTAAATTAAATAGGTCATACTCTACATCTCATTTGCAACAATGGATTTTTAACAGAACCATCCCCTGAACGGTTCTTTAACATACCAATAGTGGTTCTTCTATTTCATCGTTCTGAAGAAGCCTTGTTAGTTTTATGAATATGGACCATTTCAAGTGATGATGCATAATTTGAAACAGTTTGTCTGCTCTGTTGTGTCTCACCAGCTGTGTGTTGATGCATCATCTGTTCATGCACAAGAGAGCTACTAAAATGTCTAGAGATGATTTTAGGTGTGGCGTTTACATCTGGAGGCTGTTGCAGTTGTTTCTCAACATGGGAACCAAACAAATGTCAATGGCAGTAAAGCAGGCCATCATAACCCTGAGAAATCTGAGTTAGTCAGAGACAAAGTCAAAATAATCAAATCAACTACAAACTGCTGTAAGCAAGACAAACAAGCAAATAATCTTCCTGACAAGAGTAATCAAACTATCCACTATTCAAAATCATGTTTACTTCAAATATATTTCGAAAAAAACAAAAAACAAAACAAAACAAAAAAACAAAACAAAGCTGAGAAGCTGTTCTATTGGTATAAAACCGTGCTTTCCTTCTTTTAAGATACAAACTCAATAACTTGAGTATTAACTTTTTATTTGGAACATAAAATAATATATAATATAATGTTGATAGCTAAAAATTAAATGAGGAAGTAGTGATAGTTCAACTTTGTATTGTGTTACCCACTCATACTAGCAACTGGCATGAGAAAGTTCACTGTTAACTAGTATACAGATGGGGCAGTATCATGTACTGTAATTCAGAAATTACATGCAGGTGAATTTGGTTGTGTATCTGTGAGAACAGAGGAGGAAGAAAGCAAAAGAGACTGAGAGAGAGAGTTAAATGAATCAAATCAAAGTAACTATCAACTAATTTAATATAGTATATAGTACTTTAGTATAGAATATTCTTCAAGGGACCTTTTGCATGATGAAATGTTTCTTCAGATTGATGGAGAATGAGTTGTATATGGTTCTATATAGCACCAAAGAGGGTTCTTCTATTGTTAAAATGTCAAGCATATATGTTCTCCATCAAGAACCATTTCACCACACAAAGAATCCTTTAAGTATACCAATGGTTCTTTGAGTGTTCATGGTTCTACAGAGAACTATTTTCTTTGCTAAAAAACATTAGAGACATGTCTTTTTTAAGAGTGTAGGTTTCAGCTGAAAATAAATAAGTAAACAAATAGTTAACTTAGAAACTTAGAAACAAATAGAAACAAATAGAAACTTGTGTAACAGTAACAGCAGTTCATGCAAGACTGGAGTGATGGGAAAGAAAGACATAAAAGGAAAAGATGCATAACGGTTGTGGAACGGGTAAGAAAGGAACAATGATTTGGTAAAAAAAAACAAAAAACAAAAAAAACTGATTTTCTGATGTGAGTTGCTTTTCTGCATAATGGACCTCAGTAAAATGTTGATCCTAGTTACGACCCTGCCAGTCTCCTAGATGTTTCAATACACAGACTGAGTCATGTTCACCCTGCATTGTGTGTTTTTTTGCCTGGGTCTTTTTTGGACTTCTGCATTGCATGCCATTTTATAAAGCAGTGTTAAAACATTAATTCACCCCTGGTATGCAGGGCAATAAGAACACCTTATTCTTATTGAATTTTACATATTCTTGATGTATTGTTGTGGCATCATTAAGTTCTCTCTAATACTTTCTAGCACTTTGACTGTTATTCATCTTTTAAGACTGCAGCACCTACAACCTTGAGTCTGACCAATTTTTTAGATTTTAATTTTTTAAAGACTATTATAAATGGTGTTTTCTTTCTTTGACAGGAATTCTACTAAAAGAGGATCTGCTGGCGTCTGTGAAGAGTGGCTTTACTCAGGTGGAAATCTATCTATCTATTTTCTAATTTAAACAATTTAATGGTGTCTAGTTACTGCTGATATCTGCCTGTATAGCACCAACTACAGAATGACCACAGTGGAAACTATATGTGTTAATAGATGTGTTGTTATATATCTTTATTAAGTTATCATTAACTTGTGTTTATCCTTTATCCTTTTGTAAAAAAAAAAGGAACCTGGTTGCCTTATTTTCATTGAACTTCTAATAGAAAGTTAACAGAGCAATAATCTGTGTTTTAGATTCTGTAAACCTCCAATAACATTGGCTTTTATTCATTGTTAGCTGTGAAAGCTAACAATGAATAAAAGCCAATGTGGACTGGTTAGTATCCTATTCCATTGATGCTGTTGGCCTCGTCTGGCTTTCATAGGCAAGGTTATCATTATAAGAAGAGTGTTCTTTTAAACTAAACAGGGAACGCTGTGCTTGTTATGGTGGCCGTGGATTTTCTCCATGACTAGGCAGCTGGAGCAGGCCTTGTTTGTTCCTCTGGGAATGCTGGGGGAGGGGGGGGGGTAAGTGGGTTTGTTTTTCACAGGAAACAGGCCGCATATTTTATATTTTTGGCTTGACACTCTGTGGACACAAAGAGCTTTCCTGACATGCCAACCTAACAGCGCACAAGAGGGACACAGCTTTTTTTTTACTGATGTGAGATGTGACAAGAAATGATGGAGTCACACAAGGAGAAAATCTCAAACAGGAAATAAATTGGTCCACACTCCCCCAGTCCTGCGGTGTCCAGTTCCTTCACAGATTTTTTTGCCCATAAGAGAAGATGACACCCAAGAGGCAACCACCCAAATCCACTCAAATCAGCCAATCTGTTCTCAGGTCCACCTGCCAGCCTGTCCATCTGTCCACCCGAAGGCCAGCTATCTGCCGAGCTATCTGTCCATCACCCCCTACAAGTGTGAAGACAAAACATACCACACTTATAGTCACTGTTGGAAGAAAACAACAACTTTGTATCTCTGAAATAGTTTCTTTGTGAGAGTAGGAAGCAGCATTCTGAACCCTAGTGTACATTAATGTAGCAAAATTTTGGACTATTTCTGTTGGTCTGTTCATCATGAAATCACACAATGACAGCCTTGTTATACAGTAGGGAGGATATCGGAATCATATTGGTTTTGACAGATTAAGAATAAGAATATTGTACAGATGTATAGATTTGATCAATATGTCAAAACAATATTTGATGACGTTTATTGTACTCTTGAAGAGCAGAAAGTATAGACAATTGTAACAATGGGTTAACGAACCAGACACTGTCAGATGTAAAATAAACCACAAGGTTTATTAAAAGGAGAACGATATGAAACAGTAGGGTTAACACCAGACCAGGTCAAATACAAGCGAATACAAGAACAGCCAAAGGGGTAAATCCAAGTATCAACAACAGTGGTACGTACTGGCAAACAGAGGCAATATTCACAGTGAAAGAGCCAAACAGACAGGAATATATACAAGAGCAAACAGGTAAAAAACAAACAAACAAAAAAAAACAATTAGAATTCAGGTGACTGGGATCTGCTGGCTGACTGATGATTGGATGGCTGGGTCATGTGACTGGCTGATACATCTTGTGAATTGGAGTCTGTAAGATAGTGATAGTCCATTTGAAAACTAGGAAGCATGGCAACAATGCCAGGTTACTACACTAAAATGTCTGCATTTTATTGATTTTACTGGATTTGTAACCTTATAGAAGTAAATGAAAAGTTTATCAGTAATAATAATCCAGACAGATCCAGTCCCACATTCTGCATTTTAAATGTTGATATTTTATTTCAGAATCAGCAGATATGCACAACAAATATGAGCCCACAATTCCTATATCGGTGCATCCCTATTACGTAACTATATTACTAATTTCCCAGCAGAACTGACATTGTCTGTGTGAGCAGGTCTGTTTTTACCATCAAATAATATGCACTGTAAAAAAAATCCAGTAATTTTATAATACTTCACGTTAACTTTCTTTTATGAAATTATAGTATTATATGTTATTGTATTATGCTATGAGTTTGGAGAGTTGATGTCCATTCTAAACAGTATATGAAATAATTTACAGTATGTTTCTGTAAAACTTATACACTATTAAAGACAATGTTCTGGACCGCATTCAAGGCCTGGTGCGTCTAATGAAGGCCTGGAATGTGAGTCGTGTTTTTAACTTAATAAAGTCATCCTGTTTCTATGGTATAGAGTGAGTTTTACATCATTTTTCTTCACTAGTCCTATTTGATTTTTGCTTGCACCTCACCCGTAGTTGGTAGGAGCACCTTCTTTCATTTGCCTTGAAACTCGAGTATGCAAAGTTTCATTGCATTACAAATGAAACCACTATCAATAAAGTATGGCAGAGTCAGTGAATCAGTAGATTGTTGTTGTTTAGCAACTGCAGTCATACGTTGCTGTTGTTCTTTGAAAGCTTCTGTTGTTGCAGCACCTCAACTTAGCTTTTCTATTTGCGATGATTCCTCATTGAAGCTTTAAACACAGCTGAGTACATTGCTCTCAACTCTACAGTGACCACTGCGATGAACAAAACAAACAGGAGCTTTACATCCCATTACTTTCTGTCACATTTGAGTTACATCCACTCTTAATGGAGACACATTTCACATAATATTCGCTTTGCACACATCTCCCTATTAATCTTCTCTCATACGTAGATTATGTGCTCCATTATGTCCCAGTTACCTGAAAAATAGGGCAGCCTTCATTTGCTTTTGGGATGCTTTCCATCAAAGGGCTTTAAAACGCGGCTGCTGAATTCTTTATCACATCCTCGCAAATCATTGTGACTGATGGAGTTTAGAATTGGAGGTGAGAGGAGCTAATAATGTGTACGCCAGCGGAGGAGCGCTTAAAATCCCCCTGGCTGGCAAGGAAAGGCAAGATGGAGAAAATCTGCCTGAGAATCTGGAGAAAAATTGAGAGCTGTACAATGAGGAGCGCAGTTATAATTGTAGTTCTTTGAGCAGAAATGTTTTTGACAGATAATAATTCAATTAAATTGGAATTTGTTTAAGCATTTTAACAGCATTGTGTATAAATGACATTAAAATAAGCCACAAAATACCGAAAAAAATAATGCAAACAAGAACTGAAAGAAAAAAAAATGACAGGATCTAAAAATGGCACTATAGAAATAATGTGACAGGGTATGAAATGGAACAGCACATCTTAGAGAAGCTACAGCTATGGGGTAAGTAGTAGGATGGTAAATATTAAATGTATATACCCTCTGCTCCTCTATGTCCATCGGTGCCAGCGAGAAGAAAAAATTTTGGGACAATGAGGTGAAATGGAACTTCATACCTGGGCAATGTGTTCCATTCAAAATAATTCCTCTGATTTCAGCTGAGCGTAAGTATTGGGGCAAAATATAAAGCAAACATATAAAACAATATAAACCATCCTTCAAAAAATGACCTACAGTTTTAGAACAAATTAGCATCAGTCTAAGCAATCCTGTCCTTAATTTCACAGAAAAAAGAATATATATCTGTATCTTACTGAAGACGTAATCAGTATGACTATTCCAGGATAGTGTTGCATCTATATGTACATCTAGGTATTTATAAGACATCATCTGCTTAATTTTCTTGATTATGAATTTTTAATGGAGGTGGATATGAATCAGGGGAGAGACCAAAAATAATCTCATCCATCTTTTTTTGTATTGATAGTAAGAACATTCTAGGTGCACCAATCTACCAACCTATTAACACCCTGTTGAAAAAGATTAATGTCATCATTATCTGTCAACAAAAAAACAGAATCATCAGAATATTTAAAAGGCATAAAATGATTCAGTTCCTGAGCTTTACAGTCATTTGTGTACAAAGTAAACAGAAGTGGAGAACTGACACATCCTCATGGTGCTCCAACATTAGTAATAATGCGCAATGATAGTGTTTTATTTATCTTTACTTGCTGTACTCTATGAATAAGGAAATCCTTATACCAGTGAATAATATAAGGATTAATAACATAATCATAAACTATTTTTGACAGTAGAATGTCAGGTGTTAAATGCAGATGAAAAATCCAGAAAAAGTGCTTTAGCATAGGTATGAAATTTGTTCAAATGTTTTGACACAAAGTGGGCCAGTGTGACTAATGTATCTTCAGTGCTACAGACACGTTTATATGCAAACTGATATGAATCTAATTTATTATTTATTGTCTTGTCTGTCAAAGCTGGTTGGTGTAATAGCCCTGAGGATATAAGTACATTTATCATCAATGTGCACCATTTCAAGCCTAGTTATACTAAGCATTCAATGAGTTTGAAAGTTCAAGGTAATTTTCCACTGGAACTGGCTTCTTGGGGTCCTTAGCATAAAAGCATCCACCGTATTTGCTGCTCTCAACTTCCTTCTGATATTTTTTCCACCAGTTTTGCAGCACCCCAGTCCTGATCTCTAAAAGCATTCCTCCTCTGATTGATCATATGTTTAATGCCCTTTAAAGTCAGTATTTCACCCCCAACCCTGCACATGCAATGACTGCCTCAAGTTGGTAACCCATTATCATCATGAGACCTTTAGTTGGACTCCTCTGCCAAGCCTTATGGCAGCCTCTTTTGGTTACTGCTTGTTTGGGTGTTCTGACTTCAGTTTCCTCTTCAGCAGGTGAAATGTATGCTCAGTTGGGTTTAAATCAGGAGACTGACTTGACCTGTCTATAATTTTACACCCTTTCTTTCTGATGAACTGCTTGGTGAAGTGTGCAGTGTCCTTCAGGTCATTGTCTTGTTACTCCCACCCACTGGGTTTGGAGGCATTTGCTTGAACATAGGAAGACAAGATGTTTATGTACACAGAATTTATTCTGCTGCTACCATCACCAGTAACATCACCAATGGAAACAAGTTAGTCAATTCTGGAAATAGTCATGTGTGCCTCATGACACTACCTCCACCATGCTTCACAGATAAAATTGTGTGCTAAGGATCACTTGCACTCCATCTCTTTTTCTGCACTTCTCTCCTCCTGCAGTTTTGACAAAGATTAGTATTTACCTGATCTGCCCATAAAACTTTGCTCCAGAGCTCCTCTGGCTTATCAATACTCTTCTTTGTGAATTCCAGGCTGGCTCTTCTGTTCTTGGTGCTGATGAAAGTTTTGCGTCTCGTAGCATAGCTTCTGTTGTCACTCCCTTGAAGTCTTCTGTGAATGATGACTACTGACACTTTCACTCCTGAACTCTGCAGACTGTCTTTTATTTCTTTGGACGTTATTTTTGGATTCTCCTTCACAGCTTTAACAATATTCCTGCCATCAGCTGTTGAGGTTGTCCTGGGATGGCCTGATTATCATATATGCATTCACCTCCAGTTTCTTCCTTTGTTAAAATATTCCATGCTGTTGATTTTTTGGAATGTCCAATTGTTCTCAGATGGTTCTGATTAGTATTTGCTTTAATCTCATGTTCAGAGCTGCTTGCTTTTCCATCATAGTGAATTCTCTAGCTTCCATCATGTTTTGTACCTTTTACTTCAAATCAAGATGCCTAATTGCACTCTCCAATAGCTACAACCAAGCCTACACATTCAGAGTTCTTTTATGTGATTACAGGATCAGGAGTAAACATGTAACACCTGAGCAATCAGAATCATCCGTCATTCCTTTCTGCTTATGCTCAGCTGAAACTGGAGGAGTAAATACAACAAATTACATTTTCCTCCATCGATGAAACCTCCTCCATTATGAGTACTTTTTTTTTTCTACTCCAACTCTAACTGAGCACTAAACTCTGAAAATACATTATCACCCAGACACTGAGACACGTCTGCACTGAGAAAAACTACCAACACCAGACTTTTTTTCAAAGCTCAATAAAAGTTTTCTCTTTGAAACACAAGAAATAGGAAGCACATCTGCACAGCCCCCAAAAATGTCCTTTCCATGAGCTGTTCAACAAATGTAAATGGATCTGCAGTTCATTCTTAAAGGTTCTCTGCCACTGAAGCTGCACCTTTTTAACGCCAAAGCCAGGCTTTAGATCAAAGTCCAGTTTTATCAGTGGCAGCCAGGAGGCTGAGCTGGGGAGCTGGATATGAGGCCACCTGACAGGACAAACCCTCAGATTTCTCCACTCAGAGATATGGGCAAAAGTTTCCCTACTCTTGTCACTTTGACTGGAGCTGCGCTGTGGAGGGCTATGGATATTAGCTCAATCTACAGCCTGGCTGCCGTAACCTCACCTTTGCTAGCTATTTAAAGCACCTAGCTATGGTCCTGACATAGCTGTTAGGCATGTGCCAATTTCCTGAATGGCATGGCACATCTTTTGTGCACACTTCATCTGCATAGAGAGTGTTTTTTTTTCTTCCAGAAAGGAAAGAAATACCATCCAGACAATTATCCCTCCATGAAGGGTATTTTGATGACATGTAAGAACCGCACCACTAATTAGACAATTATTTTTCCTGGAATTAGCATTTTGATCGAAGTAGCTTTCTGATGAATCTAAAGTGCTCTATCTTTTTCTTGCTAATTATAAGTGATGAGTGTCTGCCATCCTTAAAAGTATTCCACATGCTCAGTACAGTCCTTTATAATCAGACTCCCTATCTGTTCATTCACAGCAAAGGATGCTTTAAATTTCACCAAACAGTTAGAAGATGGAAAAATGCTAATGCTCTATTCGCTAAAGTTTTAAATTCAGCCAAACAATTAGAAGATGAGAAAACGCCAATGGTAAAGTTTTTAATAAAGCTTTTGCTAATCCTGCTAACCTTGGCGGTGGACTGAGCAGCTTGCTGACCTGCTGACCTGGCTAAATACACACTGGCTTTGCCAGCACTAACGCAAGTAGTGTGAAAGCACAGAGGCACACTGTTTTGTATGGCATTCTCAACACATAATCATGAAGCATTGAGCCCTCAATGCTTTTAGAATATTTATTGCTCTAAATTTAACTGTCAAACTGTCAGCGGTGAAAACACGATATGCCTTTTAACATCCAGGATATACCACATACAGAAGTTATCATAAGAGCACATTTAATGCATTCAAAGAGCAAGCTTGGAGCCAGGGAGGAAAATATGAACTCAACCACAATTAACCATGTATTATGTTATGCAATAACAAAATATTCTCACAGCTCAATGTACCATTACTGTGTAGTGAGTATGTGAATGCATAATTTGTGCACCTTATGTCTGAATCTCTCTTTAGAAGCAGGCTGAGTGTGATGGCACTACTAGGAGTGGAGGACTGAATGAGTGAATTATTGAACGCAGCTGTGGAACATCAATTGTAGGAAGAGGAAGCCTGAAAATAAACCGTGGCTGAAAGGTAACAGAGTGAAATATACAGTTTAGGGGGCGAGTTTCCCAAAAGCGTTGCCCTACAACAATGTTAGATGATCCAGTGATCATTGTTTTGAATATTCTTTTTAAAGACATAGTTCAGCCAAAAATCAAGTTTACACAGTTTTCTCCTTACCCCAAATGTGGTTGATCAGCTAAGACATCTTTGGTGTCTGCACTTTGTTAATGTAGGCTAATGAAGCTAAGAAGTAATGGAATCGTCATGCAACCCTAAATTGCCAAACATGCTTCAAACCGTATTGAAATAAATGAGCTCAAATAGTCTTAATTTGAATATATAAGAGCAGTGGGGGAGCCTCAGGGCCTTCTTCAGAGTAGGCCTAATGGTTTCTATAAATTAAAAAAACACGTTCACAGTTATTAGTCCATTTTTATTGGACTTGTATTCACACTCTGCAAGGACTGTAGCAATATGCTCATTTCATTTTTAAGTTTTCAGTGGAAACAAAATGATTAAGATCTTGAAACACACAACAGAAAGTTGTCCAGTCAGGTATGTCTCTGTGGTATCTAGGTAAGCAGGATCTTCCAGTGCTTAGAACTTCACAAGTTGGACTGAAGCCCTAATGCTTCAGATTAACTATTAGCATAATTAGGAATCAATCAATCAAGTTGTGTTAAAAAATGTATGAGTCCAATATTAAAAGTAATAATACTTCACTCTAGGCCTTCTAACATATCACTGACAGTGGTAGTTTAACCAGGTTACAGTCAGCTGTTAGAAATGGAAAACAGCAGCAGCAGCTCTGTGCCAGAACTCTTTACTGCTGCAAGGTAACACATGTGCTAAGGTCTGTTTTAAGCCTAAAATAAAACATGGAATGTCTTTTACAAGCTACATATGCCTGTGTTATATCTAGAACAGCTGCAGATGTTCATGTGCCATTAGCTTAGCACTGACATAGTACTAGCATTTTTGTAGGGTCACAGACAGAAATTAGAATTAATGTTTTTCACCATATTTTGAAATTTACCACTCAAACTGAAGGTCTGGCTCTAATGATCATGGTCTGAAACTGGACAGTAGTGAGTAATATAGTGTTACTATTATTTAAGACAACAACTCAACATTGATTAAGGCTAGAGAGTAATAATTTAGGCATGTAGTTCACATGATGCTAAGCTGCTAGCTATAAGTCATCCATGGCTTTTAGCTGCATTAATCCAATGAAATAATAAATAATCCAATAAATAAATAAATAAACAAACAGACTAAATGAGCAAACTTTGGACACCACACATGCCTACATTTGGGTTAAGGGCAAAACTATTTAATTTTTGGTCAATAAGTGACTTTAAAGAAAATGCTCAAAGTGGTGATGATCATGACACAATATCATGTTCAGGCCATAACAAAGTTGACTTGCTGTATATAAGCAAGTGGCTCTTGTGATCCACTGATGTAAAGACAGAATTTTTCAAATGATATGACAGAAAGCAGTCATGACTCGGCTGAGAAAGGCTGATGATTCATGAGATCCTTTTGCAGTGGGAGGCTGTGGTGCAATGCTCTGAACAGAATTTTAAATTGCATATGCATTTTTTTCTTTCATTTCTTTCCTCCGGAAAACATAAAAAATGGATCATAGAAGTTTTGAGGCTGGTGAAGGTCTGATAAAAAGAGCCAAACTCAGTTTAATTTATGGTCAGTTTAAGGGCTGTTGACAAAAGAAACTGTTATTGCTTGGATGGAATAAAACTAATACAATGTGTGCAGAATAAATGAAAACATAATGGGCTATGTAATTATGCACTTAAAGCTCTTCTGAATCAGGCAATAAATAGTTAATAAATGTTGGTATAATATAAAAATTCTATGCATCACTTTTCGTATACTTCCAATTAGCACTGATTTTTGTACACAACAAAACTGTAAGTGGTTTACAATACTAATGAGGATCAGACTGCAAATCTACCTCTCACTGGATGTTTCAGTGCATAACTCCTCCTTCTGCTAGGTTATTTACTGCTGAAACATTGGAAGCATTTGTTACATTAATCCAGAGTCTGGATATTAATGCTATTGCTACACCATCCTCAAAGCTACCCAGCTTACTTAGTCATTTTGGAAAGTTTGAAAAGACTTTCTATGAATTATTCGAAATCTATGAAGTTGTATAGAGCTAGCATCAGCACTTTTAGACTTTTAAAGTAGTATTTTTAGGCATCAGCAGCACTGCTCTCAGTTAGTTCTCATTTTTCATTGGATCCTGCCAGGTAGCCAGGGAATTGCTCTCTCTCAGCCCCTACAAACAAACCTCTGGAGTCCTTCAGGATTCACTTGTTGGTCCACTTCTGTTCTTCTTGTACACAAAATCACTGGGATCAGGGATAAGCTCACATCTTCTCTTAGCACTGCTGTGCTGATGACACCCAGCTGTACTTCTTGTGTCCTCCGTCCTCCTCCAAAATCCTGGAGAAGATATGTGACTGTTTTTCTGACATACCTTTGTGGAAGGAGACTCATCTCTTGAAACTGAATCTTGAATCTCATCTACATATTTGCAAAGCACTCCCTGGATCCTCACACTGGATCTGTTGTGCCACCATCTACGTCTTCACCATCCATCCATCTTTGATGATCAGCTTAATTTCTCCAGTCACCCTCCAATCAACCTCTACAACTAGATCCTGCAGATTTCTACTTCACAACACCAGATGAACACAAACCTTTCAGACTTGCTTATTCCAATTCCAGTGCCTGTTCTTCTCTACAGTGCATTCAGAATCTCTCCTGGTTTATAACTTCCTAAAATGGCTCCCTGTGGCATCAAGACTCAGAGAGAAAGCTCTGCTTCTCACACTCCTGGCTTAGAAGGGCTCAGCTCCTCACTCTCTCTGCACATTGGTTCAGAAATACACACCATCAACTTGCTGTTTTTGACTTTCAGGCTCTTGACATTCCTTCCCAGAGATCTAACCATGCTCGTAAGGCCAGGTCCTCCTGTTTCAGTGTCCTTGCCTCAGTGTAATGAAGTCCCCCACAAACTTCACACTGCACAGTCACTCTGTTCCTTCCTGTGGTCTGAAGACTCATCTCTTCAAACAATATGGTGACTCCTCTCTCCACTTTCTCACCACTTCTTACTCATTATTTGATATTTCTTTAGCAATCTCCCACACTTTTTATTCATTTACTTATTTCTGTCTTTTTACTTATTTACAAGATGATCTTTGCACTTAACATTTGTCTCTGTTTACTGAATTCTGAAAATAAACAAATACATTTGTGTAGACCTTTATCTGTCCTCAAGAGCCACAACTGTATTTATTTTACTCAAGCTACAGTGGAGTTCTAGTGGTTAATTATTTAGTGCTTTGTATCAGTTGTACCGGCCTTTACTGTTCACTCTGGATAATGAAACTGTAAGTATTAATAATAATATTAAAATCATTTTAAATATAATCATATGCAAAAGTGCCCCAATCAAATTACAATTTGATGATTTGTTCACTTATTTTCACTCAAAAATCAACCGACATGACCAGACTGACCATATGTTTTTACTCTTCTGCATGCAACTGCATGTTTCTGCAACAAAATTAGTTTCATGTTTTTGAAAACAGTGATTTCAAACTTTTAATAATTAGTGAGATGCCTCCTTGCATGTGAGTCTCTCTTTAAATTATATTTGCTATATTGTATTTTTTATATTATATTTTTATATTGTATTATTTTTCTCCCATTCTCTGTAAACAAATGTTTGCTATTCATCATACTCATGTCACATTCATTCATCACCATGGCTAGTAATTGAAGACAGCATTGTGATGAATAGAATGCTATATTGCATTATTAATAAATGTAATTGCTCAAAACACTCACTAAAAGAGCATTAAAATCTTCACCAGAGATGACTGAGAAATATGTTACCTTCAGTATTCATGATTTAATTTATTCCTGAGAACAGGATCAAAGAATATATTGTTTTTCTTTCTTTCCTATCACACTTCATCCATCACCAAAAGCAATTCTGTATCTCTGAATGAACATAAACTCCTTTTTAGATTGTGAAAGATTACCTCCTGTGCGAATCCCCCCCCTCTAGCCTCGAGCAACAGACAGGTTTCATGTTCTATTTTTCTGCTCCCAGTCTTGCTTTGTCTTCCTTTTCCCCACCACCCACCACTTACAAGCACGAGAAGCTTTGAAATATGCTTCAGACAATGGAGGATTTTGTGCAACACAACATGGCTCTAATGAAGCGTGCACTGTTCTGTATGGGCTCATGCATTGCACTCTCGACTTTCTAAGCATGTGCATGAAATCTTCAAAAACTTGCACAGCAGTGGTAAGTCACATTAGTCAGGAAAAGTTCAGGGACACTGCAAGGCATTATTCTAATTATGCTTCATTTTGGTTTCTTTCCCCCCCCCAGCATGCTGTGCTCTTGAGCAAGTTACTGGTAATACCACTAAAACTTTTTTCTCCACTTTTCTTTTCCGTGTACAGATCCTATTCTTACTGAAAGCACAGTATCATAAATTAGAGTTAGGTTTAAATTTATATTACATTATGCCCATACTAATTACATTATAATTATATTACATTATGTCCATACTTATACCTGTACAGTGCACTTATACCTATTCAATGTTCTTTCCATCATATGGTGTAAATAAAATTGCAGTTAGTAATAAAAACAACATTGTAAGATTTATATTATTTTTCACTTGCAGCTCATTAAATCAAGTGGAGAAATAGTTTCAATTCTAAATTCCCCTGATTTGCATTTTTTGGGAGACATTATTAGATTTGAATTTGATAAAAAGCTATTGTTGTACATACAGTCTTTTTGATTTTGGGAAAATGTTAGTCATGTAAGAAAAAATAGAAAAAAGTTGTAAGTGAAGACTAAGTCAATATAGAGAATAAATTTGATGTAAGTATAAATTATAGATTACTACTATGTAATTGTTATGTTTTTTTTACATAATTATGTTTTGAAGTACAGCAAAATGGCAGTCATAAGTCTAGATTTCTGAGATCTAAACTCTTAGGACCCATCAGAGGTTCTATACTTTCATCTCTCCATCTTACAACTACATACCTTAAAAAGTTTCATAGTATTTACCAAGTACTTTATAAAAGTTAGTGAGTAATTTACAGTAATTACTGAAGTTAAGTCTTAAGATTAATAACCAAAGAAAAAGCCTTTGAAAGAGCTTGAACGGTTAAGTGTTCCTGTACATGATGTAAATATAATTAATTGCAATACTTAATATGTAATTATCATGTACACAATGCTAACAACTACAAAAACAACAACAACAACAACAACAACAATAATAATAATAATAATAATAATAATAATAATACACACACACACACACACACACACACACACACACACGCACACACACACACACACACAGCCTTCAAGCCACCCATCCTTCTGGGTCATGGATAATAATAATAATAATAATAATAATAATAATAATAAGTGGTGGGTAACACCTCTGCCTTCTATGATGTAGACAGGGGCTCAATCCCCTGCCCTAGAAAGCACCCTATGCTATAACAATAAGAGTCGTTGGGCAAGACTCCTAACATGCCTGTGCCTACCTATGCAAAATGATCAATTGTAAGTCCCTCTTGATGAGAGCATCTGCCATAAATGTATATGTAATCATCGTTAAATAGTAAAATACAGTAAAATTACAGTAATAAATCTGGATTTCTGAGAGTTAAACTCTAAGGACACATCAGTGAGTATAGGATTCAATTCCACCCTCTTATAACTATAGACCTTGTACCGTGGTTTCATAGAATTTACCAAATAATTTATAAACATTACTGAGTAATTTATAGTAGTTGCTGAATATTAACTCTCACAATTAATAACTATTTAATACCTTAAATAGTAGTTTCATTGTATTTACTAAATATACTATAGAAATTACTGAGTAATATATTGTATTTACTGAATATTATGCCTTAAAATTAATAACTGAAGAAAAAGTGTAAGGGTTCAAGTAATCCCAAGTGTTCTAGTCTGAATTTCTGGTGCAACATATGTTCACTATTTCAGACTGGTCTGCACATTTGGGTCGTTGCCTGGAGGTCCAGCTGTAATGTTCCACCCGCTGGTGTCAGGCTTGACCTATGAGCCTTGTCCTGCTGCTCTGCTGATGGGCACTACATGAGCCTGGCCTCTCTGGGTCCCCAACCAGCCAGTCTGTGTCTCTCTTTCTTTCTCCCTCTCTGTCTCTGACTCAACAGGAGAGAGACCCAGGGCTAAAGGGGACACACACATTCACACTTTCCATTGACTGTACGCTGCTGGCTGATGTTGTGTGGGGTCTGCTACGCGTTCGGAATCAAAGATGCAATCAGAGCAGTGATGAAGGTTACAGAATCAGAAGAGGACTGATCAGAGCAGCAATTTACATTATGATGAACATCTACCACCCATTATGCTGCCTAATGCACTGGGGAGGTTTGCTGTGGGAATCTATGATTGCATATAGTGCAGTTACTATTATTACAGTATAATAGCTCATCTGATGTATAACCTGAGTTGGTCACATTACTGAACTTTGCAAAGTTCTGCAACCTGCTGCTCCAGTTTACCATCTGGCTTTCCTTAAGAGACAAAACAGTCACAGGAACAAAGGTGTTTCCTAGAAACCCAAAAGAAACCAAAAATATACTTTTCTGACACAGAAATGTTAATGTGAAATTTCTGTTACAGGTACTTAATTTACAAGAATTTTGTCACTATCCAAAAACATGTATCTCCAAAATCCTTATGTTTAATGTAAGTAAATTTAGAGATTTTATTTTATTGGCCCATCCATCTTAAAATGTATACATAATGCAACGGTCAGGAGAAATAAAAAGCATTGAAGATACATGGACTACAGTGATTTGCTTATTATTTACCCAAACATTGTCGGATTAACAGGATGTCTAGTGCGCTTTGATTCAGTGTATCATTTTACAAGATGTGCATCTCCTAAGCTGGCTATCAATGAGTGTGTTTACATGCACTTAATAATCCAATAACTGCAGAAAATCTATTTTTGTCAGTAATCCGATCAATGCCTTTACATGCACTTGGGTAATCAGATAATGTTAAACTCCAGGTCTTCAAGAGTTGGGCAGTAATCAAATTTCTGCTTTACAAACGGCCAATAAACTCACAGAATAAGACATGATGTAAACGTAACATAAGACTCAAACTTCATGCCACAGCTTTTTTTTTTAACATCACACCTCTTTAGCTGAAAATATGAACATACACCATCTAGAAGATGAAGAATATTTTTAAATCCTACATTTCGTCAAACATGTAGTTGGTTACAGAATCACTCTAGTAGTTGTTTTGCCATCTCAATGCTGCTTTTCTGGTACCACGGTCTGTTTTCACACATGCATAGACTGAGAAATCAGAGTATACATGCGCAAAGAATCTTATTACTGAGCTAAAATCTCTGAATTGTCTATCAGATTTCTTAATGAGATTTCTAGACCTTACTCCGATCTAAGAAATCAGAGTATGCTGTTTACATGATCATTTAAGTAATCAGACAACTGCAGAAATCCGATCATGATTGGATTGTTGAGTGTGTAAATGCAATCAATGACTGAAGGAGGTAGCTATAGCTATGTTAACATCTCCAGCTTTGGCCACTACACAATTCATGGATGAACCAAAGTAAAGAGTTTACTGTGAATGTTTTCCAAACATAACACTCATTATGGTAAAGTCTGCATTAGATGCATAGATAATAATGACAGTTTGTCACCGTTTGTCACCTGTTATTTTTGTGTACTCTAGTTAGCCATCATAATATCAAACATCTGTCATGACAATTACCATTATTGGTAACGACTGTTATATTATTGAACAAAATCTGTCATGACAAATTATAACAGCTTATTACCTAATGTCTTATACCTTTACTCATGAAAATAAAGAGTTTTGTTCCAAAATGCTATATATCCATTTGTTACAGTTGGATATAACAAGTTTTTGAAAATAGCTGTGCATAATGGAGAGCACAAATTTGTTTCTCTATAGCACTGATATTTCATATATCATGAAAAGAAATATTGAAAGTGGACTATAATGCATTTAGAAATAAAACTTTTTAAAGACATTTACTTTTGATAATTAACCACATTTAAAAGCAAGAACTTTATGCTTTACCTTTTTAACCTTCCCACAGTCTGAAGTCAATTTTCGTTGGTGCGGGTAGGTCCAGTTCTGAAATCTGATTGGCTGAGACATGCTTGAAGTTACCGTAAAATAATACAATGATTTTGCTTACACTGAGAGTCACATACAGTCAAATTATGTCATTACATGCCAATGTTTAATGCAGAAAAAGTTTTAATATGCTTCACAAAAAGCATGTATTTATCCAATTTACACTACTGCACTAATGCTAATTTTCAAAAGGCACCTTATGGGTTTGGCAGTATTATGTTAGTGCTATGCTAATTATAACACAAATATATCGCTGAAGCTTATAACACAAATATTTTAAGGTTACTGCTGTTTGTAACAGATATTCAGGTAATATATGCATTATAATTTGTCTATTGCTGTTTTAAAGAGTCCTTCAGTAATAATTTGAACTTAAACATCACCATTTTCTTATGTTTTAGTTGATAAAAAAGTGTAACGTTGAAATACATTATGATTGTTTTTGTTTTTTTTTGCTTCTTATAACAGCAAGTAAGAGTGTACATCAACAGCTAAACATTCAAGTGTGATCTGTAGTGAGCTAGCTTATTCAGTAATTCAATGTTGTAGCTGGGAGGGGGCTCTCCAATTTAATACCTTAGTGTGTGAACTATTGATAGGTGATTTTTCAGCCTTCCCATCCAATTTTATGGTCAACCATCACTGCATACAACCTATAAATTTGCCCTTTTTTAAAATTGTGTTCTAAGCTGTTAAGGAACATTATTTTGGGGTTGGAACCCAACAACTAAAATATTTAAAATACTGGTTCTGCTCTTTTTTCTATTTCTGAACCCTAATGAGAAAATGAGAACACAGTTGCGTGCTTGGCTGTATAAGAACAGATGAGTCTCTTCTCCTCCACTGTAAATCATTAATGTTTGTCCTTTAAAAGATAAAACTGGGAATAGGTGGCTTTGAGTTCAAGCTAACTTGACTTGACTGAAATGAATATTATACCATCTCATGTAAACCCACTTCAACAAGAGCTGAGTACGTTTTAGACACACTTTCTCACCGCTATATATTTTTCCTGACCGCGTTTAACATACTGGCTTCAGAAATCATGTACAATACAGTAGTCATGCCCCTGCAACACAGCAGTATCATATCATATTAATATCATATTCCCATAGTCCACAAGCTGCATGCTATCAGCTTGCATGGCTTAGGCAGGCCGTTAACCAGGTCCATGAATTTATCATCTGTAAGGTCACCTCTGTATTTAGCCCTTTGCTTGCATTTGTCAAAATGCAGTATTCTTATACTTTTTCTGTTGAGAAACTTGGATTGAGTCCCATTGGAACAGACTGATTTACAGATTGGGGCAACAAATGCCCCAGAAGCCTCCAGTATTCAAGGGACATCAGGAACATTAAGTTCTACAAGGCAATGGCTCTGCACACTGTACATTTTCCCTATTTAATCATGCTGGCAGTGGGATCACACACACATCCCACCTATGCTATGTTTCATCCTTTGCCCTGCTCTATTTCCTGCTCCATTTCTGAAAGTCAGAAGTAGGAGTAGAGGTTACATAAGTATTATTAATGCAACACAAAGGTAGAAAGGATTTAAACTATTTGCTACCTGGATTAATGTACACTGCATATGAAATGCAAAATACTAAAAAAGAAAGAATCAAAAATGACAGTGCAGGGAGACTGGGAGAATTAGTCACTTTATATAGGAGCAGAAAGGTCATAAAGAGTAGAACTGTGGGTAACACTTTACTTGAACCCTGCCAGATAGCACTGAAATAACCATGCCATAAACATGTCATAGCACATAACTATTATAACAGGAAACATTGTGACATATGTCATGAAAGTTATATTACACATGTCATACTGTTATAGTATTGGATGTAATCTCTTACAACAACTCATGACAGCATTTGGCATAACATGTTCATGGTTATGTCAATGTTACATAGCAGGTTCAAATAAAAATCTTACATTTTACATAGAAAAGAGCATTCCTTTCAAATATGCATCTTAACTATTAAGTATTAATTTCTTCCATGTTTATGCAAGGACAACAATACTAAGCCTTTTCTTTTAATAAGAATATATTATTAAACTTGAGAGACTCGTTTATTTTGTCTACTTCATTTTCAGCTTTTGAAAGCATATTGAAAGATTCTTCCAGAAACTGAAAAATTAATAACATCTGAATTGTTTGACACCTAGGCTCATTTACACAGTGAAACTTTCATGTAACCTTTGTTGCTTGAAACCTACATCAAACTTGAAACTCAGATGCAACAGTTACAGACATGTCAACTTCATAAAACTTTCATGAAAGGAAGTTTTATTAAACAGCTCAGCAAAACACCAATGGAGAAGAAAATCTAACACAAAATGGTTTATTGGACAGTTAAAAAAGGAGATCACCACCCAACAGGCTTAAGGTTGGTAGTTGTTCATTTTGTCAGTTTCCTTAGCAATGGCAACAAACGTGAGTTTCTCCAAACTGACGTTTTTGTAACCGGCTGTTTACTAGTCAGCTAAGGCTAACCAGTGTATAAACAGCTGCTTGTACGTCCATTTATTCTTCATTACCTTGTATTTAATATAATGTGAGTAGCTATATTTTTAACTTTCTCCTCTCTACACTTCCTAATTTTACTTTTAGCTTAGATTCATTTGATGCTGTTCCCTATGAACATCTTGTAGTTCTAGGATAGGATGAGCGAGACATCACATAGCCTATAACCATAATGGCTTCTTAAACATTACTTTTAAAATGGTTTACTTTTCAAATCTGTGTGTAGCAGATAAAAAAAAAAACTCAAATATGTAATACAGAACCTTAAACAGATAGATAAAAGACAGACACATACATACAGAAAGAACAGAAATGAAAACTGGAAAGAATGCACAAAAAAGATAAAAATGTTGCAATATGTCATTTTCACCTCAAGGATGAACTTATAGAGAGAACAATACGGTGTATCAAAAATATGAGAGGCTAATTTGGTTATCCAGTGTAGTAATCACTTATATTGCATGCAACTTTGTTTTTGAATTGCTTTGTGTATCTGTCAAGTTGCACAGAAATTATGCTGAGGGCAGCATACAACATGCAATTAGTTTCATAAAAGTTCAATTATGTAACCAAACCCTTGACTTATTCTTGTATTAACCCCCTCACAAACCATGGGCTTGCTGGTGGTCCCAAAGTTTTATTACACACGTCTTTAACCTAAGAATAGTTCCATTAATTTGCATTGAAATCCCTGTAGTTACTGAATAATAAGCCTTTATATTAAATAAACCTGGAATGTTAAGGAGTTAAGCATTAGATGTGTTGTACAGTAATTACTATGCTACTTACTACCTTGCATATAATATAATAATGAGAATTGAGAATTAAAATTTGGACCCACATGGAGATCCTTAGGGGTTAAGGGGTTAATGAAGTAATAAGGCCATTATCTAAATGAGTAAATCTTAATCCTGATCCTGGAGTATCTCTGCTCTGCATATCTTGGGATTATTCCTGCACCTGCAACAAGCTAATCAACTAATTAATAAGACCTCCCTGAATTGAAATGGCTGATCCACTGATCTAATGCATTAAGAAGAAGAAAAAGAAGAAGAAGCAGAAGAAAACAAACAAACAAAAACTCTAAAAGATAACAAACCAAAGCATCAACAGCTAGATTATGAGCTGCCACACTGAGCAATAGGCGTTGCTAAAAAAAAACTACACACTTGTGTGAAGCCCGTTGGTCTCTTGGTAAGAAAATGCGAGTGCATTTTGCAGAGGAAAGTCAACTGCTCTGGGTTTTTGTGGGAAGACTGAGCTGGAGGCTGAGGCGAAAGTGGGCCATGGGTGCTGAGAATCATCGTTATCGATCACTGGCACACCGCTTCTCCGGCAGCCCCTGTTCAACTGATGGAAATCACCTTGGGCGAATGCTAACTGGGTCTGCTGGCTCCCTGAACCTGGAGCCTAACACTGAGAAAAGAAAAGAAAAAACCCTGCAGCTTGGCTTCAGCTTCAGTGTGTTTGCCTTAAAGAGATGAGCTGGAATTGGATTGGATTATTGTAGAAGCTTTTATGTGGCACAGAAATTGAATTTGCCTTGCGTAAGTGCTCAGGAGACACAAGACGCAGGCAGCCATCAGATGAATATATTGCAGTTATTACTTGCTGGAAACGAGGTGGTATAATGGAAAACATACAGGCTCCAGCCTTGGTAAAGGAGAGGCGGTAAAGCATACATAGCCAGTTATCTCATTACGCTAGCCCGCTACTGCCTGCTTTATTGCAGAAACACTGTGGATGGTTTATGTGTTAGTGCTGCCACTGCTGAAGGGGATCATCAGGGTACTGTCCTAATCTTTGGCTCTTTCCCAAGCTTCTATTTCTTCCCGCCACTAAACACAGAAGGTAATTCAGTAAAGGTTGAATGTCCCACATACACTTTAAGCAAAAAGGGTTCTATATAATACTAAAATAAAAAGGGTTTATGGCTGGTAACAATAGCTGAATCCTTTGTGGTGCTATATATGTGGCACAAGGGTGTTGCTGATGTCGTACAACCACTTTTGCTTCCCTGTAAGACCATGTATAAGTGTAAAGAACCAATTTAAGGTTTAAAGAACCTTGGCATAATATAAAGATTCTGCACTAGTTTAAGATAATTTCTAAGAAACTTTACAGGTTCTTTAAACTTTACAAACGTCTTTCACTCTATATACATAAATATGTAGGTACACAGTACTTCGTAAGTCATTTACAGTAAATACGGCCAAATTTTGAGGAGATGTTTCTGAGGAGATTGGACAGAAGATAATCCACTTGCAAATAAGTAGAAAGTCAATGGGAAAAAATATCATTAAATTAGACAGAAGTGAAAACAAGAGTTTCTAAAACTGGAGTTTAAAAAGTTATTTAATGACAATGAGACCACCAAAACTTTCATCATCAGATAAACAGCACTTAAAGATTTCATCTTTAAGAGAGAGGAGAAAAGTAAGCTCCACACTAGCATCAGATTAGAAAAATAGGTGTTTCTGACCATCCTTCCACTGTGAGAAGACAACTCTGTGCTATGGGTCTGAAAGGACGAGTAGCTCTCAAGAAGCCATTGCGTAAAAAAAGGAAATAATTAAAAAAGAAGAAAATTTGCAAGTCAATCAAAGAAGCTGCTGGTGTTCTCAGAATAACGCACTGTCCAGACCTCAACATCACTGTGTTTGGGATTAGTTGGATTGTGAGAAGCTGAAAATGCAACCAACTTGTAAGAATGACCTTTGGAAGTATGGAAAAACGTCCCTGCAGATTTCTTCCATTACACAAAACCTAACCTTACCCAACATTACCCAAAACCTAACCCTAACCCTGACCCTAACCTCAACCCCAACCCAAAAACTAATCCTAACTCTCATATGTTTTTGACATATTGCAGAGAGTCTGTTTCATCTAAAAGGACCACTCAAAATAAAGTGTCACCCTGAAATCAAATCTCCTGTAACAAAAGCAAAGCTTGGACACACTAATTACAGAATACATTTGAAATGATATTCAGTTGTTGAAGCTTCTGTGTAACGTTCTGTTAAATATATGTTTTCCTTTGAGAATGTGTAATTTGTAATTAATTGCTGTTTTGACACGGTAATGGATTTAAACGATGGGTGGTCTCTGACTTTACCACAATGCTGTATAATCACTGCCTTTACTAAACAACCCTTAATGAACAACTGTTCTGATTAATACAAACACCATCTCATTAAAATACATGGACTAATGCACTGACAAATACACACAATCCCACACATACAGCACACTCACCTCAAGAGCACCTTGTTAACACCTTGCTTATATAATTCTACTCAGTCACAATTTCATAAATACATCTGAGAAAGTGTGACACAGGTGAGGCTGATAGAAGCTCTATTGTTAGACAATTCAGTTTAAAAAAAGAAAAAAAAAAGAAAAGAATGAAAGAGAAAGTTGTTCAAGTGTCCTCAAAAGCCTAAGCTCTCGCCAAGTATGACACGCACACAAAGGCTTTGGGTGAACTTTAAAACTTATACCTGCCTGCGGGGAAGTGCTTTGGCTCTTGGCGTGCGGGATATTAAGCAGATGCCTGTTTGGCGAGATGGAGTTTGACGGAGCCGGAGGAGTGGATAAAGACTGATTGGATCTGAGGCTTTGCGACATTCATGGGAGCTGAACCCTCTCTGCCAATCCAATCACAGCTCTCTCATGATCACCGTCTCTAATGTGACAGGGCCCACAGGGCAGCGTGGGTAATCGGAGGTGAAATGGACCGTGTTAGCTTCATGCTAGAGCACTCTAAGAGCTCACCCAGTGAAAAGAGAAAGACAGAACAACGGTTAAGACGTAAACAAGCGATCTTGTTTATTTCCTGACAGCAGATCAGGTTGTTCACAGCTGGGTAAGTAACATATGGCCATTCTTGTATCCTGTAAAAATCATGCCTGTGACATTGCACGGTATTAATAAGAACGTTTGTACATGTGATTATCAAACTGTGGTGAATTTCCATGTATAAAATTACATAGAAATACAAGTAACTTCCTCAAAATTGTATTTGCATACCCTGTTAAAAATAAGTGCTGTGCAGGTACATTTTTCGTTCATCAAGGTACGAACAATGTTAATGTGCTCTCAAAAGTACAACAGTGGTTTTAAGGTCTACTTGTGTTTCTTAAATAAGTGAAAAAGGTGAAAAATACATACGTGTACCTTTTCATAAACCTATGTTTTAAAACAGAACAATAAAATAAAAAGCCTGGAGACGAGACGGGGTGTGTGGAGTCAGTACAACTTAGAAAATAGAATTTCAATGGATTATGGTACAATTATGTTCCCTGACTAAAGGTACTGAGATGTACCCTTGAGGGTACCCATCCCCAGTGACAAGAGGGGAACTGCCCCAGTAACAGTTTCAAACCTTTTTCTGAGAGTGTAACATATGTAAACAGAGTTGCATTTGAAAGTTTGGGCACTCCTGACCAAGTGAATTATTTTGTTGATTGCTGTTTGTTTTGTTGAAGTAAAATGAATTAAACACAACCTCTGCAGCAAACTATTTAAAATGTTCAAATGTCAATGCACAGTTATGTTTATATTTGATTAACTTAAAAAAATAAATAAATAAAACTAAATGTTGCATGTGCAAAAGTTTAACCATCCTTCTAGTTGTAAAGTCTCAGAACTTTTTACCTTGTTGTTATTAGAAACTGCCAGCTGATGTAATTCCAGAGTGTAATAAACTCTCTTTTCCTTTGAACCTTGCGCCAACACTCAACAACTATGGGATCCTCTAAGCAGCTGGATAAGGATCTGAAAAGGAAGCTAACAGATGCCTAGAAAGCAAGGGAAGGCTATGAAAAAGATATCAAAGCACTTCCAGCTTGCAGTTTGCACTGTCTGAAATGTCATTAAAAATAGCAGTGCAAGGAAATGGTGGACGTCAAGACATGATCTGGAAAACCAAGAGGACTCTCTGCTAGAGCTGCTCATATGCTTGCCAGAGAGGCAAAGCCATGTAACAAATGTCCATGTGACAGCAAAGAACCTGCAGAAGGTATAGTTGACACAAGAGTGGTGGTGCTCCATTTTACTGTGCAAAGTTACTTAAACAAACATGATCCTCATGGATATGTCATCAGAAGGAAATCTTATATGGATCATCATTACAAAAGTCAATGTATAAACTATGCAAAACAACATGTAGATAAGCAAGAGGCATCTTGTTAGCATGTATTCTGGACTGATTTTAGTTATGGAGCTCTTTGGCCACAATCACCACAGGTATGCTTGTAGAAACAAAGGAGCAACGGTTTGTTGAAAAGAACGCATTGCCAACTGTTAGGTGGATCTATTATGCTTAGGGGTTGGATAGCAGCCAGTGGCACAGAGAACACTGATAGATGGAAGAATTTCATTAAATTTCAGCATATTCTAGAAGCAAGTTTGACACAGTCAATCAGGAGGCTGAATCTGGAAAGAGGCTGGCTTCTACAATAGGACAATGACCCCAAACATATATCAAAATCCACCATGGCCTACTTCAAGGAACTCAAGCTAAAGCTTTTGGAATGGCCCTCACAGTCCCCTGACTTGTACATCATTGGAAGTCTGTGGGATCTCAACATGCTGTGACCTAAGAAAATTACAGAACTGAAAGCATTGTGCAAGGAACAGCAGATAAAGTCATCAGAGATGAATAGAAAGGCTCCTAACTGGCTGTTAAAAGCATTTGCAAGCTATGATGTCTGCCATATAAGTATTGACTTACGTAGAATATCCAAACTTTTGTTCATGCCACAATTACTTTTGTTTTTTTTTCTTCAATTTTTAAGGTTAATGAAATGTAACGCAACTGCATTAACATTTGCAGAAAATTGTCACTTTTAAAGAAGTTTACTGTAGAGGTTTCATTCCATTCACTTGAAAAAACAATAAAATTAAAAATGTTATTTGGCCAGGGCTGCCCAAACTTTGGCATACAACTTTCTTTTGTGCTTTTAAATTGAATGTCACCTTATTAGGTCCCCTTTGAATCCCAACTTATCATTCTATAAACCTAATCTACTCTTTTAAACATGCAGCTACAAAGTAATAAAAATAATCAGCCTCACAGAAACCTAATAAGCCTAATTCTCGCAAATACATATGCAGGCTATTCAGTCAACCAAGCTATTAATGTGCTGTGGGCCCACATGAACTGAAAGCACAACAGCTGCCAATTATCTCTCTAAATAAGTGAAAATAACAGTCCTCTTGCAGGCCTGACACATTGCTCAGGAACAGTGTGGCCTGAAAGAGTTTTCGCTTCACTTGGATGCCTTTCAAGCCATGGTGTACTGGTGGGAATATGACCTCAAACCACTTTTATTTAGGTAAGTTAATGAGCAGTCAATGCTGTTCTAACAAAACCATCTGCATCTGTCTTTTTTTAGTTGTTTTATGTAGTTTGAACACACCCACCATTTATATTGTGTCAAAATGTCATGATGAATGGACCAATTGAGATCGGCCAAAATCACTTGGAATAAAATCGTCAGAGACTACCTTTCGGTTTTTTAAATTTCCAATCAAAATGGCTACTATATACAAGTTACTAATTTTTCAGTGTCAGAAAAAGCAGCAAACACATATTTAAGACAATTACACAAAAGCATCCAACACTCAATACAACATGAAATCTGGCTGTATCCTCCCAACAAAAGCTTCCCCAAGGCCAAAGCTGTTACTGATGTTGTATTACCCTTTAAAAACACACTAGGGCCTTTTTAAACATGTAACCACTTAGACGTTTGTCACACCAACATTACACAAGTGGTCACTCACAGCACAAAGGGAGGAGATCCTCAATAAGCTGAGGATTTTTCACTTGGCCTTCAGCTAGGTTAGCCTCAGTTAGCTAATTAGCTAACTACGTGAATTTTGTAATGCAGAATGTTTTCTAAAAAAAGTCTTAACATAACATACATAGATTTTGTGAATAATTGCTTTGTCTGCCTTTGCGCTTTGCTTTAGAACGGTGGAGCATTATTTTCTTTTTGTTTTCTGCTATTTGTGTAGCCTTTAGCTTGCTAACTAGCAAGCCTTCAGAGTAAAATATTGAAGTTGTATCAGCATGTATGTTTAACAGATGGAGTTTTTGGCTACATAAAGCTCAGTTTGAACTGTTATAGTTTTAAAATAGTCACCTTTCAAAAACTTTTTATTGCTTTGGCTTATGAATGATGAATGATGTATTATTGAGGTTTGAAAGGGGAAATGTGTCAGGTTGCAATGATGTCTTGGCAAGAGTTCACTCGTTCCCTCACCCTTCTGAGGATTCATCTAATAAACTTCACAGGCACTCATAAAGTAATGGAACAGCCCTTTATATGGTGATGGGAATTCCCCTGAGGGGAAACAGTGATGCCAAGATGATGAAAGCATGTTAAAAATGGGTAACACATTATAATAACTTTGTTTAATAAAGCATTAACTGCCCATTAATAGCTGTGAACAAATAAGTAGATAATCAGAATTTGAAAATATACAAATATTTATAAATGACAAGTCATGTAGATGTTGATGTGTATTTTCATATTTGTAAAGGCTGTATGTGGTGTACCCCATTTTCCAATAAAAACCTATATATTAACCATCCCACCCTTTTTTCTGTTGCACACCTTTTTACATTAAAAAGACAAATTATGCTTCATTTATATTTTAGTGACCCCTTTATTTTAAATACAGTGCATGAAATAATTTCATACCATGTTTACATGATTTTTTTCCAAAAATGTCACACATACTATGTATACGTGTACTCTTTTTCATTGCAAGGGCTCAATTAATGAGTTGTAAGACATTAGTACATACATACATATCATTGCAACAAATAATTAAAAATCCTAGAATGCTGAAATATGAGGAGTTGCTGACTTAACATACGTACACTGCCAAAGCAAAGAAAGACTCTTTGCATCATGTCTTGGATGATCAGTAAAGCATGGTGGAGGGTGCATAACAGCATCTGGAGTTTTGTGGTTTTGTGATGATTTGTTTTTTCATTGAAGGCATCATGAATAGACAAACAAATTTTAGTGCATCATGCAATACCCTCTGGAAAATGTTCAAATTGGGAAGAATTTTATAGCAAGATAATGAGCCCATTGACTCAATGGACCCCTTGGAAAGATCAATATGTACTAATCAAACAAAAAATAGCTGGGTTTTAGAACAATGGACTGGCTACTCCAGAGCCCAGACCTTCAACATTACTGAAAGCATTTGAGATTACTTGGATCATAAACTAAGGAAGTCTCCCAAAAAGAAGAGAGGCTATAAGAAGGGGCTTTGGACTATTGGAGTACTTGGAGTATTGCAATATATTCTATTAATATTTTGGAATTTATTATTTATTATTATTACAAAAAAATCTCTTTCATAATGGGTTATTTTTATCAGCATTATCATACACGTCTTGCATCTTTTCAACAGCAGGTTCTTGGTTAAATCCAATAAAATTGAAGACTAAATGGCAATGCAACATTGATAAATAAAGTTTAGTTCATTTGTTTAATTGACTTAACCGCTTAATTGTTAATCGCTTGAGAGCTAACTCAAGAATACCTAAAACATAAACCATAAAGAAAAATGCTGGATTTGTTCAACAGACTTTTTTCATAGAACCTAATGTGATTAAATGTTGTGTTGTGACCACAGCAGGAAGTGTTGTGTGTCTTCAGATGTTTCACGCCTGTCAGTTACTTACACACACACACACACACACACACACACACACACAAACAAACACAGACATGCATGCCAGAATGCACCAGCTGAACCTTTTACCCCCTGGCTTGTGCAATCATAATTATTTCCCCCCTTTTATCTCTGGATGATCCCAACAGCTGTTTTCTGCACCGCCTTAATGGCTGCATTTAACAAACGCAGCTTACCGCATGGTAAGGGCCTCTGTGTAGTCAAGGACCAATTTGAGATGGCTGGAGGACTAAAAAAGTGGATAATTCCACTCTGGCAAAAGCACACAGGCAGTGGTAGTCTACCCCCAGTGTGCTCCGCAAACAAAATTGTGCTGCGGTTTTTGCTCCAGACACCAGGGGGTCTGAGACACTACTGAAGCAGCTATCAGTCACAAACACACCTTAGCAGAACTATGCTCCATTTCTCTGTAATCGACTGTTTACGGCAGACGATACACAGGCGGGGGCGAATTTAACATAAGACACCTGCCAGGCTTGAAATCGCTTGAGTGTTAGAAGGGATACGGCCGGAAATAATGACCATAGAGAGCTGGGAATACATGACAATGCCTTCAAAGGCAGAGTTTAATGTTGTATGCAAGAGAACAAAGGCGTCCAATGGGACAGTAACAATGTAAGGTTATAGATTTGTATTCAGTGTTTAAAAAAAAAAAAGGAAAAAGTCATTGTGATTTAATAACAGTTCTGTATTTAGGTATGCTTTTTTTTCCCTCAGGTGCCAGACAGGTTGTCAGGAGCAGACAGAGTGAGAGAGAGGCAGGCGGCACCTTCCCGGAGGAAAAGCAACAGCATCACTCCTGTCTATGTGGCATGCTAAACTGCTGTTCTACCATCTGCACCATGCTCTGCAAAAAGCGCAGCAAAAAAGTCTGTTTCGCAAAAGATCCTTATATAGTTTCTGACGGATAGGAGTTGCCTAAAAATGACAGCTCAGTCTGAGGTGAAGGAGATGGCACAAAGGTTTGTGTAGGGACACGACTTTTGCTATGAATGAAATCGTGGAGTGGACAGAAATGATCTGTTATTGAGCCATTGAGGCTGATTCAGGCAGTGCTCAAATTACACTCTGGCTTTTGGGCATGTCTCGTCAAGACGTGTCCAGATTTAGTCTGTTATAGTGTACACATAGTGTAGGCATGTTATAATGTGATATTTTGTATTGTCGAGTGTATTTGATTGTTTATGGAAGTTATGGGTTATGAAGTGGCCCTTCTTTCACATTTTATCTTATATGACATTTGTAACAATGACGTACACAGGTCCAGAAATTTCTGCTACTGACAGTGATGGCTGGGCATAATATTTAATATGAGGGCTAAAAAAAAATCACCTGTCAATAACTCACACACTGTAGGTGGGAAGGGGCTCTTAGATGTGATGCGACAGTGTGTGAGCTATTGACAGGTGATTTTTTAGACCTCTTTTCACATTTTATCTCTGCATTTTGTAATGATGACATGGATATATACATACTATGGCTGGGCATAGTATTTGATGTGAAGGCTAAAAAAATTACCTATCAATAGCTCACATCTAAGAACCCTTTCCCAGCTATGGCAATAAATCACTGAAATAAGCTACATAGCTAACTATAGGTTGCACTTTATCTTTAGAGATGTTGCCTAATGTTGTAACAAGGTAAAAGAGCATAACATATTTCACAGTAGCATTGCAGTCTTTATAAACTATGACATGAGCAGAACATGACAAGGATTAACCCCTTACCAAGCCATGGGTCTACCAGCAGGCCCAAAGTTTTATTACACACTTCTGTAACCTAAGGAAAGCTTCACTAGTTTGCATTGAAGTGCCTGTAGTTACTGAATAATAAGTATGTAATAAGCCTGGAATGTTAAAGGGTTAAGTTCAAATCAATTTACACATAAAATGTATCTTACCTGAATGTCTGTTTCAAAGACTAAGAAAAGCCAGAATTGTATAACTGCTGAAAAGGCCAAAGAGGTGATTTTA
Organism: Colossoma macropomum; assembly: GCF_904425465.1. Lineage (NCBI taxonomy): Eukaryota > Metazoa > Chordata > Actinopteri > Characiformes > Serrasalmidae > Colossoma > Colossoma macropomum. The sequence continues at coordinate 8,959,603 of NW_023494790.1, forward strand.
ATTAGATGATGAAGGCTATAAACAATTCAGATGATGTCTTTCTCTGAGAAAACATAATTTCAGGTGAATTAAGTTGACATGAGAACAAACAGAACAGTACAACATGAGAGCAAAGTAATGTTTACATCTTTCAGTATAGTTGAATATCATTTAGCATAATCAAAATGAAGTTCACAACAGATTGTTCTGCTGCAAACTGCGTGTTGTGTGGGCTGATGCACTGCTAGAGGCTAAAAACCCAAACACAGGGTACATTAAAAGCAGCTGCTGATCCAATAAAAATGTGATGTTTCTCATCTTCCTCAGCTGGGGCTCACACATCTTCAGCACCTCACTCTCTCCAAGTCGCTGCTTGAGTGTTTGTGTCTCATCGTTGTCCAGATACAGTGCCCAGATCACCATGTAATTGCAGCTAGTTGAAGCTTTACAGTGAATTTGATGGATCTGTATGCCATATATTCCATCATATTGCCACTGATTTATTATATTCTTGATCATACTTTACCAATTCTGTACAGATATTTAATGAGATAAATCAGACGAGGTGAGTAGGCTACCAAATAAGTGCTGCTAAAATAAAGCCTGACTTGCTGGAGCAAAAAGAAAAAGCTATTTCGAGGAGACGAAATGCATTCTAATGAATATGGTCAAAATGACCACCAGTGGCCTTATGAAGTAGAAGTATTGCTTTCATAGCAATGTCAGACTAAAATATGTACTACCTTAGTAAAAGTCAGATAACAATAGATATGGGAGTTATTTTGTCAAGATTATCATCTCAAAATTTCAAAACGATTAAAATGGCCGTCTTGGCTTTTCTAGTGTTAAATACTACCACATCACTATTAAAATGGCACTATCATAATACAGCAAATCCAATGAAGTGCCTTTTGAAATTAAGTGTTACTGCAGTAGTGTAAATTGGATAAATACAGGTTTCTTATGAAGGAAATGAAAATTTTTGTTTCATCTTGGACAGTTTTTCTGATAGAGAGGAGTTTAAATATGACAAGCTGAAGGAAGCTGAAGAAACTTTTAAGTAGAGACACAACCCTTGTAAGGAATATGTGAAATCCTGAGGTGGAAAGAAGTGCTGTGATAAAAAGCCCTATTTAAAAGCCATTGAGGTTGACCCACCACATAAGATGTTTCTGGTGTATATGAAGGACATGTCGTAGTTGTACTGTTGCAGTATATTTTGATTAGGTGTTATTGGTGTCCAGGCTTGTTACATCAATTTTACAAAGCAAAATGCCATAGAAGAACCACTTTTGGTTCACAAAAGAACCTTTCAACAGATGCTTCTTTGAAGAACTAAAGCTATTTTAAAGTCATCACATGAGATTGTCCAGGTCATAGAAACGGCTGTGTACAGCTCAAATGAAGTGTTATTTGCTATTGTGGTATTTTGTGTGAAGAAAGCCTCAGTTATTCAGTTTTTTTCTCATTTTTTAAAATGGTCTTTTTCTAGTCTTTTTATTTTAGTTTGCTTATGTCAGAAGCAGTAGGCACATCTTACTCCTGTACTTACTCCAATGCTGTATAGCTGAAACAGCCCATTTCAGTGGTATCATGCCACTTGTTTTCAAGCACCATCAGAATGTAACTTACACTTAATCATTTCCTGATAAAAAGGAAATGGAATTAAGGAACTCAGATGCACTGTGTGGTTAGCTAAAGGTACGTCTCATTAGCTATTGAGCTAAAAACTAATGAACACAATCTGTCTGAAAGTAGCCAACTACACAGTATCAACCATTACAATTTACCTGTATAAAATATGCTTTTGATGTAATTTTGGAGGTGTGTGATTGCATATGGCTGTGATTGGGGAACTAGTTGAAACGGGTTCCCTGTAACCTCTTATCATTAATTCTGTCATGCTGTCATTTGTTTTTCACCTTCAATTATTTTAAGACTCACTAGCCTAAAAAGTGATCAGACTGTGGGTAGTGAGGTTGGAGTGCATGCGTACTCATTAATATGAAATTCTTTTGTTATGCACTCTGACATTGCCTCACGTGATAAATGAGACAAAACCTCAGAGCGTCACTTGCAAGAATTCAAAAAGTGTTGAGCTGTGATTATCAGATCGTGGTTCAGTCTTACTGTAAAAAAAAAAAAATACTTTGAAGTTGCCGCGTCTGAAGTGGAACTTAAAAATGTAATAGCAAAGATAGATTTGCTCCTCAGTCTCACATTACTACTACATCATCATCTGACACTCCATCATCAGAGACTTTATTCTGTCAGATCATCCTAGAACACAACCTGACTCTGCTTTATCTCTCTGTCTCTGACTGCTTTTGATTGAGTTTGTATGTGTATTTAACTGTAAGAGACTGCTTAGCTGTTTAACTGTTAAATGAAGTAAAACTAAATTTCTTACTCTGTATGAAGTACTTAGGATGACTATCAGATGAATAGATCACAGTGAAGAAATGGGTTAAATTGCTGTTGTTGCTGATGTTTTTATAGGTGTAAAAAGTACTATAAGGGGATCTGTGAATTTTTTCAGTTTGGAGGCTGTGAAAAGGGTTTACTGGCTCTAGATGTTGACACTCAGTGCCTGTCTACAAAAGCATTCCTCTGAGAAAATAGAGAAAAATATTCTTTTTCCACAGAAATACTTATTAATGCAGATTAGCTCAGATATTCACTGTTATATATCACTGTGCACTCTCAGAATAAAAGGTACTAAAATGTCAGTGGGGTGGTAGCCGTCTTGTCATGGGGGTGGGGATTCAACCTCGAGGGTACGTCTTCAGTACCTTTAATTAGGGAACATAATTGTAGCATAATCCATTGTTGTACTGACTCTATGCAACAACTTGACACAATAAAATCATGAAGCATTTTTTCACTGTAGGTGGTCTGCAGAAAGAGAATAAAGAACTGTTTCTGTAAATGAGACATGCAAACATGGGTAAACATTAGAACATTTCCATGTTTGTTCTATATCTAAATAAATAGATCACTTTATTTATCCCAGAGGGAAGGTCGTCTATTACAGCAACACAAAGTACAGTAAAGAGCAAAACAAGAGCAAAAGTATTGTTGTGCGCTATTTACAGATGCATAAATAAAAGAAGTAAATATATATGTATATATAATAAAATATGCTAAAACAACCATGAAAATATAATGTGCAGGACAAAAATAACTAAATAAAATCACATAAATACTATGCAGGTGACAATGCAGTGGTGCATGTCCTCTCCAGTGAATGAACCAAGTGACTATGCACTGCAAACAATGACATATGTTTACATTTGTGCAATATGCATGGGTGTATAAACAAGTGGCAGTTCGAAATGCAATATTTATGGATATATAAACAAAGTTGCAGTGCGTAGTAATATGAGTAGAGAGATATAATGTAATGTCCAACTGGTGCCCAGGGAGCCTGTCCTGTCAGTGGCTTAGTATACAATAATGTCCCGGCACAGTGACGAGGTGTTGTACAGTGCGATCGCTGTTTGTACAAACGATCTCCTGTACTGTAGTAAAACCCTTCCCTAAAGCTCTATGTCCAAACCAAAAACCATTTCACAACCTTTATTTTTGTAAGAGTAATGTTAAGGCCAACTTAAAGATGTTCAAAGTGATGCATCTACTGTGACAAATCTTTTGAAACTATGCTACTATTTTCAAAAAGCATTGAAAAGCGCTGTAATTTGTATTGTTCTGTATATTTATTGTCTGATGTATTCGTTGTATATTCAGTACTTGTTTCACACTGTTGTGTATCTGTGATCTATGTAACTCTGTGTAATGGCTGCTGTTGTGTGTTGCACCACGGGGTCTGAAGAATGACATTTCGTTCCGGTGTACACAAATTATATTGAGGAATGACAATGAAGACCACTTGACTTGAATCACAAGCTAAAAGCTAAAGGGTTGTGCACCTGTTGAGCTTCCTTTTCTTCTGTGTAACACTAATTTATCATGACATCTTCAGCACGAACAGTTTTTGTGTTCAATTTGGAAAGCATTATCACGTTCTGTTGTTTTGATTCATATCTACTCACAATTAATTAATCTGCAAGTACCAAAATTGGATTGAGCCAAGTGACTGCTCGCATTCAGAATATTCTCTTTCTTTTCCCCTGCTTCATCCGACTCCTGTTTTTGGTGAAGTGGTCAGAAAGTTCCTCATGCTCATCCTGACCCCTGAGAGATGCTGATCTAAAACTCCAGACAAATGCAGAAAAACGGATTCAGTGTGTGGTTATGGAGTTGCAGGTGCTGACACCTTATGAATGCTAATCAGATATGATTTCCAACAAATAAATAAATAAATAAAAGCAAGCCCAAGTCTATTATTCCAGCATCTAAACCTGTTGTTTGGGAGACATTGCAGGGGGTTTGTTCCAAAAACACTCCCATGGTGGATTCAGTTCTGACTGAACACTTCCAATTACCACAGCTTGGACGGAGCAAATCATGGCGTGCTGGACAGCCTCAGGTGCTCCGTATCTCTCTCCGAACCATCCAGGCGGCTGATTGAGCAGCTCCGCGCTCCCTAATTACAACTGCAGATCCATTTTTAAAAGGACACGGAAGAGAACAGGGAGCCCACGTAAGGCGGCCAAACGCCGCTTGGAATTTGCTCTCACTTCAGCGGAGGAAATGAGGGAAGATTTGTGACTCGAGGGTGTTCTCAATTTTCAGCCACATCAGTTGTCGACTTGTCTCTAACTTTAGTAGGGCAGGGAAGAACTCCGGTGAACATAGCCTACTTAGATATTGATTTGGGATGCCGCCCAAAATCATAACTGATGAATTATTCACACAATTCCAATATCTGCAAGAGAGGCCTGTCAATCAGCTTAGAAGAGGCATGAAGGGAGAAACCACTCATAAACTGATTGTGATGAGATAGAAACAGGAATATCTGAATAAAAATTTCTTGGAAAGAAACAGCCAATCTGGAAAACCGATGAAACTAAAAAAAACATACAGCAAATGACAACAGTGAACAATGCTGAATTATCCTTAAGTGCTCACTTGACTCCACTGAAGCTCTGCATGGTGTAAATTGGACTTTATATGAATTTAATTCAGCACCAGTGATTTCTCCACAGTAATCTGCCACAATGTAATTTACATCAGACAAGCGTATTTGCTTAGTAGAATGAATCATCAAAGAAAACAATAGCGTGAGAAAGTGAAACCAAATACATTAATCTTCTCAATCCAACCTTTGTGTACATGTACATACGTCATATATATCTTTTTAATAGGGTTTTTTGTCGAAGTCTAGGCTGATTCTCTGTCTGAACAACCCTATACAGTATATAATGCATTGTTCAACAGTTAATGATCACAGCATAATCTATTTGGTTGAGAAGCATTCTACTTGTGCTGTTATTATTGATAACATGCCATTTTATCACAACAACTGTATAATTCCACTGAGCACCAGTCACAACCACCAGTAACAACTTGCTTTACACTGCAGCTAACAAGTACTAGTTACTAATAACCAGTTTCCATTGGACACACGAGATAATTTATGTGAGGTAATGTTTGTCCTGCAGCCTGTTTGTTTGGATTCTGTAGAAGAGTGTGACAGCAGGCCTACATCACATTCAAAACCTGTAGCTTTTCAGTCAGCAACTAAATAGAAAAAAGTGAGCCAGAAATGTACAGAATACAATGTAGCTAACAATATGATCTGTGAGATGTTTTACAGACTGACTGGAACAAAACAACATTCTGGTTAATCTGGCAAGTATAAAAGCTGAGCTGAACCTGATATTGTGATAGTATTCTGGCTTTATCCATAACACAAAAGGGTACCACTTTTTCAGTGTTAGGAATTGCCAATATTAAAGCACATTCAATGCAGTGTTTGATGCTTCTTTGCTTTACCCCTTTATTTTAATGAACTATTGTATAAAAGCAACAGAACACTCAAGGTTGTGTGTTGTAATGAATAACATCATGGCTGTCATGATCTACTGTCCTGATCTTCAGCTTGTGCCTGCTACAGAATGACAACCATGATGTTATTTGCAATAGCACATAATCTATTGCCTAATTAAATGTTGCATACTCAGCATTTTACATTGACTTTTGAAAATTAAGGTAACATGAGCAAATCAAATGCTCATGATTACATGATAAAACTTAGAAAACTCTTCTAAACTCTTCTTATGCTTGTTCCAAACTGTTCTACACTGCATTTATATATATATATATATATATATATATATATATATATATATATATATATATATATATATATATGCATGTTGCAAGTTGCAGTTATTTATTTGTTCAAAGACTACATTTTTAAGAATGTTTGCACTGTTGCTGAGTGTTAACATTGCTTGTGAGACCATGTTGAAGAAAAAGTCTGCAGGGAAAAATCTGTCACTTTGAATCAACAGCTTCACATGTCACTCGTCAAACTCATCAAGGTAGAGTGAGAAGTGTGTAATTGTACTTATTTAAAACTTTGTAGAAGTGACATTTGGAGGCTGAAAAGTTAGATCCTTAACAGAGACTGCTGAAAGAATGAAAGGATGAAAGAATCTCCCAGCCATCTTGAGTTCTAAGGAGGTGTTGGGATCAGATGTGGTTTTACCATAAGATCATATTAAGTAGTGGAGTCTGGATGTTTGCAACCACCCAAAAAGATGTGAACAATGTGAAGGAAGTAAAAACCTCCTATAACCAATTAGGTTTATTAATCAGGTACTAACTTTTTAATCAGCAGCTAATGAATTATTCAGTGACTACTGTAAAAAACAGTATTACAGACAAGCGAGGTAAATTGAAGTTTGGACGCAACAGCAAGGTTATCTTTGATTAGGGTTAAGCCCTGAATTAAATTAGTTAATCAGGAAGAAATTTTGTTCTGACAAAACTGAAACTTTACACTGTAAAGAATTTCTGCAATTTCTACAATGATGTGCTACTGTCACACCAGTATGATCTTTTAAATGTGTTTTTGTTTTTAAAGCATCATCGGTTGAATTTTAGGAAAATATTTTCAGTACAGTCAGATTTTACTGTATATGATATACCACTGTAACAGTATTGGGTCTCACTTTATTTGAATAGTCCACTATAGTCCCCTATAGATTGTCTACAGACGTTCAAATTGTTAACAAACTATCTGTTGAAACTAAAAAAGTTGATTCTAAACAGTGGTGGGGTTAGGGTTAGGATTTGGACCAGGGTTAGGGCTAGGACCAGGGTGAGGTTTGGTTTAAGGGTTTAGGTTGAGGTTAAGGTTAGGATTAGGATTAGTGCCAGGTCTAGTTATGGTGACTTTAGTAGATATTTAGTTGAATGTTGCTTGAAAGTAATTTGAGTATCTACAAAGCATCTCAAGTGGACTAAATTGTAATAATACTTGGAAACACACAGTTTAATCAGCTTTACTGTAAAACTAGCCACAAAAAGTTCTTTTTGAAGCAGAACCATTATATTCACCACAACTTAATTTTGTTTTACAGGTTTCTGTTATTTAAATATTAAAGAGCTGCTGGGCTGCATTAACATGTGTGAACAAGAGTTCAAAGATTTATACTGAACTAGTGATAAAGTTAGTTAATATTTGCTTAGTTAGGTAAAACTAGCCAGCTAGAGTCCCCACCACAATTATTGGCACCCCTGCTAAAGATGAGTAAACAGAGTTAAGAGTTCATTTTTTGGTGAATTAGTTTAATCTCACACTAAGAAAATGAGAAAAATTCATTCTGAGATAAAAAAAAAAATCCCTCATCAAGAATTAAAAAAAATTCATTTTTTGTCATATTTGTCATATTTGATATTTTGTTGCAGAATTTAGACTTTGTAAGTCTCCACTGTCTTTAAAAGTATCAGAATTTTACTGTTACAATAATGTTAATTTCAGGCAGCTATGAGATTTCGTCTCTTTGAGATTTATGGAGTCACATTAGCTCCAAGCTTATGGTGGTGTACATTCACTTCCACACAGAGGTCAATGCTATACAGTTCTAGCTTAAACATGAGCTTATAAGACATGCATGTACCTTTTTTTGTTTACAGTTAAAGCTTTACTGGGTGTTATCTTGTAGCAATGATTTAAACTGTTCCAGTACAAAACAACAACAACAACGACAACAACAACAACAACAACAACAACAACAAAACAAACTAAAAAACAAAACAAAAAATACTGCAGTGACCTCAAAATTCCAGTATGTCTGTATGTCTTTGTTTTTGTTTTGTTTTGTTTTTTTGTCCATACTGACATTCACACATTTAGATTTGCATAGTTGGCAAACATAGAAAGGATTTTAAAAAAGATTTTCTACATAAGTCCACAGGGTGGTCCAAAGTTTCCATAATTTATCCCTTTAAGATGTGGGGTAAATTTTTCCAGGAATAGCTGCTGCAGCTTGAGAAAGCCTCTGCTCAACAGATGGTACAGAGCGGCTGGCCCATTATGGTACACTTTTTGCAAGAAATGAAAGCATTAGAAACAAAAAATTAACCATCAGTAAAGAAAATACATTCTGGCCCCATTTCAAGCAGATAAAGGGCAGGGGACTTCTCAAATCATGTCTGAAAGATAATTTCTACTGTGATGTGTATTCTGTCCCAGAAAATGCCATTTTTTAACACGGCATGAGAAAAAATCCTTTTCTAGTTCTGCATTTTAAGCATAAATTGAATATGTCAGGAATCATCTTCTGCAAGCCAACAGATGTGGAGTATATCCTATTCATGAATTTAAAGTTAAGCTGGTGTACAACTTTTAGTAAACTGTCATTAATCAGAGAGATCAACCATCTTCAAGACACTTCAAGGTTGGTAACTTCCTTCTGAATCTCTCATCCTTAATGGTTGAGGTTGTAGATGTTGAACCTGAAGATAATTGAAGAAATATGTACTGGGTAACTCCTATTCTTCTTGCAATTGCACGAATGATTTAAACAAACTATCAGAAAACATACAAGAAATTATTGGTCCAAGCCAAGAGTCCAGTGTTGCTCAACTGAGAAGGTAAGTCCGAATTGTGGGCTGGGGTCAGAACATAGAAAAGCAATGGAGGAACTTAAGACATTTCTAAACATCAAGCCATAATAGTATTCTGTAAAACAAAACTCCCAGAAACACACCTTATCTTTGCAATATTGTTAATAAACAGCGGGCAATCAAGAGGAATAGGGAGACATTTTTCAGCTTCCATAGAGACCCAGCAAGAGTCCAACCTATTTGTATACTAGCTGATCATGTGCTTAATAATACAGCTGCACACAGACACTGCCCTCTCATTAATCTGGAAAATGTAAATCTTGGCCTTCTGTTATTCTATACAGGTTTTGACAGAATTCTGTCTAAATCCTTGAAGAAAATAGTGAGTAAATGGAAAGAGGCTGAGTGAAATGAGCAGAGTAAATTATGGGAGGATATTCATTCTTGTTACTTTTACCCAACCAAAAAGGGAAATATGGAGAAAATCCCATAATTTAAGAAAATACTATTAATTAAGGAAAGATTATTGTTGTCAAGACATTTATTAAGGTTGGAAATGATATGAATACCTAAGTGTCTAAAACTCTCTACAGCTAGTTAAACAAGCTAATGATTTGTAGCCAGAAAATGTACTGTATTGTAAAATACAGTTCACTGCAGTCGGAATAGATTTTTCTGGACAGGCCATGTACAGCAAGACATTGTCCATGCAGAATGAGATTCGATGATCCACCCCTCCTGCTCTAATGCCTGAGATGTCCTGGCAGCATCTAATTGTTTCTGTCAGCGATTCAATCACTATGGAAAAAAGCAATGGCAAGAGAGGGCAGCCTTGTCTTGTTCCCTGACCTATCTGGAACATTTTTACCATTTGTATTGGTAGTAGTATATGGATCTGCATGTAGAGGTTTAACTAAATGACTAAATGTTCAATTAAAAATTTAACTTTTTAAGAATGTGTTGAGAGAAAGAATAAAGGCAGGGTCCTTACCTTCTCTAAAGAAGTCAATAATATTTAACAGTCTACTTATATTATCAGAACCAAGTTGTGTCTTAATGAATCTGGGTTAATGAGATTAGGCAAAATAACCTCTGATAGTCATGCTGGAGTTTTGGCAAAGAGTTTACAATCTGTCAATCTGCGATAATAACCAACATCACTATAAATGAAAGTTCAGGACAAAGTGCTCTAAATTCAGCAGGGTAGTCATCGAGTCTGGATGCTTCCTGTAAGGGCTCTGACTGGATAGCATCAGTGTCTTAGTTTCAAAACTCTTACATCTAAATGGATGAACCTTACTCTGTTGACTGCTTTTGAACGTTTAAGCCTGTCCACTCACTTTGGCAGGCAGCATTTTAAGGCAACTGATTTGCTCCTTTGTTGAACTTCATGCCATATACAGAAGACATTTGTAAAACTGTAGTGCAGCGTGTTCAAAAGTACCCTCTGGTGGCAGCTATGACAGGAATGTGAATGTAGATGATGGTTTTGTCTTAAGACACATTTTTGTGCTTTAGCAAAGTCTTACTCACAGCAAAATTGGCAGTAGCATTTACAGTGTTCAGATCTATATTGATTCAGCATTGTAGGGAATTTGACATACAAGTTAATTAAATACGGTGCTGATTTCTCAGACATGGATTAAGCCTAGTCCTGGACTAAAGTGCAGTGCTAGTAGTGAATCACTACATAAAATTCAGTTTTTGAAGGCTTTGATTCAACTTATGTCAGAAAACTGACCCTAAAAGTTATTTCATACAGGTGTTAATTTAGCTCTGTAAGAGTTACAGAGGAATTTGTCAAAAGGTCTGTGTTATTTCAATACTGAGATGTACACAAAGTCACTGAGAGTGATTTGATGTGAAATGGATAACTGTAGAGAAACTTACTGGCTTGGATTTCTCTGTGGTGATGGTGATAGAAATGAGGGGTCATAATGTCTACAACACAAACACAGTCATTTTTGTTTACTATCCAAAACCACCACTGAAGTGAAACTACAAGCGTCTTTAGGTTTTTAGGTGTAATGTTGATGATGGTAAAATATGAATGAATGGATTTAAAAATATGTTTTAGACCAAAACTTTTTCTTAAAACTATCGTAAAACAATGTCTCAGGCATTAGAAAACATATTTATTACCATTTCACGTAATAATTGTCTCACAATAACTCTTCACACATCTGCAAACAATTCTGACTCAGTAGAAAGGAGTATAACAAATCAATACACCCTAATGACTTTGTCTATATTGTAATAGCTACATCATGCTGAAAACAAGAAACAGAGAAATAATCAATTTAATACAACAACAAACAGCTACAGCAGGATTCTTCATTTGTGTCCAGTGTCCAGCACAGGTTTGAGAATTTCAGCTCATCTGTTTATTGCCAGGGCTAGAGGGCATGTTTGAGCCAGGAAATCACCAAACTGTGCTGGACACCAGCCCTCCCAGAATTTCAGAACACTACTATAGGTGTTCATTCAATACTCTATATGTAAATTTCACATATGAGTTAATTAAATAATATGAGCTGGTAATCCTGGACAGGGATTAAGCCTAGTCCTGGACTCCACAGCATTCAGAATGAAGATTCTCAACTGGAAGGAAAATGTATACCATGAAAATGTAATTGAACACAGTAGGTGCTGTAGGTATACTGTGTGGTGACTGAACATGTAAACAGCTGAAAAAAATCCTACTGAACTAGATTCAGTATTGCCTGAGAAACCAACAGATTCCTTCCAATTGAGTATCTTCATTCTGAATGCTGCGAAGTCCAGGACTAGGCTTAATCCCTGTCCAGGATTATTTATTAAGTCATATATATGTGTGTGTGTGTGTGTGTGTGTGTATACATGCTTGTCTACATCAGAATCTCAGTCCTATCAGCTGCCTCCTCATGAAAGTGACCTGCAGTTTTGTAAACGCCTGTCCAAATCACGCGCGTCACGCAGTAACGCACCCACTCCGCCTCTCCCCGCGCAGAACACCAGCGAGCTCGCGTGCAACGCTCACGCACAAGCACAGACGCGCGAGCGTTATCATTCCTGCTCTATCTCTGTGGAGTCCGTGGTCGCTCGCAGGACGTCACACAGCCGCAGGCAGAGCGTGCAGCTGCAAACGGCAGGGAGCGTTTATGGGCTGTTAAAGGGAGGGGACTGCCCCCCCGGACCGGCGCGGTGACGGGGGCACTTCTACAGCCGAGGCTCGCGCCGAGCTCTTTTTCTCGCACACTGACCAGAGACGGACGCTCTTAATCGTGGAGAGAGTGCGCGCTTGCCGTGCGCGCGTGGACACAGACTTTCGCCGTCCCGGACACGGACACTTCAGCTGGACGCGTGAACTGGATAGCATCGAGAAAAACCTCTCTCTCTCTCTTTGGTTTCTGCACCAAATCTCTCTCGTGTTTTCCAGCCTCAGCTGCGCGAAAGCGGTGAGTGATGGAGTGATGGAGTGAAGGACTGAAGGACTGTCAAAGAGGGTTTAACCAACTCTACGGATCTTCTCACAGGTGAGTATGACAATCAAATACATCTCACATTTGTGCATGACCGTGACTTCCACTTGCAGCTCGTGGCGACCGACTTGAATGCACAATATGTTGCACTGTCCATGAAGCAGTGGAGCCGAAGCAACGCGCCGCTCACGACAGCGCAAAAACATGCGGTGCACAACACATGAATCAGTGCACTGCATATGAAATAGTGCACTGTATACGAAAGACTCCATCTGAACAGCCCCGCGAGCTCCACTCGCTCTCAGCTTGGCTCTCTCCCGCGTGCGCGTGCTGCAGAATCGGGGAGGGCAGTTTATTTATTAATATTTCAGCACATGTGGGCTGCATGATTACCCCACGGTTCCAAAAGCAACGCTCCTCTGAGCGGGGTTTATGGACTGTAATGGTAGCGCGGGCTGAAGGGGCACGCGCTCCACTCTGACGTTGGAGTTCTAGTACAGTTGATGTGCTCGAGCCAAAAACCTGCTCTTAGCGTGCAGCGTGGGGTGCATGAAACACATGGAAACAGTGCGCAACAGCGCGTGAGGAGTTCAACCCCTCACTTTCCAGCTCAGTTATTCACCTCATTATACAGTAACCACCACGCATTATCCAATAACAGCTGTGGGACTGACATGAAAATGATGTAATGTTGATAATAAAGAGGGCGGAATGGATTAACCATGCATGGAAACGTGAGCTCTCGTATTAAGACACATGGCTGTGCGTAATGTTGATTAACCTACTTTCCACGCTTATTATTCAAATCTTCACTTTATTATTCCGTAACTACTACAAACTAGCCATGTTACCCTAATTAACTGATATGGAAATGAAGCAGTGTTGTTGGTGAAGGGAGCTGAAGGGGTTAAACGCTCTCGCACCCATGCGTAAAAACGCATTAGCTCCGTTTGCTCTGTTTGCTGTTTGTCACATTGTTTTTCTGCTTTCTGCCTCTTTGCCAGCGCCCTCCACCGCCCCCCCCCCACCCCCCCTCCGGGAGCGCCCCCAGGTGTAGGATGTAGCGATGATCCCCGTGCAGCGCGTGCAGGCTCAGGCGCAGGTGTGGCCCGGTGAGCCCCCGCCGCTACTGTGGATGCTTCCGGGTCTCTGCCCTCTCGCCTCCGCCGCCCCGCCTCCTCCGATCCTCGTGGCCTCTCGCGCGCCCCCGCTGCTGCGCGCCGTCTCGCGCTGGCAGCTGTCCTCCAACTCCTGCGAGCCCTTCCTGCCGCTGGTGCGCGCGGCCGAGCCAGTGGTCACACCATTCCCGCTGGCCAGCGTTCAGGTAACTGTGCACGCTCTTGCAAAGCATGGCACTCGCATACACTCAGACTCTAGCACCACATTTGCATATGTTCAGTTTGTGTAACCGCAAAAAGTATCTGCATAATTGCAACAAAAGTATTTGCATATGTTCAGTTTGTATGATTGCAAAAGTATTTGCATAATTGCAAAAAGAAATTTGCATATGTTCAGTTGGTATAAATGCGAGAGGCATTTGCATAAGTGCAAAAATGCATTTACATATGTTCTGTTTACATATGTTTGTTGCTGTAAATAGCATTTGCATATGCTGAGCTTGTATAGTTGCAAAAAATGTATTTGCACATGTTCAGCTTATATAATTGCGAAAAGAGTTTGTATAATTGCAAAATTTCTGTTTCTGCACTTGCAAAACAGAAAAATGGCACTTTTACGTGTTTAGTTGGTGTAAATCTTCCATGTTGCTTTTGATTTGCAGAGTCAGTTAATGGGAAGCTCCCTGTTAGAGCACTTTCTCAAATTCACAGAAATCACAGCTGACATGAACATTTCTTCTGATCTTCACCATTCAAGGGCTGTGCGTTATGGGGGTGGGGGGAGGAGAGGGGAGTGCGTTTGACAAACCTCAGATTAGGCCTCATTAAACCTCATTAAACCTCACATTTTGCCTTGTCATGTTTCACAGTCTCGGCAACTCTTTGCGAGTCAGTCCGTAGCAGACTCATTCCGTTAGAGCATGCCATGGAGGGTAATGGGCTGACCTTGGGTCAGCATTAGCATATTGGCCATTACGCTGAAGGGTATGAATGAGGTTAGCTGAGCTGAGTGTGATGAGTGAAGAAAGTAGAGACATTATTCCTCTGTGCATTTCTTCTTTCTGACCACTAGAGGTGCTGTTTTGTGATGGGTCAGTGCAGGGCACCTCTGGCACGCTAACACAGCATGACATTTACTCTGTGTGGAAGAATGAGGGTGGCTGATAGGTGGCTCTTTATAACAGTTGCATTCAGAGGAGTGTGTCTCACACATTCTGCCAAAGTGGGATGAGATAGTGAAGTGTGTGTGTGTGTGGGAAAGAGAGAGAGAGAGAGAGAGAGAGAGAGAGAGAAAGAGTGAGTCAAAAAATATACAGTGGATTTCTGAATTTATGGAAGATTTTTAAAATCTTTTAATGTGTTATAGAAGTAGGATTTCTTAAAATAGTGAGTATATCTAATTTTTTCCCTGCTTAACTTTAATCTTTATGTTGTATTTTTATAATTTGTCATTAAATTTGAATTGCTATGCTGTATTATCATCTAATTTTTTACATTACTGTGCAAAAGCCAGAGACCACCGTCCATTTATATAATATACCCTCAAAATGGATATTAAGTATAAAAAACATATATTTAACAGACATTACACAGCTAAATGTTCAACAACTAACTTCAACAACTAAATATATCAGGATTCTCAGTATGTATGTCCAACCTTCACTTTCATTACAATTCCATTCTTAACGGAACACTTGCTTTCAGTTTTACAAAGAAATCTGAAGGGATTTTTTTCATGCCTCCAAAGTTCGATCTTAGATGTTGGTTGAATTTTGTTTCTCACAATCCAAGTGATCCTAAACACATTCAGTGATGTTGAGGTCTGGACTTCTTAACAGCTACACATCCCTTCAGAGCCATAACATTGGGGGTCTGCCGGGTCTTGCATACTTGTTAAAGAGTCCTATTTTCTCTAAAGTGTTTAGTCATTTTTGAACTGCAGTTTTGGAAACTCCAGGTTTTTAACTTATTTTCCATTTACTTTCTCTTTCCTCATGCAAGTAGACTCATTTATAGTTAATCTCCTCAGAAATATCTCCTGAAAAAATAATAACCTCTAATTCTACGTAATAGCCATTTTGACTGGAAATTAAATAAGGGTTGAAGGGTGGTCTTGGCTTGAACGTGAGATTTTAGGAAAAAAACCCTTTGGTAACACTTTATTTGGATAGTTCACTTTAGATGCTTTGTAGATACTTAATTTACTTTCAAGTTACATTCAACGTAATATCTACTAAACTGACCATAATGTTCCTAACCCAAACCTTAACCTCAACCCAAAATCTAAACCCAACCCTCACCCTAGTCCTAGCCCTGACCCTAGTACAAATCCTAACCCCAACCCCACCACTGTTTAAAATCAACTGAGTTTCAACAGATAGTTTGTTAACAATTTGAACATCTGTAGATAATCTATAGGGGACTATAGTGGACTATCCAAATAAAGTTAGACCCAAAGTTTAACCGGCACAGAACCTTTACATTATGTGTCAGGATGTCTAAAGGTTCTTTACACTTGCATCTTATTTATAAAAATTATTCTTTAAAAAATCTATTGAAAAGCTATTTTGGGGCTGTGGCTCTCAAACCAGTCCACAATCTCCACATGGTCCACATTTTCGCTCTATCACAACTCCCAACACACCTGAAGCCAACAAGAGGACAGAATAACTGAGAAAACCAAAAGTGCTTCTTCTCTGGCCAGACGACCCTTCTGGCACCTTTATTCTTATTTCTTTTGCATTGTTTATTTACTGTAAAGCTGCCTTGTGATACCTCTAAAGTACAAAAGGTGCTGTATAAATAACGTTGAGTTGGGCTGAGAAAGAGGGAGGGAGTCAGAGGGAAAGGAATACAGTGTACGTAGCTTTTTAACACTGACTCTCTAGTGCACTGCAGAGAGCTCTGGGCTTTGACTGACTTGCGCTGTAGCGAGCAGATGACTCAGCTGGGGAGAGTGTGTCACAAAGTGGTGCTTCCAGCAGCTGAGTGTGGTTAATATTGAACATTGTGGAAATAGATCAGTGATAGTGCAGAGAAGTGACTCCACTCTACAGCACTAAGGATTCTCTTTACGCCTTCGCCGCGCTCCAGGCACATTACGGGAATATAACTGACGGCATGGTGGAAAGTTCATACAGTATGACAACACTGGGCTCGTCTATTAGCGCAGGCAAAAAAGGGGGCTACTAAGCGTGAGCCGAGAGACTTCAGCTAAGAGTCTGTTCTATTTTTATTATGTGCGCATGAATGGTTGTCAGAGGGGTCATATTGGATTAAATGGGCCTTGGCAATCCTGTGGTATTGACCTCTTTGCTGTTTGTAAAATTGATCAGGTCCCTTTGAAACCATAGAGTCTGTCAAAGTGTTATTTATGGAATGTTTATCATGTACAGAATGTTAACCTTTAGCCTTTAATGCTGTTTGATGTTTTATTCCTAGAGTGTTTGTTGAAGCAGTGAATGGAAAGGAAAGGAGCTTCTTAGGGAAGCCCTGAATTGGATACTTGACACAATACAGGATAAGCATGCACATGCACATGCTCATACTCATCCCTAACCCTTAGCTTCAGGCAGTACCAAGAGAATGGAAAGATTTACCTCCGTTTCCCTGCAGTGTTTTCCTAAACGTATTGGTATTCATGACTTGTGATTTTATCCCTGATTTTGTCAATTTGATTTGTTCTGTTTTGGCAGTTTTTCCCTTTCTTTCCGTGTTACAATAGGTATTGTCACAAAGCAGATTTGCAGAATCATAGGAGCAGGCCCCTAGTGAGAATGCCCCTGGCCCTTAGCTGTTGAAATAAGGAAGTGTTGCCTTTGGCTAAATAAAGATATTCCATCTTCACACATTTGCCTTGCACTCAGTCTAAAAATCCCTTAGGGTCTGGATTTTTTATTCACTCTCAGTCTGCCTATAGGTGCAAAGATAAGATTTTTCAGGGGAAAAAAAACATGAAGATTCTAATATATCACTTACATATCACTTAAATCATTTAGTGAGTGTCACTGACCATTATGTTTTTAACCATACACTTAAAATAAGGGTGCCTCAGAGTTCTTTGAGCGATGCCATAGAGGAACAACATTTTGTTCCCTAAGGCAGTGGTTCTCAAACCAATCCTCAGGGACTCCACAGTTTTGCTTGTTCTCAACACACAGGGATAGAGCAAAAATGTGGAGGTCCCTGAGGACCATTTAAACAACCACTGCCCTAAAGAATCACGATCATCCATTGAAAGTGTTTAGGGAAGAGAATCATGCAAAGAACCTCTTGTGGAACCTTTATTTTGAAGTGTGTACTCTGTGTTTCTGATGTGACTGTCTTTTCTAATGTTAAAGAAACAGACTGTGCTGTACACTGACATTGTACTGTCATTCATAAGCCAATTTTCCTTCCTACTACAACACCTTCATTTTGTGGTCTCAGTCATTGCATTTTTATTGTGCAAATGTTCACATTTTTATTGCATATTGATTGAACTCTCTGTCTTTGTGAGAGCAATCATGATGAAAAATGTGCAGAGCTCACTCTAATTCATATCAAAAGTACTTTATTTGGTTAAATCATATGCATATCTGATATATATATATATATATATATATATATATATATATATATATAATCAGGACAGCCTTGCATGTAAGCTGAAATGTTAATAAAGTACTCAACTTAAACTTTGTTCAACCAAATAAGCTTTCTATACTTGATTGAAGTGCGTTCTCATTCTTTTTGTCTTTGTCTGAGCACTTGCCAGAACTAATTCTCTGCATGTAAATTTGGCTACATTATGTATTTCTGTATTTTGGATCTCTATCCTGTAACTCATGAATGCTCTCTCTCCTCCCTCTCAGTGGGAGCTTCCTTCCAGGCCTCCGATGCTGAGTTTTCAGCCCTCTGCAGGAGTGGATCTGGTCCCAGTGTTTCCGCCCTTGTACCGCACCCTGCTGCCCCCACACTACGGCAAAGCCTGGGTGGAGAAACGTGTGCCGGACTACAAGGTGAAAGACTGTAGTGCATTTTACTGTGATTTTTCTATCATTAGTCCACTTATAACATTTGTATTATGTGCTAAAAAGAGTAGGTAAACAGGAATGAAACTGTCACTGGGGCAGTACCCCTCTTGTTGCTGGGGTGGGACCCTCAAGGGTACATCTCAGTACCTTTAGTCAGGGAACAGAATTGTATCATAATCCATTGAAATGATATTGTCTAAGTTGTATTGACTCCACACACCCCGTCTCGTCTCCAGGCTTTTTATTTTATTGTTCTGTTTTAAAACATTAGGTTATGAAAAGGTACATATATGTACTTTGCACCTGGGAAAAAATATATATATATATATTTAAGGTGCTCAATCGGACCTTGGAACCTTAGACTGTTGTACCTGTGAGGGAACACTTACATTGTTTGTACCTTGATGAATAAAAAAATGTACCTGCACAGAACCTTTATTTCTAACAGTGTATTTACTTTTACATGAGCTTTTTCCAACCTCTTATCCCTTAGAATTAAACAGGCTGTTTTTGTTACCTTTTCAACCAAATCATGCAAAAGACCTCTGTTCTGAATGGCTGCTCGGTATTGTGCCTAGTTAAAAAAGTAGTTCAGGGTTAGGAAACATGCATAATAAATTGTTAAGTGTGAGCTGAAATTTAAAAAATTACTCAGGCAGCCAGGAACTTCATAACGAACCACAGTTTTGTCTCCACTCCAGTAACTGTGCTAAAGAATGTCCACAGGAACAACACTCTGCATCACTTCAATGTGAACGGGCAACCTAACCTGCTGTAGACTGATAGGGCAGTCATCTATAGATTTGTTGATGATTAATTCAAACCAGCCTGTGTCCTTAGATAGACTGTATGGACCGATATGTTTCAAAACTTTAATAACATTCACACGGTACATTAAACTCTTCTTTAAAAAAAAAAGAAAAAATTATTTTCCTCCTGGTATAAACCTTTCGAAGTGCTTTCTGTAAGAGCACAGGAGCTCTCCATTAAACTCTAAGGGGTTATGACACTTTTCTAATGGCACTTTATTATAGTATTTTGGCTTAATTGTAGCTTTGTGCAAAACAATGAATGTTTAGGTAATGGACTATTTTCCAGTGCTGAAGGTTAATTAAAACAGTATTGCAGCAAATTAACACTTTTCCTTGCAGCACAACTCTAGTGAGAATTTAATGCTATTTTGGATGCCCATTACACCCACTATGCAGAAGCAAACAGCACAACGTTGCAAAGTGTTTTAAAAGTGAGCTTTAGCGTTTCATTCTCTTGATTATAGGTTTATCTTAATAACAGTCTGGCTCTGGAGACCACCTGGATCAGCCCGGAGGAAGTGGGCATTTTCCAGCGGCAGGAAAAGCCAATGCTGATGACGAATCAAGTGGCAATGAGCATATCCAGGCCGACTGCCGCCTCCAGGAATTTCCACACTCTTCTTTTGACGCCCAGGCGTGTTTCAGGTAGGAGGGAGAATTTTCTAATCCTCTATTCTCTTGGCCTGGCCACTGATGGCCTGCTGTCAACCCAGCCTTTTTTATCGAGGGGTTTTATCGCTCCCTGCTTCTATTCCAGGCCGTTTTAACAAGTTTCTGTTCTCCTGGGTTTAATCCCCTCTCTTTTTAACTGCATGTAAAGCTATCGGGAGGCTGTCAACTTTCGTTTTACGGTGCCCCTAAAAAACATTAGGGCTGCCATGCTGTCTGCATGTTAATGTGTGGGAGGGGAGGCTGTGTGATTGGTGCTTGTGAAATCGAACTGAAATTGGCCACATTTCTGCATCTCTCCAGGCATAAATTCATCTCTGCAGCTACAGTATGTGACAGTGTAATGCACCCACATACTGTATACTGATTTTACACAAGACATGAGAGGAAGACAAATGAGTAAGAAATCATTAACCCCTTAAACTACAAGGGCAAACACTTGAATTCCTCTCATAACTACATAACTTATGTAGTAGTTTCATAATAGGTACTTGTGTGCATGGGTAAATTGACAATTTGATCATTGTGATTGCAGTAATGTCAAGCACGTGGAAGCAGTAATTGGCAACTTTGCTGCTTAAGTCTTTAAGACCAATGCAAGAATGTGGTTATTTCTGCCATTTAATCTGCTGTTCTCCGCAGATATTGCAATACTGCAGTGCTGCTGTTGCATTTCTTAGATATGTAAAGAACAGGAACATTCATACATTTGTATTTAGTTCATCTCAAAAACTACACTTTTAAATGAGCAAACACATTAATAATATGCCACATATCAATTACATTTTGTTGTTACTCTGGTTAAACACAACAATAGTAATATTCACCAATCCTAAATGTGCTCTGAATAAGCTTGTACACTCTCAGAAATATATTTCAGCAATAAAGAAAGCCTTGTGCATCTTTTAGACAGTGATAGAAAAGTACCCAGAAAGTGCTGATTGCACATGCTGATATGTTTCCTTATGGCCACGTTTATGTGCACATGCTGTATCTCCTCCAGCGGCAGATTGAAATGAGTTAAAGGGGCCAAACACAATTTCTCTGAATGGATTGCTGGCAAGATCCTTGGCTCTATATGGTTAATTGCGCACGTTTAATGGTATGAACAATCCTCCACAACCAACCATCACTGGAGCATTAGCCAAAAGTACCAAGTACAAGTGAGAGTTTGAGATGGAAGTCATTAATTGAAAAGGAAATTGCCAGTTTTCACACAGTGGAAAAGGTTCTTTCAAAGATCCATGTTTGATTTTCAGTGGCCATGGTAGGAAACTTAAAGTGATGATGTGTGGCTACAGTATAAAATGAGTACTTTAATTAGGCCTCATTGAGCCTACAGCTAATGTGAATATCCTTTTTGCCCCTGTGAATGATAATATAGTCTAACAGGATATTTAATAAAGACCTATCTGACAGAAACCTCACTAAGGCCCTGTCTACACCTGTTTGGATTTTTGAAGACTTACTTTTTTTCTACATTTTCGCCTTTCATCCAAACCATTTTTGTGAAAAAAATCATTAAAGTTGAAAGAGGTTATTGAGAGAGCTCTCAAGGATGGATGTTACTGTTTTCATGTATTGAACATGCAGAGCTCTGTCTGGAACACAGCTGATGACTGAGTTGTTTCTATGTGCTTGGCAATTTGTGGGAGATTTAGGCATGATAACATGTTTATAACTGACCTTAGCTTTACCTTTCATCCAGACTATTGGGGCGCTTGTGGTAATGTACTCAACTGTATCAACTAGATTGCAATTCTTAAAAATTCTTCAGTGATTCTAAAGATAAGTGACTTGATGATCGTAAAGCAAAGTCCTTCAGGTTTTATTAGGATTGTGAGGACATTTCATAGACAATGGTGTAGCCAAGGCAAAAAACAAAGCCCAAAATAAATAAATAAATAAATAAATTACAGTAGGCTTTCATTTGTTGTTTAAACTTTTATTTTCTGTCAGAAATCAAGCTTTGATAACACAAAATGCTGTTGGTGTGGACAAAAAATTATTTTCGAAACTGGAAATCTTAGGCCTCATCAACACATACTGGCATATTTTTAAAAATATCCCAGTATGTGTTGATGAGGCCTAAGAATTTCATTCAACCCAATAGTAGTGTTGGAGTTGCGAGTAAATTATTACCATCAATTAGGGTTAGAAATTATCATTATTAATCATAATTCTCACAAGTGGGACACCAGTCCAACAGGACAAAATAGTCTCCGAATTAGGTATGTTTGACAGTTAACCCAGTGGAGATAACGCAGTTGATAACTATATGAAAAGTATTAATGTTCTCAATTTCTGAAGGAAACATGGTTACTCAAACATGGTGTAATTATTTCTTAGCTGTTAGAACATCTGTGATATGAGACACACACACACACACACATAAGTAAAACAATCACAAAGTTTAATCATAAAGCACTTGGTAAAACGAGTAATTTCGAATATATGTAGAAAAAGAAACAGATAATAGAATACAAAGTAAGATGAACTTACTGAAACTAAGACCTAGGGCTGACCAACAGCATGTGTCTTTGATCTGTTTCGTTTGGGTATTGTGGAAAAATAAACAGTGCACCATTTAAGATCCATACGTTTGCATGCATTGTCTCATCATGTGACAAGAGGAATTCAGAGTGGGATCTGTCAAAGGGGTGGGAGCCAGAAGCACCAGCTCAGAGCTTGATTACTGAAAATTTGAGGTTAAAGTAAAGGTTGGGATTAAGGTTTGAGAAAATTTAAGTGAATTCACTACATATTTATTTGCATGTAAATTAAAGACAGTGTAAGCATCTACAAAGCATCTGTTGTGGGCCAGCTGAATAATAAACCAGCACTTTAAGGGGTTAACTTGCACAAGGGACAGAAGACCTGCTGTGTTGCAATAGTCTGTGAAAAGTGTCTCTTCATAGCACTTGGAGAACTTCCAAAAATTGAGTTTCTATACTCTGACAAAGACACAGAAAATAGACTTGGGTTAGAGGCACACACCTGCGTAGTTTAGATGCCTATAATAGAGCACAGTCCTGCAGCAGGCACCTGTGTGTACTGCTCTCTGTCCCCCTGTAGACTTGCATTCTCAGCTGGACTGAGATGGATTAGTTTGCAGGTCCACTTGTGTGATGCTGAAGGATTAGTCCTTGAGAGATGAAAAGTTCACCCCGTGGAGGATTTTGTCTTCCTGTGAAAAAGACTGGGAAATACGGAAGGCTTAAAACACAAGCAGGGACGTGACTATGGTTTTGATGTGTTTTGTATGTACATACGGCTGCTTATTTCAGCTGGATCGCACACCAAGGTGCTTTGCAAAAGGTTAAAAGAGATTTTACTTAGTATAATGTAAACAGATGATGGTCCAGTCCATGCATAACTGGCCAGTGGTATGTTTTTTGTTGTTCTGGCTCTGCACTCCAGGACATTGAATCTGAAATGAAACCATAAACAGTTGGACAGTTGGTTTGCTTACTTGTTTCTTTGCCAGTTGTATGGCATAGCATGATCATGTGGTGCACCAGAATTCTAACAAACACTCTAAAGCTGTGGCATTTGCATCTTGAAGCTGTCACATTTTGATCTGTTGTAGGACCAAATAATTGTTAATATCAGTAAAGCAGGTCATTGTCAAAATCAGTTGTTCAGTCGTCACCCGAGTGATGCAGCTGTCTAACCATTGAGCCTATCAAAAGGTTGCGAGTTCAATCCCAGGTGATGCCACAGCCCATTATTGCCAGGAGTCCAAGAGACCATTTTTGGCCTCACTCTGTCTGAGTGAGTAGGGTGGCTCTTCCTCTCTCCCCATCACTCAGCACAATGCTACCCAACACAGGGATCTGTTAGCACTGTCCTCCAAGCATGTTGATCCTGATGTTGACGTTGCAGTTTCAAGTTTCGGTGGTTGGTTAAAGGTATTTTTAAGCACATTCTTGCTTTCACCCTGCCAGCTCAGTAGCATTGTGTGATAGAGGGAGATCTAGATAGCAGGTGGGAGTTGATGATGACTAAATCAGAGAGAAAAACAGGGTACAAATCAATGAATAATAGGTTTGATATGAATTAAAATATAGCAAAAACCTTCACGAATTAATGATTACCGATGCAGAAAACTGATGAACAAATCAAAAATACTCTGCAGCATGGAAACATAAATGTGTCAAATACATAAAAGTACAACACGACCTCATGGGATTCACCACAAGAGGCAGATCACAGACTAAAGTGCATAAAACGCCTGAAAAAGTCTGGCACAAACTGTTGTAGACAGATGCAATGAAGATGAACCTGTAGCAGAGTGATAAAATGAGGAAAGTGCGGAGATAACACAAAAAGAACTGCTTATAATCCAAAGCACATCACCTCATCTGTGAAAGATGTTGGCATGGGCATGTATGGGTGCCAGTGGAAATGGCATTTATGATGATTTATTGATGATGTGGCTGCTGTTGGCAGCAGCGGCCTGAATTCTGCAGTAAACAGAAGCTTCTTAGCTCTAGCCTGCTCAGATTCAACCAAATGCATCAAAAATCAATATTTGGTGTCTCACCTTGCAGCAATGAACAACATCATGCTACTTTTCAGGAGTGTGGAATATTCTTGCCTGGTCAAGTCGTCCTGACCCTTATTTCACTTTTTGAAGACAAGACTAAAGGCAAAAAGGCCCTAGAACAAGCAGGAATTGAAAATGACTGCATTAGAGGCCTGATGCAGCACCACCAGGTTAGATACTAAGCATCTGCTCTTGTCTTTAGGCTGTCATTGATTACAGAGGATTAGAGCCAAACCCTAAACATACTAAATGTTTTATTGTTTAGGGGCTGAACAGTTTTCTTAGTCTAGGTTTAATCTGGGTCTAAAAACTGTCACTATGTTAAATTGTGTAATGGACTGGGTGGATGTATAAAGGACTGTAATTCCTTTATACATCCTATGACATAGTATACTACGTATACTAAATGTACACTGTAGGGGAGAATGGAGCACAACTATATTTTGGTTCTTGCGAAATAATAATAAAAAAAAAGACTTAAGTTGGAATAATCATGTTTTTATACAAGCAACAAATAAACACCTGAACTTTTCTAGCTGTAACGAGACAGAACCAGCCAGACGCTTGTGGTAAAAAACAAGAAAGGGTTTGACAATACTCATAGTCGGAGAATGACAAACATAACACAAGACAAAAAGGCAAAATCAGTAAGTCCAAAAATATGGTTAGAAAAACATCAAGACAGTATCACAGACAAAAACACTCTACAGGGAGAAGCAACATGTCACAAAAAACCCTAAAGGCTTAAATACTAAGCTAGATCTAGTCATATGATACACATAACAGGTGAGACTGGTTAGTACTCAGGTGAACGGGAACTGTGATTGGTGGATTGTGAAGTTTCGTTGGTCATGTGATCTCCCAAAGGGTTTCTGGGAAATGGAGTCTTTGAGAATGTCAGAGCTGGAGGAATGCGTGACATATTCCATGAGTGGGGTTAACTGTAACAGACAGAGGGTTAGTTGTAACGCTTGCTAGAAGAAATCTGATGATACATTATATATATATATATATATATATATATATATATATATATATATATATATATATATATATATAGACACACACACACACACACACACACACACACACACACACATACATACATACATGTATCAAATTATATATGAAAACTGACATGAGACTGTGTGTCAAACAATGACAAAATTATTTTTGTCCAGTGTAAGGCAGCAAATACAAAACATCAGTAGAATATGGAACATTGGTTCTGAATAACTACAGCTTTACCAACCATTAATGTTAATTTCATTAATATACTTATTCAAAACCAAAATACTAAAATCTGAAAGATTTATAAAGTAGAAGACAATCCCTGTTTTCAGATGTTTTCTTTTTCTTTTTAAAATCTGTAAACATATGGAACAAAAAGACAAAATTTACTTATTTGTCTTTGTTTACTAAAGCTGGCTTAGTTGTAACACCATGTAACTACACGGAGAACTGACCCTGCAATACGGATGCTGTACTTAAGCCCAGCTAACACTTGCTGTGAGCTTGTCACATGATTCAACATAGTGCTACGTTGTCAGGAACAAGATGGTGATTACAGTAATAAGGTTGGATTTTGTGATTTACATAAACAGCTCAGAAATCAAGGAAACTTGTATTGAAAAAAGTTACTTACATGCCCTGAAAACACAAGTCCATGTTAAATTGCTGCATTAGGTTGTTCCCTGACATCCCATATTATATATTAAATAATATGATGTAATTGTTTTTACAACTAGGTGACAAGACACACACATTCTTTTTCAGTCGTGTCAAGACATATGATCTCATCACTGACCAAGTTCTCAGAGCTGTCTCTCTCTCTCTCTTTCTGTCTATCTATCTCTCTCTCCCTACCTTTCTGGGTGCTAGCCTTTGATTGCTTCACGGAGACTGTGGCATGTCCTGCCGTTTGTGTCGTAATTAACCAATCAATTACTCCTGTGGGTGAGTGAATAGCTGTCAGAGAGGTGCACTCCAGCAGAGGCTGGTGGGAGCCACTAGCTTAACGACCGCATGTGTCTTTCACTGCGCTGCTGACAAGGCTGACCTGTCCACACCTTTATCAAATCACTGTCGGGGTGAGAGAGAACGAGCTAACAGGGCTGCTCAGCTGGAGCTGGACTGGAAAGTGAAGCCCTGTGAGATGTTATCCAACAGCGTGGATCACTCCAGGTGTCTCAACCTGTCAGGACTTTGTGCTGTAAGGGTCATGAGGTTGAAAGTGAGTGATGGCATTCAATGACTCCTTGTATATTAGACCGGTCTCATGGTTGGTCTGTGGCATTTTCTTTTGACAGAGTGCAAAAATCATTAATGATAGAAATGACATCTGTATATGTACCTGTATACCTTCTGATCTACACTCTTAAATGGTTCTGTACAGAATCATTGTGTTTACTAAAGAACACTTGAAGAACCACAATGGCTGTATGTAGATCCATGAACACTAAAAAACCATGGTGTAATAGTTCTTCAGATTGATGGAGAATGGTTCTATATAGCAACAACAAAGGGTCTATCTATTGTCACAATGAAAAACTTTTAACAAACAACAAGAACCCTTTTTGGAGCTATTTAGAACCATTTTAAAAAAGGTTCTATATATGCTTTAATGGATATTTGTATGGTGAGGAACCATCTTTATACAATACATTCTCAATCAATCTGAAGAACTATTTCACCATGCAGAGATCCAAGTATGCAAATGGTTCTTTGAGTGTTTATGGTTCTATACAGAACCGCTATCTTTACTAAAGAACCCTTGAGGTTCAATCTTTTTTAAGATTTCCTTCTGTTTTTGTATCTCATAAGCATTTCAGACTGGGGGCCAGATGTACTGAGCCTTTTGTGCCAGGTTTCATGTGCAAATTAGAGGTTGGAAAAATAATCAATTCTTAGATGCATCGTAGTTCTCTCTTGACAGATTTTGAATTGATTCGCAAATTGTCATAATCAGATTTATAAAAAATGCTTTGCTTCTCCTGTACAGTAAAATCAACTCAGAGACTTTATCAAGTAGGATACTTTGGCACAGCCTGGCTTGGAGGAGGAAAACAAATGCTTTGTAGTCACAACAAAGAAGAACACAAGGAAGAACATTTATTATCAGGGATGCCAGACAAAACTTGTCAATTAACAAAGTAAAAGTGTGTTTCTTAATGATGGTAAAAATCTGCTAAATTACAGTCAATACATTCCTTAGAAATACTGCCGTTTACTATGATTCAAGAATATTTTACCATTATAACAACAACAGTACAACCATAAAGTGTGAAATACATACAGTGCTGAAAAATACGAAATAACATTAGAGTATGTCAAGATATACAAATATATAATATAATATATATAATATATATATATAACACACACTATAGATAACACCGATCAGGCATAACATTATGACCACCTCCTTGTTTCTACACTCATTGTCCATTTTATCAGCTCCACTTACTATATAGGTGCACTTTGTAGTTCTACAATTACAGACTGTAGTCCATCTGTTCCTCTGCATACTTTGTTAGCTCTCTTTTTTTTATCCTGTTATTTAGTGGTCAGGACCCCTAAGGACCCTCACAGAGCAGGTACTATTTGGGAGGTGGATCTTTCTCAGCACTGCAGTAACACTGATGTGGTGGTGGTGTGTTAGTGTGTGTTGTGCTGGTACGAGTGGATCAGACACAGCAGTGCTGCTGGAGTTTTTAAACACTATGTCCACTCACTGTCCACTCTATTAGACACTCCTACCTTGTCAGTCCACCTTGTAGATGTAAAGTCAGCTCATCTGCTACTGCACAGTTTGTGTTGGTCATCCTCTAGTCCTTCAGCAGTGGTCACAGGATGCTGCCCACAGGACACTGTTGGCTGGATATTTTTGGTTGGTGGACTATTCTCAGTCCAGCAGTGACACTGAGGTGTTTAAAAACTCCAGTAGCACTGCTGTGTCTGATCCACTCGTACCAGCACAACACACACTAACACACCATCAGTGATTTAACAAGAAAATATGGTGCTAATTATTTTTAGATCTCACTCTGTTCTGAGATCTCGCTTAGATCTAACATTTCTGATGAAAATGAAACACTATGAGCTATATACAACGTGTGATACAACAAATTAAAAGATGTAGCTAGATCAAGAGGTGAAAAAAGTGTTGAGAAATTCCTACCCCCAGTGCAAGTAGGATACATTCTGCTTGAAAACGCATACATTCCATGGAAATGGAAAAACACAAAATGCACAGATGTAGATGGAGGATCATGCAAAACATGAGAGGATTGTGCAAAAAAATAGGTGTCACTAATTCTATTCAAGGTCTAAAAAGTTTCTGAGACAGTTTGCCTTTTGTTTTTGCGAAAAGCAAAAAGAAGTTTTGTCGGAAGATTTCCTTGAACAATTTCAGTTGTTGTCGTGAATAGACAGAGGCACAGGCCTTGAAGACATAGCGAGAGAATATTTACAGAATGATGCTATTTCAACAGACTAATGCTATTTTGACTCTCAGAACTTCTCCAGAGTTTGCTTCGTGACTCTTGTAGCACTGAATCACAGCCATGTAGAATACTTTGTTGGGACAGAACTTAAATTATTAATGCTTAACACTGCTGAACATTTTCTCTTTCGTTCTGAACTTGATGTTGTGCCTCTTAAACCCTGCGCCTCACAATCATAGCACAGTTTGTTGGCACAGTTTGTGTGATTAGCTATAACCTAAGCTGAATATTTGAGAATTCAGACTGAGTGAGCCTTTATTGCAGATCCATCAAGTCATGTTTTGTTCTGTGCCTTCATATGCATACATCTGGCTCTGTCATAAGAAGTGCTGACACAGGAACAATCTTTAGCTTGCTATCCTTATGACTATGCACATATGGACATGGAAAGTGGGGGTGGTGAGGGGGGCTGCAGTCTCTCCAGATTTGAGGATTGTTGCAACTGTTTAAAATTATTTAATATAACACCTTGAGTGTAGTAAAGTCCTATGTGGGCTTGTTTTTGGATGGTGTATGTAGTTTTAATTTCTGTATTATTTCTATGTTTTCAAAATCTGTAGCAGCTGTGCACTGTTTAAGTTACATATGAGTTACATACAATAATTCCCTACTTTTTGAATATATTATGTTTCTAACAATTAAACTGGTCTACGTTGTGGTGTTTAACCTTCGAGACCCCTCAGCTGGCCGCTGTGTATTTCACTGTAATGGCCATGGATTGACGTGATTTAATTAGGTGAATTCTGACATAAAACAGTAATCTTCAATACAAATTCAATACAATACAAAAATAAATGCTGGATAGTTAGTTTTATAATTAAGATATCCCAGTGTTCAATTTGTAACAAAACATTTTACACATTTACAAATCGATTATTATGATGGACAAGACTAAAAGACTTACAGCATTTAATGTTCTGTTTATCAGATTTGGAAGTTTAAGTTTTAGAAGCAAATCTTTAAAAGCTTCGTTTAGCGATGTGTTTTCATAATGATAGGTATTTTAGCTGCTTTACTGAACACAAAGCCAAGTTCATGCTGCAGTGCAAGCAAGAAAACTCTGGGAAACAAACCTAAATCTTGTTTAGTATCAATGACAGCAGGTTATTTCAGTGTTTGATGCTTGTATCTATTTCAAGAGACATTTCATAGACTATATGAATCAGCTAAACTGGTCAGTGAGTCAGATAGCTCTCTGGTTTCCTCTTTACTTTCTGAACAAATGAATGTATATTCGGTTCCTTTTGTGTAGACACTGATTATCTTTTACTTACTACTTAGTATCTTGTACTTCAGTCTTCAGTTCAGTTTAAAGAAAATAAGGAGGCTTGCCAAATCGTAGCTAGAGAGAATTCTTAGGCTAAGTATGAAGCCTTTAGCTATGTGAGTGTGACATGATGATTTTATCATATTAAATCATGATGAAAAACGGTTTCCATGCCACATATCAACAATCTGATTGGTTGCCACTCGGCTCATTTGCATAAAGCTTATCCCGATGGAATAGAGAATAGAGTAAGCAGGGTGTTCACCAGTGGTTTGTGGTGTCAGTTATATGCGTATGTTATCGTTTCTCACCACATTATAACATTATGATGTAAATTATCCAAAAAAAATCATTTTGTCTGACATCAGTGCGCATGTTCTTTAAATTTCAGCACTCAAAACACTCCTGACTCAGACCTGTATGGGTCAACAAACTGTGTTTGGTGAAGAAAAGAGCACCTTCTGCAGAAAACCTCACTACTTATATGATCATCTTAATAACTGTACACAGTCTGCTTTACTATGTGGGAATGTGTATTAAAGAAAAAGAGAGATAAATAAAGGACTTCATACATTTTTAAAACATTGATATTACGCTAGTAGGGCACCACTGGCCTTTTATTGAAAACACAGTTTGACAAATAACGCATCTTAAATCAATGACTTTGAAGATGATGGAACACAAAAAAAGTGATTCATGGATCTGATTTTACAGTTGCTTATACTACTCGCCTGTCAAGCGAGTCAAATATTAATATTTCATCCCTGATATAATCCAGCCATATACTTAGCATGTTACTCAGCATAGAGGAAAGCATCATGCCTGTGTCTATATGGTCAGCATTGAACTGTAGCGTATTAAATATTTGATAGAATGGAAATTTTTCAGTGAGCGTGTAAGCTTATGGTGCACTCTCCCTCTGTAGATAAAATAAAACATAACCAGCTACATGATGGTGAAAATACAACAAATATAAATGCGCTCAACATGCTTGTCTATCTTGTTGGTATATCTTTCTCTCAATTTGTTTGCAAATCTCAAAACATTCTCCCAGAGAATAGAAAATACTCTGCTATTGAATTGATGCCAAGTGTTGAAGGAAGCCACTGATATATCCACTCCAGTTGTTCTTATTCAAATGAAGTTCATTGCATTTGAAACTTACAGATTATCATCACTGATGCAACTAAACTTTATGAATCCTATATTCATTATGCTTTATAACTCAATTTATAAGGTGTTATATACTTCATAATATCTGGCTTGGTTGAGTTCTTATAAGTAGTTATAGTTACATGCATCAAACAAGAGCATATAGCTTTGCAATGTCAGATTTCAGAACACACTAAAATCTGCATTCATAAGAACATTGTCAACATAAACACTTGTTTTATGACACACTTTAAAAAGGTATGTATTCTGCATTACAACAGACTGATATCTAGGCAAAAATTTGTTGGGTATAGTTACCTCCACCATCAACAGAGGTGAGGTTGGCCTGGACACATGAATGAAAGGGTACTAATAATTGTGGCACACAGATTTGAGAAAAATATAAATTTCCTGATAAGATTTTTTTTTTATCTCAATCATTGTATTTCAAACAAAAGTCAGAGTTTTGTTAATACTATAAATGAAAAAGGATCAAAAGAATGAAAAGGAACAGTAATAAAGGATGATTTTACAGCTTTTTTGCTCATGTTTACCAGGGGTGCCAATATTTGTAGAGGGCTCTGTATATGTGTATAGTAAGCACAGTTATACGTACGCCAAGCTGAGTTTCTCCTCTGGCTGTGGTGGCTGATCCATACAATCCTCTAGACATAACCACTGCCCTTATAATCGCAAGCCACAAAGGTCAGCAGCAGACCAACTGCTCTTTCTCCAGGCACCGTCTCTTCATCCGGTCTGTGTACACAAGCACACATTTCTCCGAATTTGGATGTGTGCTAGCTTATGTGGGCTGGCTCTTTTTGTCTAACTCTCTGGAGCCAGGCTGTTTGAGGGATTGTGACACATAACTTTGAATGCTAACGCCCGCTATCTCTGGTTAGCTGGAACAGTTTCTGTGCATTGTTCCTTTGTCAGTCGTGATAGCACAGCTTGGCTGGCCATAGATGTTGGTAAAATACAGACAAAGACTTTGGAATTGCTTAAATGAATCTAAAATTAGCCCACAGCTCTGTGCTGAAAGGAGTTGCGCTGCACAGTTTGTACTTTAAGATCAGGCATTAGCATACCAAAGTGTTTAACTAAGTTTATAATCAGATTGAGGGTGATAAATTGATGTATGTTTGAGTGATGGTAGAGAGTAATACATGCTTTCGATATGTGTTAGCCAAGCAACCGGTCAACCAGAGCTGTAGACCAAGGAAGCTAGGTCTAAGTCAAGTAAGTTAAACAAATCAAGATTCAGTATTGTACAGTAACAGAGCAAGAATACAAATTGATGTTTTGTAGACTTGGTCAGGCATAATGAACTGAGGGCTGAAGGAGAGTTTGCTTATTTTTGTATAATACACTAACTAGGCCTGGCTATTGACTGAGCCATGTTCCACTCACAAATGTAGCTACTGCTGGTATTGTTGGTAGGCAACAATAGGCAAAAATCCCATTCAGCCTAATAAGTACTTTTAGTACACAACTATATACTATATATTCTATGGACAAAAGTACTGGGGCACCTACAAGAGCTTTTAATGACATCCTTTTGAAGTTAATCTGCATTAACTTCTCTTGCTGATGCTGCTCCAGAGGCAATCTGGAGCTCTTTAGTGAGTGATTCAACAAAGGATAGGCACTGTGTGCTTCAGCACCCAGCACTGGCCTCACTCTGAGTTTGCAGGGTCTACCACTTTGTGGTTGAGCTGTTGTTGCTCAAAGATACTTCCATTTTACGATAATAGCACTTACAGTTGACCGGGGCAGATATAGCAGGACAGAAATTTCACAAACTGACTTCTGAAAGAGGTGGCATCTGTTACGGGACGGCAGAGAGGCAGACCCAAGTGCAGAGAGGAAAAACCTGTGAGAAAGGGTCTTAAATGAATTAATGAGGTGATGGAGTATGAATGACGTGATTCTGCACGTTGGGGTGGCTCAGAGCCAGGCTTGAACTGCCGACGTACTGAATGGTGGTCCAAGGAGTTACTCCTGCACCACGGAGAAGCACAGGCAAAAAATGGCGGGAAAGGGCAAACAAAGGGGATGCTGAAAACAGCATGCTCAAACAAAGGCAGAGATAGAAAAGTAAAATAAAAGATAATCAGAAAACAAAAGACATTTCATCTGTAATTATGAGAGGAAGATCAGCTTTATGTTTCACCTGTTTGTTCTTTGTGGAACAAACATTTTTTGGTGCCGTTTCTTGCTTAAGTCTTTTGTCTTTTAAGTAGTTTTGGGGCAAATTATTCTTTTTTATCCCTCTTTTTCTTATTTCTGTTGTTTTGGGGCAATTTCTCTTTTTCAGCCCTTTTCTTTTCTTTTCTTTTCCTTTATTTTTTGTCTAAATACCTACCTGGACTAAGTACCGTACTGGTCACCCCTTTACATAAGTTTGACAAAGCATGGCTGTTTGCCACGGCCTTAAGTAGAGGAGTCCACATGTGTGCCAGGTTGGGCCTAATCAGCCCAAGGGCTTATGGGAATTGGAGTTTCATGAACTGGTGGCACCTCCCCGCCATTGCCCTCTGCTGACGGCTGGCAGCACAGGCTGGACCCTTACAGCATCCTATGATAGTGCCATGTTTAAGGTCGCTGAGCTCATCAGTATGACCCATTCTACTGCCAGTGTTTGTCTATCGAGACTGCAAGGCTATGTGCTTAATTTTATCCACCTGTTAGCAATGGGTGTGGCTGAAACTCCTGAACTCAATTAGGAGGGTTGTCTCAATACTTTTGTCCATATAGCGTATGTCAGTTATTCACTTTCCGCTGTGCTTCATAATGTTGAGTTTAGCATGCTATGTTATGCTGGACTAATTGTAGCGAATTTAAATCAGCAAGTTGTAAATGACAACAATCTCTGCAGAATTTGCTATCACAATAAAAAGGGATGTAAGTAGAGATGCAAATAATAGGTAAAAATGTCATCAGACAGATGCATACCTGTCAACTTATTCCTTATAGACAATTGGTATGGGAAATAGTTTTAAACCAGCATTCTGTAAAACATATTCAACTTTGAAACAGTAGCTATGGAAGAATGTATTTGTGGCTAGAATATGGATAAATCAATTAACTAATGGAAACTATAAAATCGTGTACCTACCACTAAACTAAAATCAGACCATGAGTTAAATTAGGCTGAGAAAAGCCCTATGTACTTCATTAGGGGTATTGTTGTCATACATTATTACTGACTGGTTAATGTTAAATGCAAGGCCTAATATGTGTCCTGCCTTTGCTGCAGTGTAACAGTTCTTTTGGGTTTAATGAAAATAATCATTGGTGTGATTCATGTCAGCATAAAATCATTAAAAGCAGTCATTGGCATTATGAGGCTAGTCATGTTGAAAATGATTGGCTTTGTTATGTGAAATATACTCACTGGGGCAGTTCGGTAGTGAAGGCTGTCTAGGCAATGATATTACAGGACTCGAACATGTAGACTACACAACTCAACGCTGTGGCAGTCCAAACTACTGAAACAGGATTATAACTTCATACTCTTTTACCAGGGCTGATGCATCAAAATATTTCATCAATGATTTTTACCCAATTAAGGAACCATCATTAACAATTCATCCTCCAATGAGTTTCAGGTAGATTTATAGTATTAGCTATAGCTATAGTATTAATGAAGACCACTCAAAAGCATTAACTTCAATAGGAATGTTCATTCTACCTCTTTTAAAAGTAAACTTTAATTAGAGAAATAATAAATGAATGGATACATATATAGAATGTTGGATAGATGGATGCACTTTAACAGTAGCAGAAGAACACAGCGCATTATCTACACAGAATACATGCATCTAATTACACATACTATACAGATTTACTTTTTTTGGGCACAGTTCTCATAGTTTCTACTGTCACAGATAACTATTTTAGTGTATGTATCTGTGCAGGTTTCCAAACAAAGCTAAATGCAAGCATCGTTGCAGTCTTACTTTGAAGAGAAAATGATCTTAATACTTGATATGAATGTTTCTAAAAATAGTGGTACAACTCAGTGAAGTAGGCATCACCAAAAAGTGTGCTTTTTTCCTGTGCGTGTTCTTTTTCTTCTTGCCTCATCACATTCTTGGACTCCAAGGCTGGCAAGCAGGCTCCATGGGTTTTGCAACACAGCATGAATATCAAGATAGAATACACTCTCTCAAATGAAGTATGTGCAAAGAAAGTACAAGCAGGGACAACTTCAGTTTTGTACTGTAGCTCAGTATCATATTTAGTATAAGCTTAGGTTAAGTCCTGTTCAGAGTGTGACCAGAGGTGTATAGTGTAACCAGAACCTATACTTAGGTAAAACTGTATACTTTGGTGAAATAATGACTGAATTGTGTTCCAAAAGTACAAAGTACTTCCAGCATCTATCAACATAGGAACTGAATGTCATCAGGTTCTATTCTTATCTTTTTTGATGCACTTTTGGTCTAACATACAATAATAGTTCTCTAAAGACAAGGTAAGATAGATAATATACTTTGTCATTGCACAGAGGACAAGGAAATTGGGCAGCAATCCTAAAGATGCATTAACAAAAAACATCAAACAAGTAATAAAAGAAATATATAAGCTAATATAAAATGCACATAAATAAACATAGAAGTGCCAATCAATGTAAACATCTTTTAATATTTCCTTTTGCATAGGTGCGGATAGACCCTCAATTCCTGTGTTGTTAGTGCCTGAATGGCAGTGTACAATGTCAGTGTTGTGCAGTGTTCAGTTCTGTTATTGCTCTGGGAGAGAAGCTGTTCTTATGTCTGTTTGTCTGTGATGTGATGGATCTGTAGCGTCTGCCTGAGCCTAACAGGTTGAACAGATGATGTTCAGGATTGGATGGGTGTTTCAGTATGTTATCCATGCTGAGGCAGCAGGACCTGAAAACATCCTCCGAGGAGGGCAGCCAGCAGCCGATGATCTTCTGGGCTGTGGTAATGACTCTCTGAAGTGAGAACTATAACCAGTCACAAAGCAGAACAGACGCTGTCACCAGTGTAACACAATGCAATTAAATGAAGGTTTCAAGATTTTAAAAGATCTGAGATATAAACAAAGTCATTCAGAGAGGTTTGATGTGAAATGGTGCATTGTAGAGGAAGTTAGTGGTGAAAAGTTCTTATTTTATCTTATAAGAGCTTGTATGTTGCTCTCAGTCATGGAAGGATTTAAATATGCTTTAGGCCAAACCTTAGCTTAAAATTAATGTAAAACAATGTCTCAGACATCTGAACCATTTTCGTCAATAGCTTTCTGTGATGTCGCTTATAAATGCATCTTAAGTTTTGGATGTCTGGCTCCTATCATCACCAGATGGATAATTATGACTCTACAAGTTTCTCTAAAATTAAACATTCCACACCAAACCCATCTGAATTACTTTGTTTCCATTGTAATGATTGAATTGTGCAGAAATTAAAAAAGGACAACTAAACTAACTATTATTGTCTAAAACGTAGACGTGAAAAATATATTTCTCTCCTGAGATGAGCATAGTGTGAGTGTGAGTAAGGTGTAAGGTGTAGGTGTGTTATTTGAAAATACTTGTTAAAATACAAATCCATCTCAATCTTAACTGATTAACAGTCCCCACCTCTGAGTGTGACTTTATCATTTATAAATAACTTCCAGACATTTCAGAGAGTCTGTGTGTGAATTATCCTTAAATGAGAATTCAGGTTATGTTTGTGGTTTTTCATGGCTTTTGGCTATTTTAAAGCATTTTAAAGCAAAGGAGAATTTGCTTTAACTCTCCAGTTCCACTGCTTGATGGACCTGCCCACAAAAATCTCATTTTTCATCACTATGAATTTGAGCCCGCTCTTATTGACGGGACCTAATGAAATGTGAAAAGTCACTGTGGTCGCCTTGTCAAGATATTTCGGCTCCTGGAAAATGGAGTTTAGAAGAAAGCAATGAAGCGTTTGGTGGGGCCGTGGGCTGGTTATTGCTGATCAGTCATGTAGCCGTCTCCCAGGATGTTTAATGAGACCCCCTCTGGCCTAAAGGGTTTCACATGGAACCATTCATGCTTTCATTTTCTGAATGAGAAAAGTTCATAATTAAGGCTGGACATATGGAACTACATTATATTACATATCGCTGTCTTTGTAACAAAACCTTCTCCATAACAGTAACTTCATAGGAAAAGTATTCTTAAGTCTAAAATATGTTATTTTTGCAAGATTTTGATCATTTCTATTGCGTCATCCATCATGAAATGTCCATAAAATGTAAAGGTTAACTGGCAAACAAAAATTGGGAAAAAAATAAAATAAAAAAATAATAATAATAGTTAAAGCATTCTGGGTAACATTGCATATAAATCTCGTATTCATAATAAGGTGTTATATGACATACATAACACTTTATAATGTGGCCATAAACTTTTTGTAGCTGCTTTTAAGTAGTTTTAATTACATGCATAACACTTCATAAGCGTCTGTTGGTGTATTATAATGTGTTCTGAAACCTGACATCATAAAACTATATATTGTTATTTAACAAAGTGTTATTCATCTGTCTATAACTGCAGGCAATTATACAAGCTTTTGCCAAGCATTCTAAGTTATTACGTTTGCCAAATAACACCTTATAAATGCATTTATAAAGGCTTATGAGCACAGGATTCATAGCATTGCTGTCAAAAAAACAAAAACAAACAAACAAACAAAAAATGATCTCTGTTTTTGTTGTTTTTCCACATCTTTTGAACACAGCTGTTGTCCTTTACATTGTGTAAAATTCACATGATGAATAGACCAATAGAAATGCTCCAAAATAAAACAACTATTAATATAACATTTACTTACATTAATAGTTGTGTATGAATGTTTTTGCCTTCTCCTGTAAGTTTATGATTTTGGAGATACATGTCATGGTCCAACTAAGATCTTAGTCAAACTAGTTTGAATTTAGTCGAAACTGAGATAAGTTTGGACATGTAAATGTTTGGATTCCCAGTGACTCGAACACAGCTCCAGAGCTCCACAGGAGTTTTACAACTTTTTTCTGTAGTACCACACGTGGGATGACCGTTTTTTGATGCCAAAACACTTAACAAAATCAGCACTTTTGAAAGGTTACATTCATGCCAAATATTTTGTCAGAAATAGAGATCTTTATATGTTTTAATGGAAGGAGAAAAGAGAAGTGCAGCAGGAAGCTCATACACAGATAAACTACATTTGTGGCTTTCATGCTAGTGAAAGTCAAACTACACTGGCTGGCCTTTCCTACAGCTCTTGTAAACATCTTGGTTTGGTCCAGCTTCTAAGGCTTTCTAAGAGCTTAGTCAGGCTATTGTGTGCATGTAAACATAGTTAATGTAATAAAAAAGATAAAGAGAGAGGGCTAGAGAGTCAGAAGTAGAGAGAGGAATATTATTGCAGCAGAGATGTAGATAGGCTGTTGTTGATGTAATTAATCTCATGCAGTCTGACTGAGAATGAGAAGACCTCCTAATGAGGCTGGAGTCTGAGAGGAAGAGTATGGAGGAAGTGGCACTGAAGGTGTTTTATCTGGCACATTTAACAGTGTGATCAGACGTTCAATTAAGGTGGGTGTCTTTTTTCCCCACAGCACAATGTTGCATCGTCCTCGACAGTTCATAAATATTTCTGTTTATAAATTGCCTCATGTACAAGAAGCAAGTCTGCTGCAGTCTCTCTTAAGTTGCGCTCTATATCCAAGGGAGAACACATGCACATGCTCGTCAAGGTAGTCCTAACAGAATTCTCCTTTTTCTTGGAAAAAAAAAGAACATTGATTTGGCTAATGGTTTCGGGCATAGTTTATGTGAATAATATATATATATATACATATTTTTTTTCCTTTTTAGAAACCACAAATTTCCTTGTGCAGTTTGTTTTTCAGGGCTGGATGTGGGACATAGTCTTACAAGTCATGAACAGCTGGAGTAATCTTGTCCCAGGCTGCCAGAGAAAATGTTCCCTACAGGGCAAGCTTTAGCTTTCTAACAGATTACTGTGGGAAAGCTTCACCTTGAGTAGCTTCAGCTGATCCATTTAGAGAGAAAACAAGACTTTTATTCTATCTCAAACCTTCTATCACTGAGACCTATTTTGAGTAGCTAAAAATTTAGTAACAATGATTGATACAGTTTGTAGGGCTGTTACACTACAATCCTGTTTCCAAACAGAATGCAATGATATGCAAAATAATGTAAACCCTGTATTAAACCCTACATTAAACCCTATGTAAACCCTATAATTAAATTTCTTATCTTCTTATGCTGTCTTTCTACTATTATCAATTAAAAATTGGGTTTAAATGTTTTGCACATCATTACATTCTGTTTTTTGTTTACATTTTGCATGGCAGCCCAACTTTTTTTGGAAACGGGTTGTATAAAAATGTCATTGTGATTGGCAAGCCAAATAGGGAATATATATATTAATGAACACTGAACAATACATGTTATGTATTTATAGCCTGAATTGTACAGTGGTCTGTAAAGATGCTGTGCTCCCAAGACAGTCCACATTTTTCCTTCGCCCCTATGTGTTGTGATTAAAGATGTGAACCGTCTGGGTGTCCCGGAGGACTGAGTTGGGAAAGAATGCTTTATAATTTGAAACAATCAACTTTATATCAATTTTGGCTTTATTGGCTGGATTTTCACTGATATCTGTGAATATGTGGAGCCTTATTTATTGTTCAGGCCTTAATAAAGAAAACAATATGAGGACAGCAGTAGGACAGAGAGCATGTTTATCTGCACTTTAGATAGTTTATTCAGATAAAGCATATCTGTATATTACTGTAAGGTGTAGATAGGACTGAGGTTAATGAAAGCACTGGCCTGCTGCTTCAGCACCACAGCATGATGGACAGCTCCAAAGTCCTGCGAGCTTGCCCAGCCTCTGCTGCATTTACAGTTTCTTTGGCCTTACAGTCCTTTTTGTTCAATTTGTTTGAAACAAGGCCCCCTGGAGAGTGAGTGCAGCACTAGTACACCCCACGTATATAGCAGCTGGCTTCATGGACACAACTCAGCCATCTCTATTAAAAACAAACAAGAGCAACAAATATTGATTGTAGCTCAAATGGAACTAATGAAGACATATATTCGTTGGGAATCACTTGGACAGGTCTGGGGACATGTTGAAAAGGACGAGCTGTAATTGCTGCTCCAGAGAGACATAGAAAAGCCTTCCGATTCATCTGAAAGCCAATGGCTCTGGGATTTACTGCGTTCTTTGTGCTTTTTGCAAACCAAGAGAGCCCGCATCGAGAGTGAAAAGAAAGATGGCTTTTGATGTTGCAAAGTCTTTGTCTTTTTTCAGACCAGTTTATATTGTTTTAAGATTTACCTCTGTAAGAATTTCCTAAAATATCACAACTCATATACCAAGTTTTTTTTGTTTTTTTTTTACTTTTTCCCCCGGAGAGCCCCCTGCAGGATGCATAAAACAAAGTTTTTATTTCATGTTGTGTCCGTGGAGAATGTCCATAAGAAAAAGCGTGGCACGCTGTTTCATCGCCTCAGCTAATGCCTCATCTCCACTGCATAAGTATTTAAGGGAAGTTGCTAGATTTAAATTTTTCATCACTACCCAGTTGAAGTGTTAGAAAAGTTTAATCCAAGTCCTTTTTTGCCTCTCTTGACAATTATTTTTATCTCCTTACTGTCTTTTTTTAAAACACTCTTGAAAGGAAAGGTGCCATAAGAAACTAAACACAGTTCTTTCAAGCGGTACTGGAGGTGTCACCACAGATTCATAGATAGGAGGGCTAAGCCTTTTTGGGGGGTCTGGGGCATCCTTCATTTAAAATGTCTGAGCAGCAATAGACATAAAATTGATTAAAAATGCCTTCCCAAACCTCTCTTATAGGCAGTCCAGTATTAATTGTAGTTATCATCCAGTACCTATTTTGGCTTATCAATACCATGTTAAATCAAGTGTTCTGGTAATGGAATTTAATGCATTCAAGAAACAGACCAAGCTCAAAATATAGCAAATAGAATATGGTTTGTACTGAAGATTTTCTCACATTAAAAAGAAACTAACTTGGCCAAACCAACTTATATATAATGATGTCTTGGCAAAGAAGGAGATGCTGGAAACATTGGGCCTCATTCACCAACGACCAAAGTTTTTTCTTAAATTTGTTCTCGAGTCCTAACAAAAAGTCCATGTCAGATTCATGATGTTTTTAAACTGCAGAATTGTTCACAATGCTCTTGAGTGTGCACAGATTCTGTTCTTACCTAACACCAAATCCCAAATAAGAAAACACTGGTGAATTTCAGAATCTTTGTGAAAACTGCATAAGTGGGTTTTAAGGAGAAGTTTCTTCTTAAGAATGGTTGGTGAATGAGGCCCATGGAGCTTTAGACAAATGCTCTTTATTGAACGCAACAGCATGGCCATACCCTCTGCGCATCCACAGCTGAATGAGCCAGTAGCAGGATGCTACATAGCCCTCCCCTTTCAAAGGTCAGCCATCCCAATGTCCTACAAAGTTCAAGCAGAGTCCCTGGGGCACACGGGGGCATGCCACCAACCCCCACTGTGATCTCTCTGCAGCAGGGGTTCAGAATGTTCACAGCTCTGGTAACACACATGTTGCGGTGCAGGTACTCCTTTGCCATGCATGCCGCAGCAGAGAGATTAAGCATTTCATCCTCCTTGCCTCGGCGGTGATGACTTGAAGGCCAGCTGACATGGTGAGTTGCATAAGCTGACACACCTTCTCTGGCAGCAGTGGGCCCAGGAGGTGCCCATGTGCCAAATCCTCCATGCTGCCTTCTCGAATGCCAGACATGCCAGACATGCCTGAACCATTGCACTCAGCATTCAGGTGGCCAGGGAAGCAAGGCAGGTCATTGCTAGGCATACAGTTGTACTTCACGGTAGGCACACATATAAGTTGGCACACAGAAGATCTGTCTCTTCATAGTTTTGTAGTTAGCATGAATAATATGACTATCCACCCACATACAATATCAAATCAAGCAACAGTACTGAGGTTAAACAGTTCTATCTCCTGTCCTTTAGCTAAGCTGCAGCTCTTACATGTTATCCATATACAGAGACTATAGATTAGTACCTGATCAGACATGCTGTTTCAGCCCTGTCAGCCTCTTTCAGCTTCTTTCTCTCTCTCCTCTTTGCCTGTGTTTAATAAGATGTTATTTTCTATTAAACTCAGACTTACAAGCACTCAAGGTGTAATGAGAGATCAATCTGTTCAATTTCTTTTTACTTGAACTGGCAAAAAAACTTTTCACTTGACTGGCCTTCAGCAGAGCTGCTGCCACTCCTATATCCATCTGCAGATTGAGGGACTGAGGGATATGAACTTGCACTATGATCAACATAGTGACTGTTGTGATTCTTTCAAATACTGAAGAAAAATAATTAAACGCAGGATGTAAAGAGCTGTAAATAATGGGCCTCATTAACTAACCATTCTTAAGAAGAAATATCTTCTTAAAACATACAGTTTTTTACAAAGACTCTGACATCTGCCAGTGTTTTCTTATTTGGGATTTGTTCTTAGGTAAGATAGGATCTATACACACACAAGAGTGCAAAGGTGTGAACAATGCTGTGATTTAAGAACACGTCATGAATCTGACGTAGACTTTTTCTTAGGACTTTTCTCAAG
The DNA here is from genome assembly GCF_904425465.1 of Colossoma macropomum. NCBI lineage: Eukaryota > Metazoa > Chordata > Actinopteri > Characiformes > Serrasalmidae > Colossoma > Colossoma macropomum. The sequence goes on from NW_023494790.1 coordinate 9,002,767, forward strand.
AACAGATTTAAAAAAAAAAACTTTGGAAGATATTGGAGAATGAAGCCCATTGTTATTTCCATCTGTTACACTTGTTCACACACTGTAGTTTCTTATGTTTCATACTTACACTAAAGTAGTTGGCTTGTCAAATGTTAGTGTTATACTGCCTATCCACTTTCTTTTACCTTGTGTAAACAAAGTTAGCAAGCTAACGAGCAAAGACCTGATTAAAAAAAAACAAAAAAAAAAAAACAGCTCTTTTACGTTTACATTTACAGCATTTAGCAGACATTCTTATCCAGAGTGACTTAGAAAAAGTGCTTTGTTGTCTACTCAGAGAAAGTATCTTTGCTAGTTACAAATAGATTAAAGAGAAAGCTAATCCTATGCTCAGATATTGCTAGAAACAAAAGTCCATGTTGATATCTAGAGCAAAAGAAACAGAGTTAAACACAGCGCAATACAATACATTGTAATAAGTGCAGTACAATACATTTCAGTAAGTACTTAACTTAGTGCTCACTTAAGTGCTGTATAAACAGATGTGTCTTCAGTCTGCGTTTGAAGACCACGAGAGAGACTGCTTTTCGGACAGCCAGTGGGAGTTCGTTCCACCACCCCGGTGCCAGGACAGAGCAAAGTCATGATGCTTGTCTTCCATGCATGTTGAAGGATGGTGGGTCAAGCCGAGCTGTACTTGAAGCTCAAAAGGCTCGAGGTACAGTTCGAGTTTTGACCATTGCCATTAGGTAGGGAGGGGCTGGTCCAGTTTTTGGCTTTGTAGGCAAGCATCAGGGTTTTAAATCTGATGCATGCAGCTACAGGAAACCAGTGAAGTGAGCGCAGCAGTGGACCATAATTCTGATCATAATTTATCACGAATTTGTATTGTAGGTAGGTATTTTCATCTGTAACTGTTTCACCCTGTATATATTTTGAATAAGACCTGATGTTTATTTTAGGAAGCTTTAAACTAAAATGTTGTCTCAACTTCAGCAGTTGCCGACTGACATTACTTTGCACAATTGAGTAGCACCAGAGACCCTCTCCCAGGTTTGGCTTACAATTTACGAGGTCTGACAGCTCACAACTTCCACTCTTCTCAGAGGCAGTGCTGGATAAGAGCAGCAGCAGCAGCACCTCCTCCAGTTTTTTCCCTACTATCACAGTATATTGTGAATTTGGATTTGCGGTGGCACAGTTGAATGATGAAGAATTTATGGGCAGACTAAATAATATTTAGGGGGTGGCTTAAGCTCCCGTTAAACTGGCCTAGTGACACCGCTAAGCAATGCCACAAAAGAACCTCTTTGGTTCCACCTTTTGAGTATGGTTATCCAAAGAATATAAGTATGAAAAAACCTTTTTAAAGTTTAAAGAACCTCCACATAATGTAAAGGTCTTATACCAAGAACCATTTAGGAACCCTTATTTGTAAGAGAGTATTGTCAGAAAAGAGCTGTACTGGAGTGATTCCATACAATACTTCCCTGGTGACCTGATTTTCAGAGTGGTGCTCATGCATGCTAACCACTCTGTCTCTGATCCTCCCACTCAGCGCCATTAGATAAAGTGCCGTGTGTTTCCGTGGCTTCGAGTAGGATGCGCTCGGTGCCACGTTTCTGCAGCACGGAGAGCGTTTAGCTGCAGGTTTCGGTGATCTGTGTTGCAATAGCATGGAGGGTTTTCTCACTGCAGTATTGAAATATGTTTTCAGTGTGGAGTAATGTGCTCTCAGTGCTGTCTGTTCCAGTATCATAGAGCAGAGTTCTCACAATAAAACTCCAGCACTATTGCTACAGAGGCTTTTTTAGCATTTTATACTTCTTCAACTCAGAGATGGCACTGTTGACTGTAATCGGAGCAGAAAAGGAGGTTTAGTTCAGTCTCCTTTAGGGTTTAACACTACAGAATAAAAGGACTGTTACTCTTGATTAAGATGAATTCAATCCAGTATAATTCAATTAAACTTTCAGTCTATATATAAACACACATATATGCAAAAAGGGCCGAACCCAAAATGGCAAAACTTACCAAATCATTAAACAACTACATAAAATAATTAAAATAATTATGGGGTGGCTTTGCACTTTGATTTCTTTAAATGTTGAAGTCTTGTGAGTAAACTTGCAGAAAGCCTTTTATAGACAGAACAGCCAATATTGTTCCACTGAGCATTACTGGTGTCAAACCTTAGAAAAACATTACCGAGTTAGTTTGTGTTTAATGTAAGACCAAATATTCTCTCTGAGCCGGCCAAAACCATCAGTAAAATTCATTATGTTTTGTCTCCATAATTCATTGAGATATAAACAAAGTCATTTAGAGTGGTTTGACATGAAGTGGTTCATTGTAGAGAAACTTACAGACTCAGATTTCGTTACAGTGGTGGAGACAGGATCCGGGGGTCATGATGTCTAATACAAATGTAGCCATTTTATTTATTATCCTAAACCACCCATGAACCTACATGTGCCTTCTGACCACCACAGAGCAGCTATTGTTTGGATGGCGGATCATTCTCAGAACTGCAGGGACACTGATGTGGTGGTGACATGTTAGTGTGTGTTGTGCTGGTCTGAGTGGATCAGACACAGCAGTGCTGCTGGAGTCTTTAAACACCTCAGTGTCACTGCTGGACTGAGAATAGTCATGAGCTACTGTCTCTGACTTTATATCTACAAGGTGAAACAATAAGGTAGGAGAGTCTAATGGAGTGGACAGTGAGTGGACACCGTGTTCATATGTGGATATATACACTACCGCATCGGTAGGAGAACTTGTGCATTGTTATCATGCAAATTGCCATTAGTACTCGTTCATCTAGAAAGTAAATTTAAACAGAGAATCTTTTTAATTGAGTAATTGTGTTTAATTGAGTAATCATGACAGCCTTGCAGAATACGTTGTCAAGGCAACAGCTATGGCAGAATATACTTCACAAGAGGTTCAGAATATAGCAAGCATTGGTCATTGTGTAGGATGGTTCAGACAGTCTGAATTCCACATTTCTACAGGAAGTAATGTTTCTCAAGATTAAGCCGTCTATATAGGTTTGCATGTTGTGAAGCAGCACACAGCAGGTTTCTTTAGTAAAAAGCTGATATGACATGCTTTACCATAAAACATACATGATATAAATACAGCATTTGTGCATCTCAAGATGACGTTGTTGACTGTGATTTCAATGCTTAAGAACGTTCAGTTACTCTTTTTGTAGAGTTTTTCCATCAGTGTAATAAGAAAATGCCATGACTCAGATTTTCTCTTTATACCATTTAAAATACCAGCCCTTTATATTGTGTGGATGTTTCACAATGAGACGACTAACAGAGCTGATAAAAAATGACATTTATTATATAAATAGATAAGAACATTTGGAATGTGAATGGAATGGAGGTGAATGCAAGATTACAAAGGAGAATTTGCTAAGTTTTGTTTGAAAAGTAGACAAGGACAAAATAAGAAGCAGGTAAAAACTATGTAGACTGCCCTGAGAACATGAGCCAAAAATAGAAAATCAGACAACCAAACAAAATTTACAACACATGCAAGGGAGAGGAGAGTTAAAAAAAAACAGCAGTTTCCAAAGACTATAAGGGTTATATACTGAAGCTGAGGGCAGAGTGACAGGTGTGACCAGTCAGTAATCAGGTGAGTTGGAGAAGGTTGTCTTGGAAACGGGGGCTGGAGGTATGATTTTTGGCTTGGGATTGTGGGAAATGTAGTGTTCTGAGGACTGAGCGGACAAGCGACAGTATTGGCCTGTTTACATCTCCAGTCCTCTCCAGACTTGTAGACATGTGGACTGGAATATGAGCAGTACCAAGAAATTCCACATGCAGATTTTTTGGGAACTTCCTCAGAGGCTGCTTGGGCTGTAGGTTTCATCAGACTTTATATGAACATGTTACAATAAAACCTACGTAAAAATACAAAATTTTAGATAAACAGTGAAGGTCTTCCACTGTAAAAATACACAGATATGCAGGGTTAGGTCTAAGCGTTGGCCCTATCATCAGGAGATTGTGAGGTCGATCCCTGGGGATGCTACAACTATCCGTGGCCAGGAGTCCAAGAGAGCACAATTAGCCTTGCTCCCTGGATGGGTGGGATGTCCCCCATCCCCTGATTACCAGCACAGAAGTCTGTTAGCTGACGTAACAGAATTGGTGGTGGGTGCGTTCAGCTGTCCAGTGAGGTTGCGTCCAATTATCAGTGGCAGATCGAAAAGATGTGGTGGCTCACTTCACAGGTCTCAGAGGAAGCCTTTTCTAGCTTTTGCCTTGCTATCCAATATATTAACCAAAGTAAGTAATGTGGTAGCACACATTAAAAGAAGTGTGGTGATGTAAAGTCTAGTCTAACCAAGTTTATTTGGTAAATGTTAGCTATGTTAGCTGTGTAAGGTAGTTGGTAGGCTAACTACAATACAATTATTACACAGATAATGTTAATGTCTGCTCAAAAATGATCAAATATTCACCTATAAACAAATATTCACCTATTGACAAATGTCATATATTGGGCTACAGCTACCAGTAGCCCTCCAGTAAAACAGTGGAAACAACCCTTGAGTTTGTTTACATGTACTTAATAATTAATTAACTATAGAAAACCAGATTTTGTCAGAAATCCGATCAATGCGTTTACATGCACTTAATTAATCATAAAATGGAAAACACCAGGTCAACATGAGTCGGGCAGTAATCAGATTTCTGCTTTGCAATCCACCAATACAGAAGACGACATAACATAAACGTAACATAAAACGTCATTTTATTTAAATATTGTGTCAGTGTAGTGAAAAATATAAACATACATCATCGAGAAAGGACAAATATTAAAATTCTACATTTCACCTAGCATGTAGTTTGTTTTAGCATCACTCCAAAAGTGTTTTGTTGCCATCTTGCGGGTGCTGTGTTAGATGCTGCTTACCATTTCTGGTACAGCGATCTGTTTTCATACATGCTCAGACGGAAAAATGAAAGAAATCAGAGTAAGGGTATACATGCACTGAAAATCCTGATTACTGAGCGACACTTCACCTCTCTTTATCAGATTTCTTAATTTGATTTCTAGGCCTTAATCCATTCTAAGAAATTAGAGTATGCTGTTTACATGTTCACTTGAATAATCAGATAACTGCCAAAATCTGATAATGATCAGATTATTAAGGGCACGTTAACTCGCTCATTATAGCAAGCTAATGTTGACTAGGTTAATCAGTCTCACATGACAAACACAAAAAAACAGTTTATAAAATAGATTTTTCTTGAAATAAAGCACTTATCTTTTTGGTTTCGCTATATAGTAAGTAGTATTTTATGGAAGTTTACTTTCCGATTCCTGTCATCTCTGTGGTTCCGCTGTGGTTCCATGCTGCTGCCTGAGGAGAAGCTGTTTAACTCTGTTCTAATTGGCGCTATAATAACTCAGTGGCTAGGTCACCAAAAAACATCTAAAACTACCCAGCACTGTGGAAATAACCTATCATAACGACCCAAAAGGCTCAACTAAATATTTGGGTAGAAGAAAAAAACAACCTCACAGTTTTCTAGAGTGCAATTAGCTATTCATGTGCAAATGTACAGATTTTGGTATTAGTATTAACCATGGAAGTGGGCTAAGCGTAGCAGCTGCTATCACTTTTTATATGCTGTCAGCCTGTGTGATGTGATGTGATGATGCTGAACGTCACAGAGCAGAGCATCAGTATAAAGTATATCAGTATCAGTATATCAGTAACAGTATCGGAGTCTAAAGGTCTGGAATCTTGAAATTTAGATTGAGCATGCCGTATGTTCTGTTTCTCCTCACACCATGAATAATGCCAAAATGACTACTGTGGAAAAATGTCCTCAAAAGATGTAAAAACTTGGAACTTGCCAGCCTTTTGATGGTCATTGTATGGCTCAGATTCAAACAGCTTCACTTCCTACAGTAAATACTGCTGCTTTTCTATAGGGGACTTTTCTACGTCTACATACAGAACTTGGGAAATATTAGGAAAGAGCCCCATGGCTGTTTTTGAGTTACATTATGATCAGCCTAAATTTGGACAAATGACGAGATGTTTGTCACCAGAAAACAGGGTAGCTGTTGGATGTGATCCCGATGAGCACATGAATATGCATCTGAGCGGCATACGGGTCAGCGGGCATGTGCACTGCAGTAGCTGTTCACCGTCTCCTACATCAGTCTGTTGGTGTGTGTGTGTGTGCGTGTGTGTTTAGGTCTGATTAAGTCTCCCCAGGCTCCGGGTTGTGTGCTGGCTCCAGATTGACTAGGCTCTGATAGAACCGCTCCATCACTGGATCTCCCAGATGAAAGAAGCTGCAAAACCCTATGAAAGCGTGTTTGGAAGCCAGCTAGAGTAGAGAACAAAGACAGGCCTACACACACCATCCAGGAGCGAGCGGAATAAAATAAATTACACACAGCTATCTGCTGATCGTTTCATAAGGGCAAGCTGGCTCTATAGGCATCCAGTTCATTATTATCCACCCTTGTTTCTGCTGTCTCTGCTCAAAAACAGGAAAGTTTTATTGTGTGCTGGATAGTCCAACACATCAAGAAGCCTTATAACACTTTAGACTCTTAACCCCTGGAAGTCTAAAGCTATTATTGCTGTTTTGTTATACAGTTTAATTGTAATTACAGGCAGTACTGTGCAAAAGTCAGAGACCACTTCTTATTTATTTAATTTTCAGTCAAAACAAAAGTTGTTCATTTTTCAGCGTATTTTTTTATACACCTCCAAATCTCAGTTTTAGAAGTTAGTTGCATTTTTCAGTCAATCACTCTGAGAACACTAGCAGCTCATTTGTTTGATTTGCAAATGTTCAGTTTTCTCATTAACAGCTTCTTGACAGCTACAGATCCTTTTCAAACCCATAATGCTCAGCTGTCTTCTCATAGTGGAGGGATGGACAAAAACATGTGTAGATTTCTTTCAGATCTGAGTGCTTGATTTTCTCCTCTCTCTCAAAGATTAAAGCTTCAAGTGCTGTTTATCTGATAGGGACAGATTGGTAGACTACTAGGACTTGCATGGTTGTTAAAAGTCCATGTTTTTCCATGTCTTTTAATCAGTTTTTGAATTCCAGTTTTGGAAACTCTTGTTTGTTCACTTATTTTACTTTGAATTTTCTCTACTTTATGCAGGTAGGTTATCTTATATTGAATGTCTTAAGGAATATTTTTCGAGCAATTAATAACTTGAAATAGTCAATGGCTATTTTGACTGGAAGTTAAATAAATGAAAGGGGTGTCTGACTGCCGTGGCACAGTAATTATATAATAGTCATTTACATAATAAGTCAAATTACCTTTACATTTGATTTAAATATGAAGCAGTTTGGGTCTGCATTTCTGACCCAGTTTTCTTCTGCAAAACAAGCTTCTTGTTTCATCAAATTCAAATCATAATATGTCCACTTCTACTTGCAAACACAAGTGTGGCATTAGTTGAAAGTGTAGAATACATACCTTTGATAGAAGTTCTAAAAAGAGAAAGCTAAGACACTGAGTTTTTTCATCTTATTGCAATCATTCTCACCCATTAAATGAACCCAAAAATGACAAAGTAAAAATGACCTAAAGTAAATGTGTCCTATTTTCATACATTGTTTCAATGAGCTTCAAGTGAGACAGAGTTAATATCAAATTGCTGTATTTGTTTTCAGTGGTAATCATGGTGATATTTCAGAGTGAGACTAACGATAATGTAAAATCTAATCCCCTTAGTTTGGGCTCTTTACCCATAATTCCTCTGCCTGAAGGTCAGTCTTAAAGTCCTGCTGGTTCATGTTTCTGGCCCATGCTGAGCACAGTCCTTGAGAGTGCTCTAATGGCGAGTTGATCATGTGGCGTCCAGAGATGAAGAAAAATAGGCCTTCAAGCTGGAGATGTAAAATTGTGGTTCTGATCACACTTGTTTCTGTTCTCTCTAGGTTGTCCTGTGGCTATAAAACGAGTGCGGAGCAACAAACGGATGGCCCTGGCAGCAGCGGCCTTGATGGCCATGGAGTCAGATGTGACGCAGGGGCCGTCTGCGTCTTCAGCTCATCCACTGCATCTGCTCTCTCTCTCGCCCATCAAAATCCCCATTCTCACATCACCTAGCCGAGGTAAAAATGACCTGCTTTATTAACCTAAACTGGGTAAAAATGACCTTCTTTATTCTACCTGCCTAACCCAGGAAAACATGGCTTCCTTTATTAACCTAACCTGGGTAAAAAAGATGACTTTCTTTATTCACCTGCCTAACCCAGGTAAAAATGACCTTCTTTATCATCTAACCCATGTAAAATGTCCTTATATGTTATTTACCTAATCCAGGTAAAAATGACTTTTATACACCTGCCTAACCAGGTAAAAATGGCCTTCTTCATCTCCAAACTTAGGTAAAAATGTCTCCTATATTTGCCTAATTCAGGTAAAAATGCCTCTTTTATTCAGCTTACCCAGGTAAAAATAGCCTTCTACTCCAGGAAACTACATCCTTTTTTATTTATCCAGCTTCCCTTAATTTACTTAGTCTAGCAAACTGTATCCTGTTTTATTCACCTCACTCAGGTCAAAATGACTTGCTTTTTTCATGTTGTCCAAAAAAATATATCTTGCTTTATTGACGTAACCCAAGTCTAAAATGACTGTCTTTATACTCTCCTAGCTCAGGATACTACATCCTTCTTTTTCACATAGCCCAGGTTAAAGGGTTGTTTTTTTTGCCCATCCACATTCCACAAAAAATAACTTCATCAAGGTGTAAACCACCCAAGTTAACTCAACTAATTCATATTACTCACATAACCAAGGTAAATACACCACTTTATCTCTGATTAATGCCCTCAGGTAGGAGTGAATGAAAACTCCGGTATAGATTTTCTCTAACCCCAATAAAACCTGTTCTCTCACCTGGCATGATTGAAGAACACACCTCATCCATACTGTATTTCTCAGATTTGCATGAACTTTTTATGAACACATTCTACCACCTGACTTAGATAAAGTCATACTCTCTGGAATCTTGCTCTACATGTTGTTATGTTGTTGTTTCTACTGACCTGCTTGATGACACATTTGACTCCACAGCTGGTACTGATTTTCACACGAAGCTTGTGGTGTCCTATTTGGTGAACTGTTATTGCAAATGCATTAGTTAATGCAAGTGTAAACATATTCTGTTTGTTTTCTGGGTTGTTAAGAAGTAAGTAGGCTATGCTTTTATCTTCAAATGCAAATGTTGGGAAAGCTGGCTTTACTGGAACTGGTTATGCTCAGGAAAGTATGTCTGGTGGGACTTCTTTCACTGGGAACTGCCAGTTTTTTTAGGCACACTTACATTTTGGTACACCGTTACACAGTTAGAGACTTGTTCCTGTTTTCTGTGACAAATAAACTGTGGCTGTCACTTCTCCTTCATCAGAGGTCAGTTTCTGACCATAGAGCAGGTCCTGGCGAACTACTCTTGGTTGGCAGTGAGGTGTTTAAAAATCCCAGCAGAGAGGTGCAAACGTTCGAACAACCGTGATCAAATTACACGCTTTCTTGATTTTGTAAGTGAAAATAAATGCATATCCTCTACAGAGAACACTTCTCATATTTTAATGCACAATTAACATGAAACATGGCCTGCACAAAAGTTGTGCCACATTTTAAATGTTATGTTTTATTGTTTTATCCACTAAGTTAACTATGTGCACTAACAGTTGCATAAAAATGCAAGTTAAGTTCCCTAAAGAGAATGTATTATTTTCATTTAGAAACTCACCAAGACATGTCATTTGACATAGACAACACTATAGTGTTATAGTGTTATATATATACATGGTTTTGACATAACAGCAACAAAATTCCAATGTTGAAGTAGAAGAAATACAGCAGTGTCCTAATTTGTGTTGCTTTGCATTTCTTGAGGCAATTAAATATTGCTGGTGGGGCAGCTGTCCACTTTCTAAGCTTATTTCAGAGATTGTGGGTTGTCCAGGTGGGCTCTGATGCTTTCTCCCTGAGTGATAGGGAATTTCACTTTACTGAAGAGGACTGGTTTAAATCAAGGGTCAGAGTGTAATGATTGAATTGAAAATAGATGGAGAGAGGAGGTTCATTTGCAACAACAGACAGAGCGTGTCTTTTTCCACTCACTCTCTCTCACACACACACTTCCCTCTTGCATATTGATCGTCTGATCTTTTTCCTCCTCTTGGTGTTCAAGAAATACGTTCGATTCCTTTTGCAGGTAGATAGCCTGAGGTAAGAAACAGAGGGAATCTGTGTGTGTGTGTGTGTGTGTGTGTGTGTGTGGAGTCACTCTCAGCGAAGTAAAAGAAGCTTTTTGAAGAGTTTCACATGGTCGTCCAAGTGTGTGTGAGTGTATCTTTTTTGAGCAGAGGTGAGGACTTTGATGAGTGTGTTCATGCAAGTGTGTGTGTGTTTCTAAGACGCAGCTTGTGTGTAGGCCTGAACTTTTGCATTCGACTCCCACTGTGTGGCTCTACAGGAACGTAACTGGTGTTAGTGTGAGACAGTGAGGCGTGTTCTCATCTCAAGTTGCCTCTGCCAGTTTCTTAAAGACAGCGTTTAGGCAAGAGAGGCAATCACGCACAGAGATGAGGCTTGGCTTAACCCTTAAAGGCCAATGCAAATATGTGGCTACTTCTGCCATCTGTTCTGCTCTTCTCTGTTAATGATGTGATTTCTCAGTTCTGTTCTACTCATTTGATATGTAAAGAATGTACTCTAAGCCAAAAAATCATCATTTATTTCATTTGTCCCTCACACTACCATTTTAAATAAGCAAACATAAGTCAATATAAGTCACACATTAGTCATTAATCTGCTTAAATAAACTAATAAGCTCCCACTGCTTCTTCGCGCTTGTATAGTTCAACTCTGCCCAAAGTGGACAGGAAAAAGAAATAAAGAGCAGGAGCATTAAACAAACTGACAACAGCTAATTTTTTCATCATTATTGCCTAGTAATGAAAAGTGATAAAAACCCACACAGCCATGTAAAAATAAATAAAGAAATACAGTTATCAAAGTTATCCTTTACTTTGGAACTTCTGTAACAAATTGGAAGGATCTGTATTATGACTTTTGCACAATTTGTGAACCAGACAACCAGAGGGGGTCAAAAACAGCCAGACAGGTTCATCGTACAGCAGTTCATACTTCAAAACATCGGAACTAGATAAATCCAATCAAAAATAGACACAATGGCTCAGAATAACAAAGCCAGCACAGATCAGACATGTGCAAATAAAAAGACAAGGTTTACATTTACTTGACTGTTTGGGATTGTTATAAAGATCATAGTCGGACAGGCTATGGTCAGTACCAGAGAGCAGGATAACCAAAACAAGAGGGACATCGAGAGCAAAACCAAAAATCAGTCCAGTATCGAAAACCAGGAGAGCAAACAGTACACAGCAATCCAACCGAAAAGGGCGAAACACAAAAGGGCAAAAAAAAGACATCATACACAGAAAAGGCTTTGTCAGACAAATGGCTGCTCAGTATGCAACAAAAGAAGTTGGCAATATTCACAACGAAGTAAACTAAAGGCTTTTATACGTCTAACTAATAAAATGAAATGACGAACAGGTGTGACAATTAGAATTCTGGTGAGGAGGAGCGCTGGAATGAGTGTTCATTGGTAGCTGGTGATGGGTGGAGAGTCATGTGATCTCCCACTGACTCATGGGAGTTGGAGTCTTCTAGACAGTCCATGGACACAATTGACTCTGCAGGACAAAGAGAACAGACAGAGGAGGTGTCTTCAGCAGGAGGCCTGACAATGTATCCCATACAGTTGCCCCCAAAAAGTATTTGGACCCTCAAGCCATTGGTTAAAATAAATGAAGTTCTTTACTTTATGTTTTACTTTTTTATGTTGCTTCATTTAAGTTGCTTCATAAAATTATATTTGTTTCAGAGAAAAACACTTTTAGCACAACATCAAACTGATGGTGGACTCTTTATGTGGAGAAGGCCTGGAGAAGAATTCCAACCAGACTGTTCTAAAACTACTGTAAATAACAGAAGTGCAAAGTCTAAGGCTGGTTTTCTTTCAGTGATGTCGGTGAGCTTGTGTTTATTGATGGAATCACAAAGTCAGAAGTGTTCAAAGATATTTTAGATCTAAACCCGCAGAGGTCTGCAAAGAAACTGCTCAAATTGCAGAAGTGGATCTTCCAGCTGCCTTTTGAGTGGTCTTGGATAAAATGTTGTGGTGCTATTTCAGCCACACTGTGCATAAAAAAGATGGGTGGTACAGTTTCTTTTTCCATGTTATGTAGAGTTTCCATGTTTTTCCTTTGAAATGACCTAATTTAACCCTATAAATGTAACCCACTCTTTGTATATCTACTAATAATCATGCTGACTGCTGACTATCATAGCAGCCCTGATGCAGTGGAAGGTCTGGGCACTCCCTCTAAAGCTGTATGCACTAAACACAGATAATGAATATGCTATGATTCTCTAGTTAGACGGCATCAGTTTGAAACTAACTGCACCTAGCGTGTATCATCTGTTAGTGTCCCATGATGCTAATTGGATAATTCTCTCTGTAGTTAAGCATGCCATGGCTGCGTCTGAGAACAGATAGACCAAGGCCTCCTGCAAACAAGCTAATTGTGAAAACTGATTAGGAAAGCCACTGAAACTGGGAGAGCATTTTTCAGTTGGTGGCAGGGTCCGGTACTGGAGAGAAATAACACAGCCCACCCAGGTTTATGCTCTCTGGTGTATCATGATAGTAATGCTGCTTTTATTCCAAATTTACATATGTACAAGTCACATCAGCATCATTTTACATCAGCCTCGTATTCTACATCAAAACACAAAGGTGTGACATACAATAATTCTGGAGGAAATGACCACCAGTGAACTAGCTACTGTATGGATGCTACTATGAGTTAAAAAATAGGTTGGTGCATCTTCTAGCATTGTATAAGGGCCTGTCTTAGCAGTATACCACTATGAGAACCTCACTGCAAATCAAGAAACATGACCACTAATATTATAATTAAGCTTATCTTGGGACACACAAAGTCTTTTAATCCTGTTTGATGCTAAGTCTGTGTTTAAACTGACTTTTGTTCAGGTGTACTTTAGTAGGTGAATTTAATCTTCCTTGAACACCTACAGAGGAAGATTAGTTCTTGCAGAGTTAATTTGACCTATCAGTTTCCCAAGACCTGCTTAGTATGAAGCATTGAGATCCTCAGACAGGTGTTTATTATGATAGTGTACAAAAATGGCACATTCTGTTGTTTTGTTTTACACACAAACATGTGAAAGTACTAGTTTTTACAGGTAATTTGACACTGAATGAGTGGTTATATTAAGGATATAGATCAGATAGTTGGCGTGACACATAGATTTAGTAAAATGAAACAGAACAAAACAAACAAACAAAAAGTTTCTGTTATCATATAACAACCCAGCCCAAGTTCCAGGCAGGAAGCCTATAAACCCAGACTGGACATAGTTAGGCAGTAAAGTACCAATTTCATCAATAAAGTACATTCAATTCAATTCATTAATGACTTATGATCTACCTCCTTTTGAAGTTAGATCTGTCACCTGCATGTAGTATTTAGCAGTGGTCACTAACTGTCCTCCATAAGAAGGTAGATCGACCAGGCTTGGTGACCATTGTCCTAAAGACCTTGGTTAACTAGATCAGGTCTAAGGTTGGAATGAAATTTACCAGGGTGGTAGATTACCATTATCAGAACTGGGCACCCATGATATTTACAGTCTTACACAACAATTAAATATATGATATATGAAATATGATATATTTCAGCAAATTGAAGTGCACAATTTCAGTTTATTTCCAAACACATTGGGAAAAATGCAATTTAAAATGTGTGATAAGTTATGCACAAACCACAATTTATAATTCATTTCTTCCATCAATATTTTAAATTCAGCAAATAAATAGTAAAATGTGCAGACGTTTGTTCTCTGTAGAGGATATGTTAGTGTATTTTAACGTAGAAAATCCACAAAACATAATGTGACCAGGGCACCCAAACCTTTGCACACCACTGAAGGTGAATGAATTTGTACAGCTTGAGTTCAACCAATCAAGCAATCAAGACACCCATGTAAAATAACCATAATGTATTCTGATTGTAGGAAAGATACTAATGAAGCACTGTTCCACTTACATCTCATAACTCACCCTGGCTAATGACACAGGCAGTGCAGTTAGTCCTCCCTGCTTTACTGCAACATTTAACTAAATAATGAGCCAACTGACAGAAGATGAGAGAAAACTCTTTTTTTGCTATTTTAATCATACAGCAGACTTATCATCTCCATGCCCTGAGAACTGCAGCTCTATGGAATACAGTAATATAGACCTGTCACAATATCCTTCGACTTTGCCTTGTCCTGGCTCCATTTCAGTTTGGCTCCACCTCCTTATCATGTCTGTCACCTGTGTCTGGTTATCTGTTTTGGCTTTGTATACTTTTTGTTTGATGCATAGAATAACATGTGCTTCCCAGTCATGCCTTTTGTAATTCTTGCCCACAGTTTGTTTGCTTTATGGATACCCTGTGCTTTCTGTTTCTGCTTGCTCTCTGACTCTTGCTGTGAATCTAAACTTCAGATAAATAGCTAGATATGCATCCAGCCCACACAAGTCCGCATAAGGGTCCACACACAGCATGAATGTTGTATTATGGAAGTGTGTCTTTGATGTGTTGAGTTGGAATTGTGCATTTACTTAACAGTGAGGCAGAGCCGGCTCTATCTAATAAGTGACATAAGCAGCTGCTTAATGGCTTATGGTTGCCAGGGGACCCCCCTACTGTACCTTCCTGTTTTCTAAGATGCTCAAGCAAGGGGAAAAAAGCAACTGGTTAATCATGCCCCAATAAATGATGAGAAAAGGAGAAAATGAGGAGAAAAAGCATAAAGATAAAGATTTGTTATTATTATTATTATTATTATTATTGTTGTTGTTGTTGTTGTTGTTATTATTATTATTATTATTATTATTATTATTATTAATGGTGTTAATGTTATGCCACTTGTTTTTGGCTTGTAGTTGGACAACAGGAAGTAGTCAATATTGGGTCTGTCTAGTGATAGTTTTAAAGTGTCTTAATTTACATCATGCTACCTAAATATGTAGAAAGTAAAGCATTTATAACAGTAAAAATGCACTGTTGTCATCACCGCCAAATGTTTGGGATCAAACTGTGCTTAAAGTTAGCTGCATATGCAAGAAATACTGTGTCATGAGAAAGACCCCTGGATCGGAAAGTGCTAAGAAGGTCATTGTAATTTAAATAGTAATTGATTAGAACCCCAAACAAGCACCCAATCATCAGAAATGCACATTAGAACATTATAAATGTATATGATTTAGATAGCTTTGTTTAAATAGCCATTGTTATTAGATCCTGTAATTTTACACTACATCAACCAGAAAGATGAGGGCCCCCCAAAGAAATCGAAATCTTAGGGCCCCTAAGTGGCTAGAGCCAGAACTGTAGTGAGGTCTAAACACATCTTTATTTGAATATTTTTAATGTTTAAGTCTTTAAGTTTCAAATGCCAATACTGTAGCAAATATGCTAATAAACCTTTTGTACTTTGTACTTTTTGTAACGTCTAACCTTCAAAAGGTCTTTGAAAATCTAAGTCTTTGTATAACTTATATGCCCTTCAGATATGCCAACTGCCAGTGTGAGTAGAGGTCGTCTAGCCTTTGCCGCATGTTTTACAGAGCATCTAAGTTATCAAATAGCTCTCTGTTAATCAAACATTGATTTTTAGCACCGTGCTATATTTGACTTCAACAACTGTAGCATCCCTGTAGTGAGATCTTTGATAGGTCTCCCGCAAAGCCATGCTCTAGCCTGACTCCAGATTGATGAGAATAATTCTGCAATCCTTGTGTGTGTATATGTGCTTCTGTGGTGTAGAGATTCAAATAGTTTACAAAACACTGACAGATCAGGCATGGTAAAATATTCACGCTATCCATAAAGATATTCTGTTGAAGCCCACAAGAGCAGTTTCCTTCAGTTTGTTTCCCTTCTAGAGAGCATTGTATTGTCTGAAGAAAAAAAAAAAACGAGAGTAGTACAACAGTGTGTAGGTGTATGCAATGCAACTATGGAAAAGTACATATGTATGAGAAATTGCTACCAGTTCATATATCCTCTTCTGCACATATTTAAAAAAAAACATTGGCTTTTTAAATAGTTGAGTCACTTATTTTAAAGGCAATATACATTGGGACTTCATAGCACTTGCATGAGCATTGAATAACATATTGTGATGTCTGGCAAAAGAAGGAGACACGGGAAACATAGAGCTTTTAGGAAAGGCTTTTATTCAACCGGCAGCAGTGGAGCACCGCCGCCCAGCGCAGGTCACCAGCCGCCACACATCTCCAGATGACAGCAGACACATAAACCCTCTAATCGACCCCACAGTCCAGTACAAAATGACACATATAACATGTATATGTACTAAAAATGTCCATAACAGCAACTATTTGCAAATTAAAGTCTCTCTTACCACTCTCACTGCACTTTCCCAAGAGGCTCTGCACATCCATGGCCAAACGAACCAATAGTGGAATTCTACAGAGCCCCCTCCAAACTGTCCAAATCATCTTGGGGACTTACAAAGAGTTCAAAGAGGCCAAAATCCGGGCAGAGTCCATGGAGCGGCAGTCCATGCTGCATCTCCGCAACAGGGGTTATAGAATGTCTACTGTCCCAGCACGCTCTCAACTGCACATGCCAAGAGTCTTCACTCGGGGAAGCGTCCTCTCTCCCTGAAGTGCTGACTCAGAGAGACTGAGTGCTGCATCCTCCACCCCTGCGCGGCAGCACTCCCTGCCTTGGCTGTGACAGCTTGAAGATCAGCTTGTACGGTGAGCTGTATGTGCGGGTCCAGGTCCTCTGGCAGCAGCACACCCTGCGCTGCCTTCCTGAAGGCCAGAAACGCCCAGCGAACCATTGCACTCAACTTCACCGTCAGCTCAAAGCATCACCAGAAAGTAATGGCCAACTCTGCCAGTCCGCCGCACTGCTCTGCTGGCAGGTCCGCCCAGGTATCCGCTTGGCCACGTCCAGGACTCCTCGATGGTTCTCCTTTCACTGGGCTCTGATGCCAGTCTTTATGCTGTTGTCATTTTAGTTGACCATCCTTGCCGTGCAGCCCCTTCCTCTGCAATCTTTGACTGGGCTTGTCCTTCTTTGCTAAATGCCTTTGAATTCATAGTATCGTAATTTCCTTCCAATCGGCTAGGGAGCGATCCCACTTCTGATACCAAATGATCAATGACGTCTGGCAAAGAAGAAGCCACAAGAAACACAGTGCTTTCAAAAATAGATCTTGTATTGAATTTTATTGAATTATCATTCTATTAAATGGCCATGAAGCAGGGCAGGTCACCAACCACCATACAGCACCAGATGACGGCAGACACACAAGCCTCCCAATCAAACCCCCCGTCCAGCACAGAATGACACATTTAACATGTATACGCACTAGTAACATTCATAATAGCAACATTTTACACATTAAAGTCTCACTTCCAGCGTTTGGAGCACTTTCCCAGGAGGCTCTGCGCATGCACAGCCAAACCAACCAATAGCGGAATGTTACAATATTTATGAGGCTATAAAACATAAAACATCTGATGTTGTGAACATAAGTCTAAGCTGTTCATGAAATCTCATGTATGGCTTTATACATGTGTCATTCAATGCTTTTTCATGTTTTATAAAGTACCTATCTAGGCAGTTCAAAGTATATTAACTGTGTTATAATTTAGCCTCATAATGCAGCCTTCTATCTTCATATTGGTTTTTGGTGTCGATAGCATTAATTGCTATATGAACAACATTTGGCCTATCAAAAGGCAAAGGTCAAGATTTGAACAAAATGACCAGTGAGAATTAGGGCGCAATTATTCAAACTATCCTGTGTTAGATAACAGCAGTCATGGTAGGTCACCATTTGCATAAAAGTTGCCTGTATTGGTAGGCTGTTCAGATAAGAGTTTAGGATTAATTTATATGTAAAAAATAAAAAATGAAGTAGCAGTACTGATAAAATGACTCTGCAGATGAAGAGGGTAAATCCTCCTGCCGTGCGAGATAGAAGACTGGGTACTGGGGGAGAATGTAGGAATTTCTCCTGTGAGAATCAGCCTGTCCGGATGAGCTGGGGCCACTTAATTCTCTCAATCAGAGTGTTATCAGAGAGAGAGGGAGGTGAACGCACCTCATTTTGAGTTAATCCCACATGCCTGCTCTTCATTTGCTCATAAGGGGATGAGGGGCACTCAGTGAGAATTCAGACCGTAGACTCCCATTTGCCATTTACCACACTCAACACTGACCTGAGGCCAGTCTTAAAGATAAACACACTGCTGTTTGAAAAGGTCAGTGTGTGTGAGAAAGTGTGTGTGAGAGACGGACAGAGGGAGGTAGAGAGAAAGAGAGAGAGAGAGAGATTATTTTATTCTATAATATAATATAATATAATATAATATAATATAATACACACACACACACACACACACACACACACACACATTTTCTAAACCACTTATCCTTCTGGGTCGTGGGGGGGTGTTGGGGTGATGGAACCTATCCGAGCAGTCATTGGATGGAAGGCAGGATACACCCTGGACAGGTCAATATAATACAATATAATATAATATAATGCACACACACACACACGCTTTCTAAACCGCTTATCTTTCTGGGTCATGGGGGTTGCTGGAGCCTATCACAGCGGTCACTGGGCGGAAGACAGGATACACCCTGGACAGGTCAATTTAATACCATA
This sequence comes from Colossoma macropomum, assembly GCF_904425465.1. Lineage (NCBI taxonomy): Eukaryota > Metazoa > Chordata > Actinopteri > Characiformes > Serrasalmidae > Colossoma > Colossoma macropomum. Next base: position 9,021,604 of record NW_023494790.1, read on the forward strand.
TAATATAATATTATGCAATGTGATATAATATAATGTTTGAATTTTGAAATCATTCTGTGAAATTTCATATCTTCCTTATATCATGTTCTTTCTTTAATCACAGGCCTCTATACATACATATTAATATATAGTAGGGCTGTGAATATTAGTATGTTAAGGCTTTATTAACACAACTTTAACTTTGACAGCTTTACTATATATTAAAATACATACACAGTGGCCAGGTAGTAGTGCAGACCGAAGCCCAGCTGCAGCACACTGGATGTTGATATGATAGAATCTGCAAATGTAGCTCTCTCATTCAGTTACAATTTTTAAACTGTTTTTAAAATAATATATTCTGCACCTTCTGCAGGCACTGTGACAAGAAACCATGAGCTATATGAATGACAGTGAGAGGCTACAATCACCATTTACATGTGTTTAGTATTTACTGTATATTTTGTTAGGAACATGCAGCTACTGATGGTCTCTCTGAACAGTGATGAAAACTGAAAACTGTTCATTTTGCTCTGCACTCATGTGCTGCTAGTTCTTGAACTGTATAATGACATTCCTGTCTATAAAACATTACATGAGAGAGAGAGAGAGAGAGAGAGAGAGAGAGAGAGAGAGAGAGAGAGAGAGAGAGAGAGAAGATAGGAAGAGAGAGAGAGTCAGAAGTAGAGAGAGGAATATTATTGCAGTGGAGATGTAGATAGGCTGTTGTTGATGCCATTAATCTCATGCAGTCTGACTGAGAACGAGAAGACCTCCTAATGAGGCTGAAGTCTGGTGATGCAGCTGCTGTCAAAACTGTGCAAATCTGTTCCTTCCTCAAGCAGCCACTAGAATTGGAACCCTGAGGCTCAGGGGGACATTGCATATATGTGTGTGTCTGTGAGAGAGAGAGAGAGAGAGAGAGAGAGAGAGAGAGAGAGAGAGAGAGAGAGAGAGAGAGAGAGAGAGAGAGAGAGAGAGAGAGAGAGAGAGAGAGAGAGAGAGAGAGAGAGAGAGAGCACATTATAAATTGGTGGTGCTGAATTTTTTTATGGTATACCTTATGTATACACTGGCATCATACTAAGTGTTAATATTAAGGCTATGAGTAAATTCAGTAAGAGCGTTTATCCAATTGTAATATGCATTCTTAGCAATGCAGCTGCAAGTCAGTGCACTTGCGTTTTATTGATTGATGGGACTTGGTTGTGTAATATGTTGGGCTACATGTAATATACCATTACATTGCTGGAGTAATACGACTTGACTGAGAAGTTTTTTACCCTATTTATCCCCTTCCTTCTTTATTGCCTATGTTGGTACTTCTTTGACTTCAGTTCATTTTAGTCTGTTGAATGTTGAGCTCAGCACATATTCAAATCCACTGTAGGTATTCCTATACTTACAAATAGCTAACAACAAACTGAACTGAACAATCACTCTACCTAATATTGTTGTTTTTTTCCAATTTAAATAACAGTTTTGATAATTTACATCAAATAGAACATCTTGGAAAACAATGAGTAGTGGAGAGATGATAGAGATTGATAATACACCTGCTGTAATGTAGATATAGACACTGATACAGCTCTACTTCAGTCACTTCCACAGTGCATGACTGCATGAATCACGAATGGAATGCAAATAATGCAGATTTTGAAAATATATCAGTAAAACATTAAGCAAACATACAAACTGGCACATAGACACATACTATGCTCAAATACTGTGCTGTTTATTATCATATCATGCAGCATTCTAAGCACAACCAACTGCTGCATCCCTGTTTCCTTGTGTATGTCTCTGCTATCTTATGTGTACCCAGGCCGCTGTACTCCTGGGTAGATAGACAGTGAAGATTTGGATGTTTGCTTTCTGAGGTAAAACATGAGTCAGATTAGCACATCTTAATACCTGAAATTAAGGAGCTATTAATGACAGCTGCTCTATTCCAAACGAGATGTTCAAAGCGCACTGAAGTAGCTTCTTGGAAGTTTATTGCTAATTGAGATAATGAGATTGTTTGTTTTCATTACTCAAGCATTGTCAGGCACACTCAGACAGTTCTGAAATAGGAAATAAAAGCTGGATGACGGCCCAGCAGCCCAGCTAGATTTTACAAATAATTAATATGTTAAAAACGACCCCTCAGGGAGTGGCCTGTTCAAAACAGTGGCGATTCAGTAAATGCTGGAAACACAGTCTGACATTGGCTAGAAACTAGCACTGGTTTCCAGGTGATCTTATCATGTGGAGTTAGCCCTCCATTTTTAGGAAAATCAAAGTCAATAATGTTTATTTATTTATTTATTCCACCACCAATCTGTCAACCACATTGATGTGGTGGGATGTTTTTCATCATGCATGGTGCCACAATTTCACTAGTGGAACTAGCTAACAATTAACAGCACACTGTATTTTCAAATGGACTGTATACTTCTTATTAAATAACACAATAAGCCACGAGAGGTCTGGCGTTCTGATGATTTTAGCACAGTTAGGCATGACGCAAAGTAGCAGCAAAATACACGCCCAGTAAATTAAAGCAATAAGTCACAAGAGGCCACGAGAGGGGACTGGGGCGGGGGGTACAGAACAAATCATGTTCCAAGTGCACTGCATTGTAAAGGTGTTATGCCCCATATAAAAAATAAAAAAAACAATGAATTAAAATAAGACAGAAAATAATCTCTCAGCCCCTCAGTTTAAATAAACCAGGTTCTTACTTCATTTATGATTATACTCTGTGGCCCAAGCGAGCTGCATAACAGTTCATTAACAGAACTAGTTCTTTTTTTGGGAAGTAGCACATTATCCTTACAGAACAGTCACTTGTATTTCACGTGTGAAGTGTGTAAACCTGCGCATTTACTTGTAATGTGTGATCACATGTGACATGAAACAGCACTTACGATCACACATTTTTTCACATGTATTTGAAAAAGAACAAGAAGTGTGTAAAACCACATTTGTTTATTATTATTGTGAGGTGATCATAGGTGCATGGAAAGTGGGGTCAAAAAGTCTGAGACCACATTGGAAATCTGGGATTTTTTAAATTTAATATACAATAAACAAATGAAAGTGTCCTTTTCCAGGTCACAATTCAAATGTAAGCAAATTAGTGATATTGACTATGTTGAGGCTTTTTGTGCGAAAAGGCCAGATTATTATTATTATTATTATTATTATTATTATTATTATTATTATTAATCAATACAGCCATAACAATTTATGAAAAAATACCAGATGTTTGAATATCACAAGTGGCCAGTGTAGGGTTCTCCTTTAGCAGCTGTAGCCAGTCAGCAGCCTGTCCATGTTGTCCACTCTCTCTCTCTCTCACACACACACACACACACACACACACACACACACACATACAAACACATACACACACAGACACACACACAGTAACAGCAGGCCATGTAGGAGGAGAACAGAGTGAAGGACACAGCACCTCCACACTTTTACTCCCTGTGGGTTCACCCAACACCACATGTGTAATATAAATGTGTAGGGGGTGTAACAGTGTGAAGACATTGAGAATGTGTTATTCTCAGGTATTTTATGTTCTTCACAGAAAATGAGCAAAGGCCAAGAATCTGAGATTGAAATAATAAAAATAATCGCATCATTTTTTTCTTTTGGTCCCACAGACCCCAAAACCACACAAGGGTTAATACACTAAACATATGTTTACATTTCAAAAACTGAACTTTTCGCTCAAATTATTATGCCAGTATTATAATTTGTAATAAAAAAGCATTATTATTAAATTAGTATTTTGCAACACTTTTGAATGTGGCTCAGTCAGTCAGATTTTAGGATCAGAATTAAACCATTGTTTTTGATGGAGGTACAAACACCGGTGCTGACGCTCTGTGCACTGTTCAGTTTCTTAGGGTGTTACAGCATGCCAGTCAGCACTTTACCATTAGTAAAGATTAAATCAAAGCCATATTGAGACCACAGAAAGCCACAGTAGATCACATTTGGCTTGATATTTACACAGGTAAATTTATACAAGTGAAGACGACAAGTGTAACGCAGGCAGCATTACAAGTAGTGCTTTCTTGATTTCCAGTGTGCTGGATTTCAGATTAGAAATGCTAATAGTGTGGCTGCCAGTGGATTTGCTTACAGAAACGAAGCAATGTTTTTTGACAGTAGGCCCCCTTAGACAGAAACAACGTGAGGCGTGACCCCTCAATTTATGTGTCTGCCAAGTAATATTTCATCTTCAGTAACAGCTTCTTCTTAATCTCCCTGTTTTGGCACAAGGGACAGCTTGCTCTGACTGATCCAAGATGGTTTTAAATAGACACGCCACGCCACGCACACTCAGACTCACGTACACATATACATACTCACAAAAAGGCATCATTTGTTCATGAATATACTCAACATGAAATCCATATATTTTCATCCAAACAATTGTACAGTCATGGTTTTGTCTCAGAAGGGACTCATGTGTATTATTCATGGAAGAGTGATTTAGATTTTGGATTAAATTTATTAAAAGAGTACCTCATGCAGAGAGAGGGAGAGAGAAAGATGTGCAATCATGAAAATGGACTGACCACAATAACAGATAGTGTTTGTATCTGCAATCAGTAGCTTTATAGGAGAAGCATGCTAATTATGAGAGCAGCACTTTGTTGTCCTGGATGTTTCATTAAAAGACTGTGTTTGATGTTTGTGTTATAGTCTGATTTCTGGAAAAATGGCTGAATTATGCCACTGAGCCTTTGATATTATAAAAGAGCATCATTAGCTCACCATTAGATATCTTCTGTGGTCGGGAGTGTCTGTACAAAACAAGGAAAAGGAAGAAAAAAAGACTCCAGTATTAAAACAGTGCATGATTGAGCTCCTACTGCTTGCACCCCATAACCCCTCCAAAATAAGTGACTCAGTGATAACCAAATATACTTGTTGCTGCACGTTATACAACTCTGACCTACTGCACATGTAGTCCCACATATTTTGAAGATGTTCTACTATAGGGCTAGTTTTTAGTCCATTATGTAACATGTCCATTATTCTCTGAGCACTTCAACTTTTAACAGACCCCTAAAGAGCATGTCCTGAGTGACAATGTCAAGGAAAAAACAGTCACTAATACTGCCATTAATTCTAAGCATAATGATTTTGCACAATTTTAACTGATAACTACTTGACCATCACCACATCCTTTGAGGTGTCCAGTAAAACCTTCTGACTAGAGTGTGGTCAGATCTAGAAGCATACATTACATTTGTATATTGTTTTTGCTCTGTCAATAAACAGAAAGGTAAGACTTCAGCTTGGGGAGACATTATGATGTCTTTGTAATGCTCTCATTAAGCCTTATCACTGGTTAATGTTTAATAAAGCAGTAATGGGCAGACAGTTGATTGCTTATCATTGCTTCACAAGGACATTATAATGTCCCTCTATACTGAAGTGTTACCTTTTTGTTTATTGATAGAGCATCAGACATATCAGATTGGATTGATAAGTTATTTACCAGCTTTTGGCTTTGTAAGACTTAATAAGAGCATAATAATGGACACTCAAAATGTTGTGCAAAAGATTACGATGTGTTATATAGTAAAGTGCTCTGAAAATGTTTAATTCACCCAACTTACTGCTAAATAAAGTAGCCAGTTAATTAGCAGCTGCTGGCTTGATAAGGAGATTAAGAGCATAGCAAAGACATTGTAATGTCCACCTAAACTAAGGTTTATTCCCAAAAATATGATCACAAAAGTGAAATAAATACATTTTTAAAACAAAGGAGCTCAAGTTTTTTTTTTCAAAATAATTTGACCCCTCCCTTCTTCCTACCCCACAACAAACAAACACAACAACAACAACAACAACAACAACAACAACAACAACAACAACAAAATTACACTCAGTGAGTTTAGATTCACTACATAATGTTCCAGTTTCACTCTATGCTACCAGGCTGGACTGTGTGGTAGCTAAATGAAACTAGTCTGCCAGACCAATGTTAGCTTAGGGTAGCTTAAGCATTATTTTTTCATAGGCTTAAAACACACACAACAGATAAAAAAGCTCAAATATATAGTGAAGGACCACAGATAGATTGATAAAAGACATTGTGTTGAGTGCAACATATTTGAATTGCTTCTGCCAAGTTGCGTGGAAAAAATACTTCAGGCAGCTCACAACATTCAAATAGTTACCTGAGTTTACAAGTTTCACCGTGTAAAGCCAGCCTTACGAGCTGGAACTAGTAGCATGTATAGAAATCAGTAGCAGTTATGAAGGTCACTAGCTTCCTGTATCTCTCTCATTCTCTTTCTTTGTAGCATTCTGCATTAATATTCCCTTTTAAATTTCAATTAAATTGGGGGGAAAATGTCTCAAATCTTCAAGCTGTACCTCCAACTCACTGTCACAATAGACTAGCGTTTTAATCTTTGTGAGTAATATGCTAATCTTTCCCTCCACTTTAGCTGTGCCGTCTGATGTTGCTCACTGAAGTCTGTGCTCGTGGCAAGCTTGTGGAGGAATCTCTGACTGCTCGTACTTGCAAATTATTCTTTAGAAAAATGCCTCCGCAGCTTAAATTCATGTGTTGTGGTGGAAGTGAATGTACGGTGGTATCCCCTGCTATTATGCATTCTGAAAGTGTTGCGGTGAAAGGTAGGCTTGATATATACAAATGAGAGTTATTGCTGTTTTAATATGTGAAAGGAGACCTTTACCATTGCATAATGTACAGGACTTGTCATGGTCTGCTAGCATGAAATGCTACATCATTAAATACTAATAAGCTTTGATGCGTGGAAGCTAATACATGGAGGTACATGCCACAAAAGCACTGGGCTGTGGATTGAGCCAATAACAGTGATATTTCTGTTGGGATCTCATATCAGTCATTATTTCAGATCTGCTGTGGCCTATAATTGGCTGTTTCAGTTCCCACCCCATGTATTTCCACTTTACGTTATGATGCTAAAGTGTACATGCGGCTTATCCAGCCCTGTAATTACTCAAATCTAACAAGCAGTTATTATTAAATTTCATTAGCCCCTGACCTCATTCTCAATTACAGTCTGTGGTTATCATAAAGACGTTTCAATACAGGAGCAATTGCAAGTCCTTTGGAATTGAATTGTATGTTTTTTTAACTTGTGCGAACCTCACAGTGTCTCTGCAAACTCATTTTTATTTGCCCTTTTTTCCCCCGGTTTTCTTTAAGCAGTTGTGCTCTGAATAGAAACACTTTTCCTTCCGGTACGGATATCCCTAGAGCCAGTTTGCCATTTTTGTACACCTGCAGTCAGAATCTTAGACCATTTTAACTTGAACTTCTTTTGACTGAGAGGCTAGCGGTAGTAATGCCGATTCCGGCTGATGTATAATTCATAGAGTAGTCAAATATAAAGTGTCTGCCTCAGATGGGGCCTTCACTGAAATCTGTACACTTTGGCAAGTGTATTTTGCAGGGCCTTGTATTTCTGCCAATGCTTTTGTAAGTTTCTGAAGCTCTGGGTGAGGCCTTATAGGTCTAATAAATGGATATTCTGCATCGTTTGTGGAAGGCTGTGGCGGTACTTTCCCGCGCAAGTTATTTATTGGATTCGTTTTTCCAGATAAGCGTCCGTTCGGCAGCGGCTCAGAGGGATTCGGATCCTCAAGAGTGGGCTGTCAGCAAGGAAATTGAGCTAGCATTGTAGCCAGTCACAAACAGCACAATGCGTTTCTACAGGTGAACTCACCCTAACCCCTATGTTTAGATTTTAGACAGGCTGTCCTGATGTGTATCTGTGTTATTTTCCCTTTGAAAGGTGACTGACAGGTGCACCCTTCACAGTTTTTTTTTCTTTTAGGGACCATAGGGAGGGTTGGCTTGATTTCTCTCTCTCTCTCTCTCTCTCTCTCTCTCTCTCTCTCTCTCTCTCTGTGTGTGTGTGGGTGTGCATGTGTGTCTTGCTTCCTTGCTGTGACTGAAAACAAAAAAGGAAGAAATTCTCTTTGGGTCAGTACAAATGTGACTTCCCTGGTGTAATATGAAAAGGTTATCTGCAAATATGCTTTTTGACAATCTAGGGAACAACTGCAGGGAATGTTGCTTTGAAAATCTTTGAAAGCAGATATATATCCTACTTTGAATTATTTTAGATTCCCTCTGGTATTACAAGTGTACTTTCTTCTGGTAAAAAAAAAAGATACTTTGTATCCCAGTGAAAGCCTAGTTTGGGATGATGTAAAGAAATCCAATAGTTATCTTTACCCAAAATTACTGATAACATGATTGCCCTCCACATGCTTTGTGATGCACTCTGTGAGGACACGAATCTTACATTTTCTGGTAGCTCCTCAAAAGTTCACCTTACTTGAAACTACATAATTCTATGATGATGAAATATCATCTCATTTGTGTTTATTGAAGTTCAGAAGTGTAATGTAGCAGTGCAATATGTGCCTTGAAATGCACTCACAAAGCTCCTGAATTCAACATTTGATTACTAATACTGCAGCTTACTATGCAAACCGCACTTACTGTGTGCTTATGAGCACAGGGTTTAAAGGCTGCAGTGAAACAATGGAGCCATCAACAAGCTTGAGACAATAGAGAAACCGAAAGTCCAATGGTAAAGAGATAGCAGTGTAAATAAATGAAGCTCTTTCCCACCAAATCAATTCACAGGGGTGTTTTTTTTTTACTCCAGCTCAAAAAATGAAGCATATTTTGTCCTGCATCTACTCACACACGTAGGTCTGGTCCCTAGAGTTCAGACAGTGTTATTCTAATGTTAAACATTCTTTTGGCGCACATCCTCTGAATAAATCACTATGGCTGCAGCCATTGTTAAAGGAAGTCTCTCAGCAACATGTCTTTTGAGACCTTGATGCAAATAGAGGTCTCAAAAGACAAATATGCTATGTTTTAATAGGTGGAGGAAAACTGTCACAGGTGGATCAGCCACCAAGAGTTGCTCAAACTTTAGCACATTGAGCAAAATATGTAATTAGTAACACGTGTAATATCTCCACCTGCATTATATGCAATCCTCTCAAATTTTGGGTGGCACTCCCTCAAGTGCATATGTGTGAATGAGAGAAGTGCATTTCACATTTCAGAATCCAGGTAAACCCCTTAAAATCCCAGGCTTATTACATACTAAGGCTTATTATTTACTAACTACAGAGACTTCAGTGCAAATTGGTTGAGTTAGTCTTAGGTTATAGAAGTGTGTAATAAAACTTTTGGCTCACTGCTGAGAATAAAAACAGTTAGAGAAGCAGACTCAGAACTGACACTGGCTGTGTTTACTTGCAAAGATTTTTGCCAATCCAGTTGAACACATTCCAATTATAGGTTGAGACTCATGTGTTTATCTGCCCACTCTATTCAACAATCTGATAGAAAAGTTCACATGCACACCAAAAGTGATCCAATCCAAAATTACGTGCATGCATAGAGCACCACTTGTTGTAGATGTTACCATGACAACGAGTGTCACGTGAGTCTAGTCAGAGTGAGACGAGCAGCAGTAAGCAGTGCTTGTTTTTTAATTACTTTAAAACTATGGCAGACTCAGAAAAACATACTTCACATGTACTTATTAAAGAAGGGACGATAGGAAGACGTCATGTGCTGAGACACATAAGCTGGACGCCAGTCCCACCACCACCATCTTTTAAAGCTCAAAGCATAAACTCTGTCTCCTCTGCAGACCAGTTTCTGCTCCCGCCATGTTGAATGTTATAAACTTTTGCTATGCCGCGACGCACATGTGCAGAATGTACTTAAACTTTCCGATTGGGAATGTATTCAGATTCAGGCATTTACATGGCCATTTTAACGTATCGTTTACAGGATTACCCACCTTGTTCAATCAGATATAACTTGTATTCCAAATGGCCTCAATTGGACTAGTTTATTCAGATTAAGGTGTATACATGGATGTATTCTATTCTCATTGAGCTATTAGTCAGATTATTAACAGATTATTAGGATGCATGTAAACGTGGCTACTAAGTGGCAATATTCTGCACAGAAGGGCTTCATAAACATGAGTTTAAATAAAGGGCTAAAGAGGGAGATAATAAACAGGTGAGCAGGCCAGGAGAAGCCGATGATCAGCAGGCTGTGGAAGGTGGGTGCTGATAGGTGGCACTGAGGGAGAGTCTGAGTAGAATCTGTATTGGTGATGGAATATCTCTATAATTAAAACATCCTTTTGCTATTTGTCAGAAATAGCAGTGACTTAAAAGGGTTAACAAGTGATCCTACTTTATTTCTGAAGATATAACATGCGTCACTGAAAGAATGTACTGGGGCTTTCTAAGGAGTAAAAATGCAACTATGGTACTAGGTGTTGTAATAAATGTTGGACATTGGGGGATTGTGTGGGAGAGAAGTAAATCTCTCTCTCTCTCTCTCTCTCTCTCTCTCGCTTTCTTTCACTGGGTATCTGCTCTGAGATGCCACTACTGCATGCACAGATTACTGCACTTATTAACGGTATCAGCAGCAGTTCATTTCTGCGTGGAGAGGAGAGGGATGAATTAATGAGAGTGGGAAGGAGGGGACCCACACTTTAGCATAATGATGCAACGTTAGGCTAATGAGCACCACAGAATTTTTAATTTATATTAAACTATTTCATTGGCCTGCCTGTTCTCCTTGTTGTGAGCAGCTAAAATTACATGGGTAACTAACACTCCCTGGGCAGGTCTTAGCTGCACTGTAACAGAATGTTTTAGGGGTGACAAGAAAAAACGCAACTCTAACAAGCTTGTTCTTGTACCCAATGTCTCCCACAAAGAAGCAGACACACTCATTATACATTAAGAGTCAGTTTGTTTTTCTAAAATCTTCAAACTATTTTCCACAAGATAATCATTGTAGTCATGTTTACAATCTAGCATTTATTTTAGTGGGAAAATTGTCCATAGATGTGACAGATAGTCAAAATCTATAAACATTTTTTATAGTGTTTGTCCCATTTCATGCCTAGACTGCACAGTGATGTAATCCGCCCATGCATTTCAGGGGAGCAGTATGTCAGAGTCAAGTCAAAGTCAATCAAAGCTCTTTTTTTCATGCATGCAGGGTACTATGAAATTCTTAGCATGTTTCTGAAACTCTTACACTCCATCAATAAATACAACAACAAGCACCGTCACCACAGCAGCAGCATTCAAACACTAGACAAATAGACAGCCTTCAGTCATCAAATGCAACTGGGACATACCGCCTACGACGTGTTTGCAAAATAAAATGACAAGTAACTGCTGCAGTTTGATAAAGTGGCTAATTATTCTAAATTAAATCTACACTGGCTGGCTTCTATATTAGAAACCCCAACACCCTTTGAAAATTGGCTCTTCAAGGGTTCTTAAGTAAAGGCAGTGGTTATATATAGAACCATGACAACTCACAAAATGCATTAATGATTCTTTGCATGGTTAAATAATTTTTCTTTATGATAGAAGACTTCATGTACATGGATCTTTAAATAACTTTTTAAAAAGTGTTTCTGCGTAGCACCAAAATGTCTGAACCTTTTTTGGTACAATATAGAATCCTTTTTGCTAAGAACAGCTCCACCTTGCTAATGTAGAGTTATGACCACTTATTTATATCTCAGTGGGGCTGTGTGCAGATCATCAGCTCCTGACCATCTCCTCTCAGAAGTTGTCTTTCCTCTGATGTAAACTGGGTAATAGCTCTTGCTTCCATAACCAGCTCCTTATAGTTTTTTCTGGTATCAAGAGACAGATCGTTCCCCTGACATGACATTATTATCTGATGTCCTCTCATCAGGCTTGTGATAGCAGCAATGTTGACAGTTTTATGATGGAATTGGAGCTGTGTCTGGGCACAACATGTTTTGTAGTGCCAAGCTGATACTCAGTTTGGAAGTGGATCTGTTGCCAAACTGCCCACACTAGGATTCACCAGTGATGAAGTTCAGTATCCAGATGCAGAAAGTGTTACTATGTCCCAGATCCAGGATGTTGGTGAGGAGTTTTAATAAGATGAATAATAGACAACTGTTCTGTTGTCCAGATGTACCAGAATGGTGCAAAGCTTATGGGATAGGGAACTTGAGGCCTGGAGAGATTCCCGCACAATTTGATGATTTTCCTGCTCAGTCACACCTAATTTAACTCATTAGTTAATTGCAAGGTTTAGCAAATGTGCCAAACCAGTGAAATCACCAAAAAGTGCTGGGCTTTCACCCTCAGATCCCCAATCCTGATATAGGATATGGCAGAGGTTTTCAATCAAGTCATTAAGACTCGCCAGACGGTCCAAATTTATAGCTTTACACCAACTCCCAACGCACCTAAACTAAGCCATTCAGCATACTAAATGCATGGTATAAATGTAATTGGAGCTTAATGTGGACCGTCTGGTGTGTCTCTGGAACTGGGTTGAGAAATTGCAGGGTATGGCATCCTCAGGAAATCAGTATTGATAGTAGGCACACTGCAAAGAGTCCAGACAATCTAAGACAGTGGTCAACAACCCTGGTCCTGGAGATTAACGTTTCTGCAGAATCTGATTCCCAATCTGCCACACCTGCTCTAGCTAATTATCTTCTTCAGAAGTGCACGATTGGCTGGATCAGTGTAGTCACATTGACTTGTGTTCTTCCTGAGAAGCTTTTGGTGTTCCTTTTCATTAAATATGAAATTCCCTCCTGCCTTCCTTACCAGACTAAAAAATGCTTCATTCCCAATTTCCCTGCTGCAGGCCATACAGTGCCCTAGGGGCACGGGCCATGCAGTGGAGCCCTCTATACCCTGGAGCTCTGGTATCAAGCAAAGGAATGCAGGCTCCTCAGCCTGGCCAAGTGTGTACAGATATAGCTAGATGTCAGTGATGCTTCAGCCAGCCATTGGGTTGTAATTGAGCATGAATTATTTAAATGTTGGTGTAAAGCTGGATTGAGATGGGTCACCTAGGCCCATAGTCATGTCTTGCATCAACAGCTGTGCACTGCAGAATCTTTCTGAATTGCTGCCAGGCATTGTTGAGCCCATCCACAGTAGAAGCTATGGCTGCACTCCAGTCAATCTGATCAAGGTTCTGGCTGATGCTAGGCTACTGGACTTCTAGCATTAGCATTGATGGTGCATTGCATGGTGAAAGCACAGGGTGCAAAAGCGCAGATTAGTTTGCTGTTGAGTGTTTACCTTTGAGAGCCAGACGAAAGGGCATAGGTAGAAAGGCCATGGGCAGGTGAGAGCTATCGCGGGATAAAATCAGCTTAAGATCAGTAGCTTCTTGGCTAAGCGTCAAATGCACTACTCCAAGGATATACTCCCCAGCAGCCTATCTATTTTTCTCTCTTTAGGGAAGATGATTCCACATTTCCAGCTGACACGAATTGCTTTTGCCTTTTTAAATGTGTCACATTTTCAAAGAGGTTTTTTTCCAGTCCAGCTAACTATGCAACAGTCGACTAGAACATCTCGTCTTGCTCATGTTAGTAAGAGGAGACGATTAGATTTTGATTAAAGTCACATGTAGAAAGATGGAATTTCACACAAACCTTAAAATTAATTTTACCAAGTCTTTAACAGTGAGAACCCACTCAGATCAGAGGAAAGAGATAGTGAGGCCTGTCCAAAGATTATTATGCATGCATATGTATGTCCATGTGCATGTATTCAACATCCACCATTCACCATTCCACCAGCCATTAGCTGCTGAATCTTCTCCATGTCCCCACGTTGGCTGAGCCCTTTCCTTGTGCTTAATGCATTTCTCTTGGCGTGAACCTCAGAAATGGCCACAATCTCTCAAACTTTATTGCATGCATCTGGACAGGCTTCTAAATTATTAAGCATAATGTAAAACAATTTTCAACACAGTCAACTGCAGTGTCGGCCTTTAATGCCAAATCCATTGCCGCATGTGAGAATGAATCAATTCTTCACCAGAACAACTCATGTTGTGATGGTATTTGATATGTGATGAAATTTTAATCACACTCAACCAAATCGCTCGACTGCGAGCCAAGGACTGGGGATTCTGAGACTGAGAGGTTTTATTTAGATGGTAAACAAATCTCTGGGTACAGTCAAGGTGTGAAAGAAAACACAGGAGGAAAGCACCTCATGAGAGACACAGAAGAGATACTGAAAAGAAAACCCCACTTGTGTTGTCTGAACTGCTTATATGGACCACCGTATGGTTGCTCCATGCAGGGATTGAGGTTAATAGAAGTGGAATGTAATTTTTCATGCTGGGCCACTTTAATATAACAGAGTGCCACTGAATACAGATTGGATAGATATCTCACCGATGTTGCTTTATCCACAGAGGATCAAGTAAATAGTACTTAAAATGCGGGAGGATAAGACCAGAGAGAGACGACAATAGCCGTATTTACTTTATAATACATATTTTCTGTTTAGAGAGCTGCGTTCGACCGTAGAGAGGCCAGACTGAGCGTGAAGAGCACTAAGACAAATCCTCTCCTCTTTGGTATCCCTCTACTCCTTCTCCTCCTCTACCCTTTCACTCACAGCTTCGATGAGTCCATGATCCCACCTGCTGATTACTGAGAATATTTTCTCTCTCTCTCTCTCCCTCTTCCTTTGTTCCTCATATCTTTCTTTCACTCCTTCTGTCTGTCCCTTTTCTCTGTCTGCTTTTGTCTCTCTCTTCTCTCTCTATGCTTCTCTTGCTCACTCACTCCCTTTTCACTCTCACTTTCAGTCTCTCTTCCATTTTTCCCCCCTCTATGTCTCTCTCTCCCCTTTTTTCTATCTTGCTCTCTCACTCCATCTTCTCTTTCTTTCTCTTTCCCACTTTCTTTCCCTCTCAGTCCCTTCTCTCTCTCTCCCTTTCCCTTCCCCTTTTTTGCTCACTCTCTCTCTCTGTTTGTGATCCTCTGTCCCTCTCTCCTCTATCTCTATCTCTCACCCTTCTTCTTTTACTCACCCCTCTCTTTCTCCTTTCTCCTGCTTTTCTTTCCCTCTTGCAACTGCTGTCTCCCTTTGTCACTCTCTCTGCTTTGTCTCTCTTTCACTCTCTCTCTCTGTATTTCTCTCTCTCTTCCTTTCTCTCTCATTCTCTCAAACACGTATTTCCTCTGTCTCCCCTTATCTCTGTCTCTCTCTCTCCTCTCTCCTGCTGCCTTTTCATTCTTCTCCTTTTCTCTGTCTCCCTTTCTCTCATTCTTGTTTGCCATCTCCCTTTGTCCCTCTATTTCTTTCGCTCTCTCTGTATCTCTCTCCCTTTTCTTTCTCCTCCTTTCTCTCTTATTTTCTCTTACACTCTTGTTTTCTGTATCCCTTTGTCCTTTTCTCCTCTCTCTCTCTCATTTGCTTTCTCCGCTCTCACTCTTTCACTCTCTCTCTCTGTTTCTCTTGCCTCCTCTCATTCTCTCATACACTCTCGTTTTCTATCTCCCCTTGTCCCTCCCTCCCACTCCCCTTTCTCTTTTCCCCTTCTCCAATATATCTCTGCTTTTTTTCTTTCTTTCCCCCTCTGTATCTGTCCCTTTCCTCTCTTCCCCCTTCTCCTGTTTTCTCTCCCATTCTCTCTCTCTCTCTCTCCTTTTTTCTTTTTTCCTTTTTCACTCTCTCCCTTTTCTCTCTTCCTTTCTCTTCTCCTCTCTCTCTCACACTTACTATTCTGTTTCTCTTTGTCCCTCTCTTCTCTTTCTCTCTCCTTCTCTTTTTCATTTTCTCTCTTTCTCTTCTCCTCTCCCTCACACTCACTCTTCTGTTTCTCTTTGTCCCTCTCTCTTCTCTTTCTCTGTCCTTCTCTTTTTCATTTTCTCTCTCTCTCCTCTCCTCTCTCTCTCTCACTCCCTCTTCTGTTGCTCTTTGTCCCTTTCTCTCTTCTCTTTCTCTCTCCTTCTCTCTCTTTCTCATTTTCTCTCTCTGCTGCTTTTCTCTCACTATCTCTTCTCTTTCTCTCTCATCCTCTCGCTCTCTCACTCAATCTTCCGTCTCCGTTTGTCCCTTTCTCTACTCTTTCTCTCTCCTTCTCTCTCTCGCTTTTATCTCACTTGCTCTTCTCTCTCCCTTTGTCTCTTTCTCTCTTCTTTTCTCTTTCTCTGTCTCCTTATTCTCTCTCTCTCTCTCTCTCTCTCTCTCTCTCTCTCTCTCTCTCTCTCTCTCTCTCTCTATCTGTGATCTGTAATGATCACACCCCCTGTGTGTGATTGCTGTTAAAAAGCTATAAACTCTTCACCTTGAAGCAGTGTGAGAACCCTGTGCTCACTTGTCACCATGTGTTCTGCCTGTAAGCAACAGCCTCTCTGATGGTTAATTAGACTGAGGAAATCATACGTCTCTATCTGGATCCCTTCAGTTCAGCGCCAGCGTGTAGATTAGAGGCTGATGGGCGCTCCCACACTCACACAGGGCCTGATACACCCTGCACACACACAGCAGCTTAGACTGATGCGAGATAAAGTGTCTTTTTGTGACGAATAAGAGCTCTCTAACTGGCTGAGTGAAGGCTTACGACCGCCGCGCTTTGAGCCGAACTGCTGCGCTGCTCGGGACAGCAGCCAAGAACACGAAAACATGAGAAAGGAGCAGGAAAAGAGAGAGATAGAGTGGCCGAAGCACAAAAACCTGTCATTGTGGGCTTGTTCTGTAATTTGCACTTGAGCGAAGACACCATGACATTGAATTCTAAACCTTCCCAGCATATGTTTTGTTTACGCATCAGTCCTGAGGCGTTTTTGATCTGGTTGCATGTTGTCCAGGAGAGACAAAGGCAAGAATTCAGCTGAACTTATATATTCTGAATGTAACCCTTTTTTATGTAAAGCAGAAAGATGAGAGCTGCTTCCTGCCTATTGTGGTGGCGCAATGCCCCTTCAGCGATGCAACTATTTCACATTCTAATGTTGCTTCCATTAAGCTTTTCTCAAAGCTCCTTTCAAATGAAAATAGACTCTGATCTGCTTTGCCACCTCTCCATCACTCTCAACAATGGCACCTACTAAATGATGCCAGTGGAGCAATCAAGTCTCTGCAGACTTATATCTACCTCTTCTGAACTGTGAAACATCCAAGAAGGGTGGTTATTATTAAATGTCAGTTAAAATTATCATTTTAAAAACCAGAATTGGAATCAAGTTCTCTTTATTCACTACAGTATATGCTCAAACATTTGTAGTCACCTGCTCATCCTGTGCTTCTTCTAAATGGTATCAATAGGGAAGGCTTTATAGTAGGTGTTGGAATGTTGCTGTG
Organism: Colossoma macropomum; assembly: GCF_904425465.1. Lineage (NCBI taxonomy): Eukaryota > Metazoa > Chordata > Actinopteri > Characiformes > Serrasalmidae > Colossoma > Colossoma macropomum. The sequence continues at coordinate 9,038,791 of NW_023494790.1, forward strand.
AAGATTTGATTGCATTCAGCAACAAGAGCATTAGTGTGCTCAGCTACTGATGCTGGATGACTAGTTCTAGACCACAAAGCCACTCAAAACTCATCTCAAAGGTAACGGATGGAGCTTCATCAGATTGTATTTCCACTGGTCCACAGCCCAATGCTGGGGTGCTTTATACCCCTGTAGCCAACCATTGGCATTAGACATGGTGACCTTAGGCTCTTGTGCAACTGTGCTACAAATCTCTACACACAATGCTTTTCTGTAGAGATTTGTGCAGCTTGAAGTAGCTGAATTCTGTACTGTGACATCTGGCTTACCCCAAGTGGGGATTGAACTGGTGGGTTCCCTTGTTTCGATACTAGAACGCTATGGGAAAAGCCACTGACCAAGGGAAAGAGGTGGATTCAAGTGCAGAGCAGTACAGACTCGAGAGCGAAGAAAACAAGAGAAGCTTGCACCGAGCGAGACTCAAGCTCACAACCTTGCAGTTACCACTGAGCTATCATGGCAGTGCTGTTGAGAGTTCCATAGAAGGATTGATAAACAAAAGAAGGGGAGGTTAAGGCCAAACTAAGGAGCCAGAACAGCATCTTTAAACTAAAGAGAGTTTCAAAAAACTAAAGGGGAATGCAGTCAACAAAAGGGCACTCAATGTTTTTGTTTTTTTTTCTTTTAATACTTAATACACTGAGAGATACTCAAAAACCAGAACTCGAGAGAGAAACTAATACCAAACTTATTGACTAGTCTGAGATATGCACATGGCGGCATGAACTCAAGACTGAGCAGAAAGCAGCGTGTGAGCACCCCTTAAGTAGGGTGCCCATAGCTGTTACCGCTCAGCCCTAATTACCCCTTATTGGTGCCTTGTCTCCCCCCTAGCGGCTGGAGGTGGCCTAGCATAGACCGGGACATTACAGAATTCAGTACTTACAAGGGGTGTCTGGATACTTTTGGATATAGAAGAAATTTGCATAGAAATTTACTATGAAGAAATCTGACTTGAATGTACACACATATAACATACTAAAAAGATCATACAAGTATACAATACTATTTTGATGTAGTAATAAAATAAGAAATTGTATAGAAAATAGTTTATAAAAAGATCCAAGCTATAAAAAAAGCAAAAAAGTGAGATATATAATCCAATGTTATTTGCAATATATTATAGAGTGATATAAACATTTGTACATAGACTCTTCTTTTTCTGCTATTTTTTTCTGTGTACTTGGTGGCTGTTTTGACTGGTAATTAAACAAATAAAGCATAGTCTCTGACTTTTGCACAGTACTGTGTATTACAATTTAGATGATTTATGTAGTGTCCTTCATGGTGGTGCATTTTGTTTATTAATGTGTTAGCAGGTAGTATTTTAACATCATAGATCACACATCACTGGTTTGCTAAAAAGCAATCAGTCCATCAGCAAAGGAAGTGACTAAAAGTTTTTGCTGTGACTGCTCTGGGGATGAAAATGAATCTTCCAAACTCGTTGACTGACAAGTGAATTGATGAACACTTCCTTGATTTCATATTGACTTTTACTTGGACATGTTGGACAGGTTGTTCCATGCAATTATTTGTTATGGCTATTATTTCCTAAAGCTCGTTCCAAAGGAAAAACTCCTCACAGTCATTTTCCATTGGTTCCTCGTGTTAGTCCCTTAGCTGACTCTCCGCTGGAGTCCCTCTTCCAGCACCCTCCCAAGGCAGTCACAGCAGAACACCCCACTGGCTTCATTTTTAATGAGTCTCAGACTACTGAACACACACCATGCAGACTGCACCAGACTGCTCATAACTCTCTACAGTAAAGTCCGCCTGTCTCAGCTCTCTCTCTCTCTCTCTCTCTCTCTCTCTCTCTCTCTCTCTTTTTTGCATCCAGTTTCATGTACAGTAGCTGTCAAAATGTTGGACATACCTACTCATACACAGGTTTTGCTTATTTTATTTTGTTTTCCACTTTTTAGAAAAATCATGAAGATATCATACTATATAACTATATAACTGTAACTATCGTATATATTTTATACACTGTTAGCACCACAAAGGCAGTATCTACACTCATTTTTCATTTTGTCAGCTCCGCTTACCATATAGGTGCATTTTGTAGCTCCACAATTACAGACTGTAGTTCATCTGTTTCTCTGCATACTTTGTTAGCCCCCTTTTACCCTGTTTTTCAATGGTCAGGACCCCCAGAGGACCAACACAAAGCAGGTATTATTTGGGTGGTGGATCATTCTCAGCACTGCAATAACACTGGCATGGTGGTGGTGTGTTGGTGGAGTGTTGTGCTTGTATGAGTGGATCAGACACAGCAGTGCTGGAGTTTTTAAACACCTCAGCAATACTGCTGGACTGAGAATAGTCCAAACAAAAATATCCAGCCAAATTTGTACTGTGGGCAGTGCCCTGTGACCACTGATAAAAAACTAGAAGATGACCAACGCAAACTGTGCAGTGACAAATGAGCTACGGATGCTTCCGTTTCACAATAATAGCACTTACAGTTGACCAGGGAAGATCTCGCAGTGCAGAATTTCCATGAACTGAATGGGCAAAGGTGGCAGTCTATGACAGCACTGCTGTTGTACTGCCAGTGTTTATCTATGGAGATTGCAAGGCTATGTGCTTGATTTTATTCACATGTCAGCATTGGGCCACGTAGTGTATGCACTACAGGGTTTCGCTATAACTTTATTATTTTGTTTAATAATACTTTGAAACAGAAGACTGAAAGAAAGTCTGTTAGGTCTTCAGCTGGGATATTGACTATATTCCACAGCCATTTCATGTTCAACGGACTAATAAAAATGATTCGAAATTATCCTTTTACTGCACATTAACCCTTTCACAATCACGGTCTCACCAGCAGGATTTGCTGTGTCCAGTCCCTGTGGACCCTTCAGATACAGCATAAGAAAGTTCAGTTTCGAAAACTCATGTGACAGCCAGCCTCAGTTCAACTTGAAAAAAGGAAAGAAAGAAAATTCCTCTATATCAGTTGTGGTGGGCACTTCTGATTCAAAACAAATTGTAACACAAATGTATGCTGTTGATATTTTTGGCTCTGTGGTATGCGTCAGTTAGAATAATGCAAATGGTAACAAACGCCACCAACTCAAACTTAGCCTTGCAATGAGGAAATTGTGTTAATGCTGCTTCAGCGAGTATTAACATAGCATATGTTAATGATCTCACCACGCAATCTCAGTATAAAATTTTTCCATCATATCCAAAATGCGGTCATTCAATGTAAACAGATACAGCTGCACACACTGTTGGCTTATTGTGCTTCTATTTTTAAAAAGCCATTTTAAAACACTTTGTATTTGTCCAGATCCAGTGAAAAATTTTGAAGTCATGAAATGTAACTACTTAGTTGAAACATGGTAAAACAACTGCTAATTATATGTATATATATTGTTGCTGTCCAAAGAAATTACCTCCAAAATAATCTAACTTTACAGGAGAAGACAAAAAGGCTCTTACCTTTCAATGTAAGTCAATTTAAAGTGATTTTATTCCACGTGATTTTAGAGCATTTCTATTGGTCCATTCATCGTGACATTTTCACACAACGTAAAAAATCAACATATATACTGAGCATGATCTGATCTGGTTTGCATGTAGCCTGATTCCATACACCTCTGCTAAAGATGTAGATAGCATAATAATCACATTCTGGAACTGCAGCTATTACATGCTAAAAGAACTCACTCTGGGCAGATTGTTGTAGAAAGCTAGAACCTGTGAATGGGTTCACCTCACCAATTTCAGCATCACACCAGTGATCTATTCTGAGGAACTGACAAATGAACCTTTTTAAAACTGCTGCCAGTGAAGTTGTGGATGTGTCCACATTTAGAATCAGTGCTTTCTGTGTTTTCTATTACTGTATAAAGATGCACAAGGCTGTCTTTATTGTTGGATGCATGTCATTTTAATAAAAAATCAGACCAAAGTGTAACATTTCTTTTCATGTATTTGCTTGTTAAAAAAGCATAGTTTTGAAGACAAACAAAAACATCAGTACTGATGGAGGATGGCAGATAATTCATCAGAGATATCCACTTTTTTGCCTTAAAGGGTTAATGCAACACTTATGGATGTGTAAGGGTTTATCATGATTAGTGAATTAAAGAGGTTGGTAGGTGTCACTCCCCTTCTCTCTCTCTCTCTCTCTCTCTCTCTCTCTCTCTCTCTCTCTCTCTCTCTCTCTCTCTCTCTCTCTCGCTCACTCTCTCTATCTGTATCTTTCCTCTTCGTCTCTCCATATTGCTGGTCTGATCATAGAGAATCATTACTCAGCTTTCATTCTTTCTACACAGAAAACATCACAGTGTTTCCATGCCTCTCTTTTTCTTTCATCTCTCAGCCCACCCCTTCTATTTTCTCTCAGGTCGTTTTGACCACTCATGCAGTTTCTCCTTGGTGGAAGCACATGAGGAAATGTAGTATTTACAGTCATTTGAACAGATGAGAAACAGATTTAAATAATAGTTAAATAATGATAAAAGCAAAGGAATAAAGTAGCAGCTTTTCTCCTACATGAGCCTCTATGTCAAGGATAGAACGACAAACATACTTATGTTCCCTCTGCGCTAGCTGTTGAGTGCATGAAAGAGAGCGATGACTGACGGATGAGAGCTTCAGGTGCAAGAACTCAAATAAAGAACAGACGATTTGCCACTTTCACTTTCAGTCCAACGTTTCGAAACCCTGTCTGTATTGTGATAAGCAGTTGAAGTGTGGTGTTTTGTTCCCTCTGCAGTTTAATAGACAATAGCAATAAAGGACTTTTGTTAAAGTCAGTTCACTTTCTGAAATTCTGTTTTAAAACAGTCATGGCTTGAATCCAACACTTTCTCTGTAAAATGTCATCCTACCTCAGCTATTGTGTCATCATGGTCCTCTGAGAGTGAATCTAACCCAGCATACCTACACAAAGCAAAACAACATTAACAAAAAGACAAAAAATACAATCAAATAGTCAAACCTACTAACAGATGCTTACAGATCATCTTTCTCTCATTGCTATATTGTAATTTAAAAGGTGAATAGATCTAATGACTCATTATTATAGAATTAGAATTGTGCTAATGCAATGTTGGCTTTAAAAGCCATGCTATTTTTGTTTCTTCCTCAATTGTCTTTTGCAGTGGATTGCATCAGATGCTCAAATGCAGCCTACTAGTACTGTAGGTGTTCTATTTTTAAGCTGAAAGCCTGTTTACTAGCGTCAGCTGGCCACTTCCTGGGGAGGCTGCACCATCACCCCCATGTGATCTCACCCTTGTGATAAATAAAGGAGGACGGAAGTTAATTGCAGTGACTTTGGCATATGCACGACTCTCGAGATGGGAAAAAGCAGCACTATTCATAAGAAGCAGTACACTTGCAGGGGAAATCTGTGATTTTGTTTCATCTGGCTGTTATAGTTGAGTGTGGCAGGCAGGCACACTGCAGCTCACACTGCTTGTTAGCTATTGTTTCTTGAGATGGATGAAAAACACTTTTGTTGTCAGTCTCCAAGCCTAGTGTCCCCTCGTGCCTTCAAAAGTTGAGGGAGATTCTACTGCCTGCCGTGCACTCAAACTCATACGTCCTCTCTTTCTTTCTCTCTCTCTCTCTCTCTCTCTCTCCTCCTTTGCCTTGTTTTCCCTGTTTACTTGTGCGTGCTGAATGCCCATGCCACTGGAAGGATTCGAACTGGCGGTGATTTAAAATAATTAGGCCTATAGAGATGGAAATGTGTGTTCTGAGTGGAGCTTTGACCAGGTCATTGGTGGAAACACTTTGGCTCTGAATGGCTTGTAAAAAATTTAACTGCGTATTGTAATTAGTCTGACAGAGACAGTAAATTGTCTACTGTTGTTTACTGAGGAGGTGGAGACAGATGACCCTGAAGTCCTCATAAAACACAAGAGGTAGTTGATGAACAGGCTCTAGAAAGGAAATAAGTCCTGCCTTTATTAAAACCTGCACTGAAAAACAAAAAGGGTGCTTTAAGTCAGTTTTCTAGAGTCATGGTTTGCACTACAAAGCATTTTTTAACCCATGGCTCAAAACTTTTTCATGGGGACTTTGTTAAAGAGGGTTCACATGGTTTGCATGCTCTGTGACCCCAGTTAGGGTCATATGTGAATTGCTGAGGCGGTCATCATGTTCCAAAACTTTTCTTTGCATTTAGTTCAGAGATTATGAGCAAACGAAAATGGCTGAGAAAATGAGAACTAATAAGCTGTAAAAACAACTATCAGGACATCCTGCTCCATTTTATATGATTTAATTTTTTCTCCTTTTAAGCCAAACAGAAATATCCTTCTGAATAGAGATTTATAAGCTAATACATCCCACATAACACATACTATTCCAAGGATTACAAATCAACACTCTCGTAGCAACACTTTGTAGCTAGAGATGGCCTAATACCTTTTTCTTCTCTGATCCCAATACCAACATTGAAACCTTGAATATGGGCTGTTACCACTACAAAACTTTACCTTTAAAAATGACTAAGCTTCACAATTAATTGTTTTCAATTGACATACTTCAGATAAAAGATCCATATCATGGAAAACAGAATTGTCATTACTTTCTTAAAGGTAAAAGACTTTGATGTAGTATGTTAAAGTTTCTAAATGTACCATTTACTCTCCTGTTAATATAGTCCATATATGGAAACTTAGCAGCCTGTTTTAAATTCACTGTTTTTGTAATATCACCAAAACCAGCACATTTATATATATATATGCCCATTCAGGCCTTATCAGTTTAGATCCGCCCCCTCAGAACAAAGTTATAAGGAGTGATTCGGCCTGGGATGCTTTTTAAACAAGCTGCAATGGAAGGCAGCCAATCAGAGCACAGGTCATTTACATATATCAGTCTTAAAGGCGCAGTCACAAAATCTGTCTATTTAATTGTAAGGGTTAAAAAAAGGCTGGGCAATGGTCATGTAAAAATTAATTATGACAGCTTTTGTTACACAAAACCACACAAATGTTATAAGTGGGAAAATACAGGAGAAATGTAGGATACTGACACTTCTAAAAGTAGGATCATGCTCAAACTACTACTGCATAGTGTGAGTGTTTGCTGCTCAGGATACATTTGTTAGATGATTGGATCAGATTCATTCTGTTTCCTTTCAATATCCAATCCAGCACTGTACTGATATGCTGCCTTTATTTTCTAATTTTATATTTTCAGATCATTTGAAAACACCAGCTTCCCTTTGCATTATGTGAATATTTTGTGATGAATGGATCAATCAAAACAGTTCAAAGTTACTTGGAATAAACTCTTACTATTACTAATATTATTGTTTTATTTTATATTGACTTATTTTTATTGTATATAACTTTTTACTTGAACCCTCCTAAAGTCATTATGGCGAATGTCATATGCCATTATAGGTTTCCTGTCCAGTAAGATAATAATATCACGTCATGGTATTTGTCATGGAAGCTGATGGCTGACTCATAACAGCATACAATACCTGTTGTGACGTGTTTATAGCATGGTTATGGCAGTGTTATGTAGCAGAGTTCAAGAAAGTGTTACTTTCCTTCTCCATTTTGGAGATGTGATGTTTTTCCAAAAGCAATGACATGCATTTAGAACTGTAATTGTGTAGATTTGTAATGCAGTGTTGCCATATAGACACATTCTTTATACAGAGGTTTTCACATGCATCCACCATGTATCACCCAAAGTTTCACCCAAAGAATAGAAGTATCTTTCATTGAATATATTTATATTCATCCTCTTGACAATAGAAACGACAGGCAGCCGACCATATAGTTTCAGATTACTAGAATGTAAAGATATAAGAATATAAGTGGACCTTTTGAGTCGCTACAGTTTTCTTATCCTAAAATCAGGACATTACATGCCCACTAAGTCCAGGTAGTGTGTTTGATGTTGCTAAATCCCTCCAAAATGACTTTACAGCAAAGACTCGTTAAATGATGGATTTTATCCAGATTTTTGTCTTTGATCTGTATCTAAAACAGCCCTCAAAATCTTCAAAAATGCATAAATGATGAATGCATAGATACACACAAACACACACACACACACACACACTTCACCACCGTTCCAGATTCTGTAGATGCACCTTCTTAAATCTTGTGTCATGGTACTGGATTAAGTGATACTTTCGAGGCTGCATTGCTTTGGCCGTGAAATGATGGGTTGACAGTCGGTAAACACTCGACAGTGCTAAAATAGATATTTATGAGCTTATGTAATAGACATTTTTTCCCCAGATATATCAGCTCTAACATTCTATTGACTCATTGTTTGTTTGTCTCTGGAGGCCACAGTTGCAGCATAATTAGTAAAAATGTTCAACACTATTTGAATGCTAATTAGCATCCTTAAAGCTATATTAGTGAATCCATTATTTTTCTTCAAATGACGCTAAAGGTGAGAGGCCTTTAACACTGTTCCTCCAAACACAAGCCGGAGGAGAAAATTAATTACCGCTGTACAAACGCCACAGCATTTATCTGGCTCCCCAGAACAGGAGTGATGTGAAGGCTAAAGCTAATATTTGACAGATTACGCTTATCCTTTCAGCAAGCACTGTGGCATTAAGGTTTGGGAAAATGGAAGTTGAATCTGTACAGTGGAAGTGGAAATGTTGTTATGGATCAAAGCATAAGCGGTGAAATGTGTTGAAATGTACAGACACATGAAACAGAAGACCAGAAAACATGAGAACAAGCTTCAGCAGCATTATGATTCATCCAACCGAATGACGTACAATCCAGAAAGCATGGACAATGATAAAGTGATAGATGTAATGATCGGTAGTGAAAGAAGATAAGCAAGATAGGTGCTCTTAAAGCAGTTTCCTCAATCATCTTGTTCTCTCTCATGACCTTTTTCAGTCTCTCTTTGTACCACCCTTCCCTCCCTCTGTCTCATCCCTCCTTCTCTCTCTCTCTTCCTCCTCCGTATTGATTTGAATTTACTGCGGAAATATTTATTACATTAACCTTGCTCCAGGCTCTAGTGAAAGATATGTGGAATTTTATTCAATACAAAAATAAATAAATAAATAAACAAACCTAATCTTTACCTGTAAGTGGAGCTATAAGATCCCTTAAAAACTTCCCTTCCTCAGTTGAATTGGGTTGTTTGAAGTTGTCTACTTTCAACTACTGTAGTTAGTTCCAGTGAGAGAGAACTAGTGCCAGATGTTATAAACTGGATGCTTGGACTTATTCTAAAAATAAAAGTATAGTGTTGTTTCAAACTCAGAGACCACCCTTCATTTATTTAATTTCCAGTCAAAAAGTACACATCATTCATTTTCAGCATCAAGTAAAAAAAACATTTAAAAAACATACACATGAGCCTCTAAGACCAAATATAATATCATTTCTGTTGTGATTTAGTGGCCTCATCCTTTATTACCTTAATAACAGCGTGCATTCTTTTCAGGTGATTTGCTTTCAGTTTTTCAAAGAAATCTATGCTTTCTTTCTTGTAATGACCTCCAAAGTTCAGTCTTAGAAGTCTGTTGCAGTTCTGCTTCTCCCAAACACAGTAAATGATGTTGATGTCTGGACCTTGGGTTGGGCAGTCCATTGTTCTGAGAACACCAGCAGCTTCTTTGTTTTGACTTTTTTTGGTCTATTTTCCTTTCTCAGTGTATTGGACTGTTTCCCGGAGTGCAGACCAGTCCACCCCAAAACTCTAATTGTATAGCCCCCCCACACAAAGCACTGCCTTTTACACAGATAACAACAGTGGCTCATTAGTGATAAAGTGAAAACTGGCAAAAGCTTTTATCTTAAATATGACAATCATGAAGTCAATCTGCTACAAAGTAGCCATTACTAAGTAACACTAAGTAAATTAAGGTCAGCATTTTTCACAGTCTGCCTGCTTGGATATGTCCTCATCCCCCTTATGTGCCACCTTGTTCTTGTAGCTCTTGATGCTGTTGTCCATCGTCATATGATTTGTGCTTGTTGTCTCAGCCAGTACCAGATTCACATCATCATGCTGAATTTGATACGCTAATCTCCCAAGGCTGATACTAGCTTCTTATTTCGGATTTCCTTTCCACCTTAAATAGTGCGCTAGTTACATTCTAGCATCCGACCCATTTAAGGTGGAACAGGAAATGAGAATAAGAAGCTACGTTCAGCTTCATCTAATCTCTGACCATTTACAATCAGTAAACTGGGGCTAAACAACATGAGGTGGCGGCTGCTCGTTTGCTCAGATGTACAGTTGCATGTTACATAGTTTGTCTGACTGTTCTTGTGCTTATATGCATGAGTTTGAACATTAGCACAAAGTAACCATCCCAAAATGCTGCCAGCCCGCCAGTCATTCTCTGGACTCTCTCCTGATTCCCACTCCTGCATTGGTGGTCTCAGATTTTTGCACTGTACTGTACATAGAAGCATTTCAAGCTTGAGGCTGAAGTAGAAGATCAGGTGGTTGTGGACTAGGTGCTTAGGATGCAGTTTGTGTCTTGGTAAGAACTTTGATGTCTTTCTCAGCTGCACAATTTGATTCTCACAGCTTCTGTATTACAGTTAAGCCTTTTCGTTTCTCTTACTTGCTGAATGTGAAATAATGTCAGTGGACTCTATTTGTAGATAGATAATGTTAGAATAATTCAAAAAAGTTTTGTTATCTCAGGAGCTATTAATAAAGTATTGATCTGACATGCAGATATAGTATAGTCTTACTGTAGAATGCTGACCTGCTGCGTTTGATGATACCACTTTTCCTCTTATCAAAGTTACATGAGGAGACTGAAATTTACAGAGAAGAAGAATGTTAGACAGAGGACATTATGAAGGGGATCTGCATGAGGAGGATGCAGATGATTATGCCAATGTTTACAATGTTAGTAGTATTTGGATTCGCTACAGATCTGTGTGTAAATCCACAGTAAACAATAGACAATAAACAATAGACAATAAGATAAACAGTAAAGCTCTGAACTCTATAGGATTTCCCATGAAGGTCATCTGTCAGCCCTTAATATCAGAAATAGATTAAAATCATAAGATATTTTAATTACTAAAATACTATTTTCTACTAAATAAAGTAAGGAAAATAATAGCAGGCCCAGGTGATGAAACACTGATGTGACATTGCCAGTCTAGATTTGCTATATAGACATGCAGAGGATGCTTTTCAACTTGTAAATCTTACAAAGTGTTACATCATAAAAGTGCCCTGATCGTGGTCTCTCCAGTGTGATTTATTTATCTATTCATCTTGATGAAGTGTATTCCACATACCCCACTCTGCCCAGCTTTGTTCTCCCTATCTCAGTTCTCAGAGGTAGAGGTGAATTGGATCTTAGCCAGAGGTCTAAAGTGGGATGTCAGCACACACTGCATACTCAACAGTCTCACTGGATACTCAGCTAATTGGCCAAAACTTCTGAAATGTTGGAAAGTACCTCAGAGTGTATTGAACTTTCTTAAAACTATCCCCAAAAGGAGATACTAGAACTGCAGTGAACCTCCTCCAAGAACAATCCGAATCAAGTGCAGGGACGTTATAACACTTGTTTCCATATTACAGTTCATTTAAAGCACATACTCTTAAAAATTGAAGGCTCCTAAATTCTAGGGTGTACAGGTCAAAAAATCTTTACATAATGCAGTATAAAATAATTCTGAATGAAATGGTTCTTTTATGGCATTGCTCCTAAGAATGTTTTAAAAGTGAGCACTAGGCAGTCTACAAGCTCTTCAACTCATCTTTCTGATCTTTCCACAATGTCCTAGAATAACATTTGTGCATTGGTGTATTTCCAGATTTCATCAGAACCCTACTGCTGGTCCACCAACATATCAAACAGCTCTAATTCACCAGAACCACTAGAACTAATACAAATGATGAAGTCACTGTGACAGTGAGGGTCTCTGAAGCAGATCAATGTCATTGCAAAGTTCTTTTATTAGGATCAATCCAACAGTTGCAGTCCTGGTTCATAACAGAGCTCAAAGGCAGTCATGGATAGCACAGGGACACCTCAGTCCAAAAACAAGAAATGGGGCAAGAGAGGACAAAAGAAGGGACTTCTTGAAAAAACACGAAGAACTAGTGATACAAAAACAAGAAACTTTCTTAACTGTTACAATGCACTTTCACTACATCTGGTGAAATGGGATGTATATGCTGTTATCGTCCAAATTAAATAATATTGAAAAACCGCCAACAATTAACTATAGAGTTGTGCACATTGTTTGCACTCAGCAGCCACAGACTAATAGTAGTATAGCCAGTAGACCTCAGCAGTGTAAAATGTGAGTTGGATGTTTTTGTCTTTTAGTAACTGTAATTTTATGCAGTGTCTTTTGTGTCAGGCTATTAGTAATACGCAATAAAAGTTTTCAAAATGTCATAATAATAGCTTGCCATGCTATGTAATAGCAAACCTTACTAACTACTAACTAACTTACTAACAAGATTTAATTATTTTGTTTAGTGAAGAATGCTAGCATTTCATTTAAGACAATACTACACTTGTTTAAAAAGTTAGTGTCAAGCCTGCCTTAAAATTTTGAATTGGATTTCAAATAGTAAGTTCATGGAGAACCTGTGTTTTATGTCCTGTCAACTTATACTTATTATTATACTTTTATATTTGACCATACTTATTATTTGAAGTCCAAATTTTAAGGCAGCCCAGACACTAACTTTTTAAGTAAAATTCACACCCTATGAACATCCAGGCTCTAGATAGTGAAGTATGTAGTATATTATCACTATTGTGTAAAAACTTTCTATTTACAAAATGATAACTTGGGGAAGAGAAAAACATTCTTAACTTTCAATGAAAGTAAATGCAACAATTTTTTTCCCCTAGAAATCTTTGAGCATTACTGTTGCTCCATTCATCATGAAATTTTAACAGAGCAGCTGATATTTTCATATTCTTAAATGAATAAATAAATAAATAAATAAATAAATTGGAAATACCAAAAAGTGGAGATACAAGGATTTGTTTTGACAATGATGTAGTGAATAATGCTTGAATTGAGCGGTATAGTGAAAATACACAACCCAGAAGACTAGAAATAGTAAATCCAGGAAGCCAAGAACATAAGCTCAGAATTGCAGGAAGCAATAAGCATGCAAGACTTCACAGGTATAAACAAAACAATGTCTATTTATACACATATAGAGCTAATGAAATAAGACATATGTAAATGCGGTAATGAGAAGGAGGAGATGGGGTGAAGAAAGTTTGGAGGAAAGTTCCAAAACAGAATCCTCAGGATGGGGAATCTGTGACAGTGATGATAGAAACTGTGCCCAGTGTAAGACGCACAGTATTAAAAGCATTTTGTGAGCTCATACCATGTCTTCAACATCATGATAGTATGAGGGAAGACTGATTGAGGGAAGAGGGAGAACTCTGAGAACTTGGGCTGGAGTTCTGGGCAGCTTTTGCCCGTAGCTAGAAGGCCACGTCCCCCTCAAAGCTGTAGTAGGACTGATGTAGGACTGAGGAGCAGGGAGGAGATGGGGCGGCAGTGGGATTGCGAATGCTTCATCACAGGAACGGAAGGGGCGGATGTGAATTTATAAGGCATTAGATTGCATGAAGGAGAGGTTTCAGGCATGTTAACTACATTTGTTTAACCCTTTAATGCCATTTTAAAAATAGCTGTATATGATGCTGTAATGGCATTTATTTTGATGTGTAAAGACCAATCAAACAAGCACATGAACAGGAATATACTTCATAAAGAGGCCTTTTATCACTGCTATCTAAACCAGTCAATATCAAGCACTTACAAATCCGACTTTTATTCCAAATGTGCTTGCATTGGAAATATCACAGTGCATCCAACAATGAAAGGCACTTTTATAAAGACAGAAAACACAGCAGCACACAGAAAGCTCAAGTTTCACATGCCAACCCACTTTATAATGACCAACATAGACATGCATGTTTCAGAGCAAAGGGGATAAAGACTCGCTGGTGGGACGTTAGATTTGATAATTGTTCAAGATGTTATACTTTTATTTTTGTATTGTTGCTTACAAACATGTGTATAGCCACACTACGCAACAGTTTATGTGAAGTTTTATTAATTAAATACAGATTATTTGTTAAATTACATCCCATATTAGGCTTGAAATTTCCAACTGTAATGAGTTCAGGAGTGACGTGGCTTGGGGGCCATTTCCCTGGTGAATTAGTTAGAGTCCACTCATGTGCTTCGGTGCATGAAGGAATAAGCCAGTAAATCCTGCCTCATCATGTCTGTGTGCTTATTTGCTTCGCCAGAATTAGGTGAATGACTTTTAAAAACTTTTTTTCCGACTTGCCTAAAACATGAGGGTTGATTTAATTGCTGATAGTGCTAGTTGTCCAGGTGATATCACGTGGAAATCTGGGCTAATTCCGAGAGCGTGGATAGGTGGTCATATCCTACATCTTAAGTGACCTTTAAAAAACATAGCTGTTCGTCACGGATGGAAAACACATTGACATTTAATGTAATTGACTTCCCCTACCTCTTTTAATCTCTATTGGCCTAGAGGGTTATATGAGATAAGTATACTGTGTAGTAACTGCCCTGTTATCTAGATCTCTAATGAAGTTCATATTCATTGCAAAAACAAACAAGATACTGCGAGTTATGATGCGAAAGCAAACAGTGATATTAGCAAACTGTTCCTCGCAAGCCATGAGCTGTAAAATAACAGCCTCCATAAAAGTCAATGACATCGGGATGGCTCGTCCATCATCTGTACACGAGGTTAAAAGGACATTAAACTGTCACATCCCCCACTCACAATATGGAAAAGATGAGTGGTCTGCATTAATCTGATGGCTGAAATGTTACCTTCAGGCATTCTGGGCTTTATAGCTGCAAAACACAGACTGAGAGTGAGAACACTGAGAATACTTGTCTGCCTACAGGGTTCTAAGAAGTGTTGGCATCTTTATAAAATAAATGGAAGCACAGTAATATAAGGGATGATGCTATACGGCAGAAGTGTTCAATCCAGACCTCAGGGACCCCAGCTAATCCACGTTTTTGTTGGGTTCAATTTGTGAGCACACATGATCAGCATTCTACAGATTTGATAAAATGGTTGAAGTTTTAAAGCTGAACAGAATAAAAAAGAATGGATGTCTCCATCCATTAACTACAGCTGTTAAAATATAAAGGTGCCATTAAAGGTTCTTTAGAACTACTTCTAGCTCCTTAAACAACCTTTCAATAGATAATTTCTCAAAGTGGTTATGACGGTTCCGTTTGTTTGTCAAACAGGTGGACAATTAACTAGAACAAGAACTATATATTCCATTGTTCCAGATTCCAGATCCAATACCAGACAGTGAGACTGCTGCTCAGGTTGCTGTCTACTGTCCCCCTGTACAATGTAAGGAGGATGGAAGGGAGGCAATTTGCTCTTTATCCTTCACAGGCTAGGGTGTTGAGGGTCCAGGTGAGGTCATTGGTGATGTACACACCAGGGAACTTGGAGATTTTGATTCTCTCCACAGTTGAACCACTGATGTGCAGTGGAGAGTGATCACCACAAGTCCTCCTGAAGTCAACAACCATATCTCTCATCAACATTAACATATGGATAGTACAGACAGATAATAGATTGTTGTCTCTGCACCAGTCTGCAAGCTGCTTCACCTCCTCCCTGTGTGCTGACTTCTTTGTCATTGTTGCTAATAAGATCCACCACTGTAGTATCATAAGTGAACATGGGGATGTGATTTGAGCTGTGCTTTGCTGCACAGTCATTAGTGAGCAGTGTGAATATCAGGGGACTGAGCACACAGCCCCAGGGAGTGCCTGTGGTCAGTATGGTGACAGAAGAAGGTCTCCCAGTCAGGAGGTCCAGGATCCAGTTGCAGAGGGAGGTGTTCAGGCCCATCATGCTCAGCTTTCCAAAACATGCTAAAGTTTATAAACAACATTCTTTGATAATTATCTTTCCTGTCCAGGTGGGTCAGTGAGAGGTGAATGCCAGAGGATATGGCATCTTCTGTAGACTGGTTAGGGTGATATGTGAGCTGACATTCTTGTTTCAGTTCTTGTTTCTGTTTGTGTAGTGGAAAGACACCCTATGATTCCTCCAAACTGTCTTCAAAGGGGGATTCAGAGTGGTTTGATGTGAAATGGTTCATAGAGAAACTCAGCATCTTAGGTTTCTTTACAGTGGTGGTGAAAGGAGCCAGGAGTAGCAATGCCTTCAAAACATAATAGCCATTTTATTTACTATCCAAGATGGCCAGTGAATCCACATGTATCTCTTGAGCTTTTAGAAGTAATGTTGTGATGATAAAATAGTAGTAAATCTGAAAAAATAAAAGATTCTTTTAGGACTATTTCATTTTATAACACCTGGCATGCACCTCTCCGCCATCAATAAATAGGCGAAAATTGTTTTAGGCCAAAATCTTACCTCGAAACGATCATAAAATGTCTCAGGCAGTGCATTCATAACCATTTCAAGTAATAACTTTCTGTGAGGGAGCTTTTAGAGGCATTAAATGCTTTGGATGTATGGTTCCCATCACCACCACTATGAACAATTCTGATTCAGTAAAACTCTGAGAACAGAGCATTTCACATCAAACCACTCTGAATTACTTTGTTTATATCTCATTGACTGAATCATGAAGAAATGTTGATAAAATCAATGGAATTCCTCTATAATTGACTTTAAAACAAATAAAGAGTATAAAATGTAAGCAGTACTGGATATTGTGCATTTGTATGTGCCATTGTATTGCAGATAGAGAGGTCATTCTCAGCAAAAACAGCTCTGCTAACGCCTTCCCTAATGCTGCTTCTCTCTGTAGCAGTTTATAGCCCTTCTGTTCAGCTTAGCTCTTAATTAATGTCACACATCCCTGATCCTAAGAGGGATTGGAAAAGGGGAATTAGCAGGGACAATGGTGGCAACCCTGGTGCGACAAGTCTGATTGGCTCACCATAATGCATTGTTCAGGCGTAACTCTAGATTCGGAGAGCATAACTGTGTAACATCTGTTTTTCCTGTGTGTGAGTTTGTGTATGTGAGTTGGTTATTATGTTTCCAAAATATTTCCAATTTTTTGCAGATATACAACCAAGAACGGTTGAAATTGAACTGGCAGAAAAAGCAAAGAAAAGTATCGATCTGGACAAGTGTCCTACAATTTCTCTAAGTGCCACAGTGCTGATGATGAACACACATGAAATTGTCCTGTCATCTTCATATGACAGGGCAATATTACCCACAACAATTTATCCTCTGGACTTTGGAGAGGACAATCATCATCTGACAGTCTAAAGACAGCAGAAGGGTTTTCATGTTCTGGAGACATGACATTTTTCAAACCATTTCACTGTTCACCTCTTATGTGATACAACTTTAAAATGCCAGGTAGTGTCAATGCGGTCATTTTGGGGTCGTCCAGACCACCTTTAGTTGAGTATAAATGAAACGGAGAGCTAACAGTTTAGGTTAGGCTAAACTAACAGTTACTGAATCCCTCAGTAACTTTATAATGTTATGTTACTCACCAACACTTTAGTCTATGAGAAAAAAACTTAATTATTTTAAGATTTCAACAAAAGATGATTGGTTCATCACCCTGCTTTCATACGAAAGACTTGCTTGACATCAGAACAGCAGAATCGTGTGATTAAGACCATGTCTAAACAGTCAGACAGTAGTTTCACACATCATGTTCAGTTCATTAGGTAATTATCAATAAACATTTTATAGGCAGTGGCAGTTAAAAAGAATTGCTTGGATGCACATATGTCATCGTGATATTTAGCAAATGTTTCAGATGTGTTTGAAGGCATCTGTTCACTTGGAATTGAGTGGATTGGGGAAATTAAGGTGATGAAACAGCCAACAAAATCATTTAAATCTCATTGAGAACTTGTGGGAGTATGTTGGGAAACATATGGGAAATAAATTGACTACAGATTATCTGTGGAGAGCAGTTAGATGTTCCTTTGAATTACTAAAAAATAAAAATAAATAAATAACCTTAATAAAAGTATGACAAAGCATTATGACACAGTCATCAAGGCTAGAGGAGGGTCAACAAATTAGTTTGTCCATTGTCTGTTTTCTGTGTTTGCATTGTAGGGGAATCACCAAGCTGTTTAAAAGGTGTTACATAATAAAGATTTAAGGTCATTCAAATTGCCATTCTGTACAAGCTTACCAAGTCAGAATTGTTCACAGTGGTGGTGAACCAGAGGTCAATGTGCCAAGTGTTCAGTGCCTTCAAAAGCTACCTTACAGGAAATCATTACAGGCAATGGATATGAATATACTGCCTGATGTCAGAGCATTGTTTTATGGTAGTTTTGAGATAAGGTTTTGGCCTAAAAACGTTTTTTATAAGGCACTGAGACAAAACAGTCCAAAAAAAGTATTTTTTAAATTATAACTATTTCACCATTACCAGAATTGCACATAAAAGCTCAGAAGACAGTGTAGGTTCACTAGTGATTTTAAACAGCAAATATCCCCTGGTTTTCTGTCACCTTCACAGTTTCTGTCACCTTCATAGAACCTTTTAGCTTCCCTAAATAACCATGTTTGATAAAGAGATTTGTGCACCTTTTTAAATGTCACATAATGGAAAGGCTCTTCACCAATTTAATGGTTTGCTCTAGAACCTTTACATTATGTGGAGGTTCTTTAAACTTTAAAAAGGAACTATTCATTAAAAGATTATTTAGGGAACCAAAAATGGTTCTTCAATGGCATCATGCAAAAACCATTTCTGGCACTTTTATTTTTAGGAGTGCAATCTGTGCTCATTCAGATTGCTTGGGAGTACTGAATTACTGTGATTATGAAGAAGCCATGTAAGAGCCCTCAATTATTATAATATGATTAACCATAGAAATGCAGATACCTTTAGTTAAATGAATTACTCTGAATGTGGCTGTTATTTTTGGAGTACTGGAAGCTCTACAGCCATCATCCTAATCACACTTCTTTACTAGCATTGGATATATCTGGAAGTGAGTCAGAGCCAGCTTCTCGGAATAGATGAATAAAATAATCATGCGTTAGGAGTTCTTGTAGTCTTATATGTTACATTTTAACTGGAGAAACTGGAGAAACTGACACCCTACTTATCCTGCCAAAGTCTCTGAACACATGGGCGAGACATTCAGCTCAATCGAGAAAATCATGATCATTGTAACACGACCTTAATTTAGGGATGTAAAAGGTGAATAATGAAAACAGTGAAACTTGTTCAGTGTGTGAAAACCTGAACGCATTTTATGGATTCATACGTCGAACACTGACATTTTAGCAACAAAGTTAAAACCCTTGCAGGTGAAGCGCTCTCCTTCACACTGTGTAAAACTAACAGGATTAGTAAAAGGAACTTGAAGAGCAAAATAAAGCTCCCCTACTGAGAAATGTGTTGCCCAGTCAGAAGATAATGATATTATAGGATTAAAAAAAATGAATTTTGCTTTTTAAATATGGGCATAGACCCAGACAGCTGCACACTTTCAAGTATTATCCCACACAGGGCTCTTTGATAATTACTCCCAGAATTAATTAAGGAAAGAGTTTAAGTACAGCTCTTAACATTCCATTCATCTCTTCGACAACGCCTCTTGCCTGTGGGGCCCTCCGTTTAGATTTCGCAGGGGAGTTCAGGACACTTCCGCAGAGGAAGTGTCTTTTCTCCTGTAGCAGTGTGAAGCAGCGGGGTTCTAAGGGGGGGAGGCGCCAAACTGGAAAGCCGAAGTGCTCGCATCTCTCAACAGATGCACCGCACGTCTTCTCTCATTGATTTTGATATGGAGCTCATCGTTTGATGTGCCGTGGGACTCAACTGGGTCACATTTTTCCTCCCTTTGTTTCTCAAAGTTTTGGCAGCGTGTCGTCTGAAACGGAAGGTGGGGGGCTAGTAACATCACAAGTTCTTATGAAATGAAACAGACGCTCGCATCACTGCCATTTTAAGGCTTTAGTTTAGTATTTGTTACAAACACGATATGAGATTACACAACTCCCCGACAGACAGAAGAAGATTTATCCTTCTCATGGGTGATGCTCTGCAGTGAGGAGCTGAGAGATGAGGCTGTACTGATGGATTAGTGTCTGCATTACATTAGCTAAAAGATACTCTTTAATTTGCACAGGCATATGTTGACCTATGCATACAGATGCATTCAGATTAGGAAAACAGCTGTCATTAAGATGTTATGCTAAAGAAACTCCTACTACACCTCCTGTTGCAGGCTGCAGGCTTAATAACCTTTACAGAACCCATAGTATCAGGTTCTTTGTCCTTTATTTACTGTAAAATCATTCAGAGACTTCCTCCACTCGTACTGTTAAAAGGAGCGGAAATGAGCCCGATTGTGTAAGGCGGTGAAACAGCACCTGCTCGTACTGCGTGGGGCTCTGTGGAAAATAATGAGGGAGACGACAGCTTGTCCTACTGAGGCTTAATTGATTTAGATTGAATTCTCACCAGAGAACACATCTCCTGATGGATTGTCTTTTAATAGCTAACTTTGCCACAGGCTGTTCCTTTATCACTCTCTGCTTCTTATTCTTCTCCTTCTTGGCTAAAAAAATTGAAACGTCCATTTTTATTACAGATTGCAAATTTATCCGGTGCCAGCCATAATGTGAAAGAGACGTAGAGAAAGATGAGAGCGGCGCAGTAAACCTGTCCCATCCTTGTCTCTTCTAAGTACCAGTTGCTGATTGTGTTTGTTTTAACCATGTTTTCTTTCAGATATGAGGCAAAATGACCACACAATTCATGCATTTTTATTTTGTGTCACTAAGCTAGCATTATGAGCAATACAACTTCTGATGGAACAAATCAAAAAGCCCTTAGTGATGTGAATTATGTACTGAGTGCATGCACATGGTCACTCAGAAACTACTGCATTGTATGCAACAATCAAGGCGGCACATGTTGCTTTATATAGTGATAGAAAACACATGTTGATCCATGGCCAACATGGACATGCACATGGCTTACCTGGCAGATTTTAAAATGGACAAAGTCAATGATTTGAAGAGGAACTCTCTTTTCTGCTTATTTAAATTCCTAAGATGCAAGCAAAGTCATTCAGACTGGTTTGATGTGTAAAATAAGCTGTTCTAGAGAAATTTGACAAACCAGACTTCTTTACAATGGCGGTGACAGGAACCAGACATCTGAAGCATTTAATACCTCTAAAAGCTGCATTAAAGAATAACTGTTACACAAAATTGGCAGGTCTAAAGCCCTTACTGACTTTGACAAGGGCCAAATCACCAAGGCCAGGCAACTGGGCCAGATCATCTCCCAAAGAACAAGGGCTACTGTGGCACAAGTCATATAAACTTTTAATGATGGCTACAGGAAGAATTTGTCACAACATACAGTGCATCTCACCCTACTGCATATGGGGCTGCACAGCCATGGATCGAGTGCCCATGTTCCCCTTCATGACAATGGTATTCGATGACAGTGGCCTTTTTCAGCAAGATAACCCTGCCACACTGGACACATTGTTCGGGAATGCTTTGAGGAACATGATGAAGAGTTCATAAAGAGTTCATTCGTCAAATCTCAATCTGATTGAGCATCTGTGTGATGTGCTAACCCTAACTGTGGTGGCTCTGCCTCACAACTTACAGGACTTAAAGGATCTGCTGCTAACATCTTGGTGTCAGATTTAATAGGGCACCTTCTGAGATCTTGTAGAGTCCATGCCTCAGCAGGTCGGGGCTATTTTGGTGGCACACCGATGATCAACAGCATATTAGTCATGTTTTGGCATATTGGTGTATGTGTTGTAAACATTTGGACCCCTGGTTTCTCCCACCATCATAGTAAAGAAACCTGAATCAGTAAGTTTCCCCATAATGCACCATTTCAAATCAGAACTCTCTAAATGACTTTTTGAATATGCAGACTTTTTGAAAAATCAGTAGAATTCCCTTTAAAGTCTCATTTAAGGAATGTATTTCCGGTTATGTGTTAGATAAAATAGAGCTGAACTGCATTACTATAAGATTTTGTACTAGGTGTCGACAAGAATGTGTTCCCATCTTACACACTCTCCTCCTACAAACCCCCCTCCTGTTTCTCTCTTTGCCCCTTTTTTCCCAGTGAGTTGTAGCCGACCCCCACTGCTGCAGCTTTCTCCCATCACATGGAGCTCCACAAAGCTGTCAGAGTGAAGGCTAGCACATGCTTTCTTCTGAAGCGCATGAAGGCTACCATCTTTCCAAACCGCTGCCCACACAATATCATGGAGTAGTTCTAGTAGCTCAGCAGGCTAGTAGGAGTGTGCTGACTGCCCAACTCACAGCTCACTGCCAAAAGTAGTGGTTGCTAAAGGGTTGAACCATTCACCTTAAAGAATGCAGTCTAATTAGTGAAAGCATGCATTTTTGTCATCTTCTAAGCAAAGAAAAACATTAACACTGAATGCAAATGAAATTGCTTTCAAATGACCACAAGAGCAATCAAAATGCCAGAATGTAAAGAAGCAATGGCATTTGTTATGTTGCTTTGATGATGGAAGGCTCCTCTGAGTCAGATACCTTGCAGGTAAATGAATATTTTAACAAAGTGTTCTCCAGTGATTCTAAACTAAAGGTCAGCTTTGTCATGCTGTTGAAATCCAAAATGACCTACATACTGTCTGCAGGTCATAGAGGCAGCTGTGACTGACTTTTGTTTTATTAAAAAATAGAGAAAAAAAAACTAAAAGGAGAAAAAAAGACATCACATTTCCCAAAATGTTCACTTCACAAAAGGGAGGTTTTGTATTGTGAATTATAAATTATAGTGGAGGATATTTATTGAATATGCAGTACAACATCTAAGCACTCTAGACTGATATTCATTCTGAATAGTGTCTAATGAGAATGTTTCTGAATAACAAAGTAGATCTTCCAAACATGCATAGTTCTAGGAAAAAATGGGCAATGCATGGAAGAGATACTGATAATGAAAACTGATAATTAGAAGCCTGCTGGGTCAAAATGTCCCCACTGCACCTGTGGCTGTAAGGGTTGAAAACGATGGTCATGGCTGTGGTATGAGAGGAATATAAAACCAGTGTGAACTGCTCATTAATGTGAATCTGAAAAAGAAAAAAGGACCTTGATGAACCTAGTCGCAGAACTCGAATGGAAGAAGCCAATGTCTTTGAAAATCCTTTCATTGTAGTGATCATGTAGGCCTTTGTGCCATCTCAATAACTTATGAATTCATGAAATAAAAATAACATCTCAAAGACCCTTTAACTCACTAAAATCTGACGAGTGCCATGTAACAACATTCGCATGACCACGTTTGCTATGGTAAAATGTATTAGTGTGTATAATTCAAGCTTCCTGTATGTTACTGTGTTTTCTATCACTATGCTATAGAAGCACCATACAGCCTTTTTTGTTAGATGCACTGTGAAATTTTCGAAGTGAACGCACAAGCCGATTCTGAAAGCAATTTGAATTGGATTAATGAGAGCAACAACAACATTTATATTTATATTTTTGCTCTGTGGAAATGAAAATCAGCTATTTTCAGCTTTGGTAGATTCTTTATATTCTTTATATTTCAATTGCCATAACATCATTATTTGGCTAATTACTAGTTTAGATAGCAGAAACAGTCTGGGTTTTGTCTCAGCCTTAGAGGATTAAATGCAGCATGACTGCCTTTTGCTGCCAATTACCAAGACATGTTGTAGCATCTGTGGAGCAACATGCTGTTAAACTTACTGTAGGGTATAGTAGACCACTGAAGTTGTGAATCATTCAGTAGTTCACGTTATGCCCATATTCGGAACTCCTGGTCTAAGCTCGAATTGTCTATGGACAGAATGAATGGAGTTTTCTATAAATCACCTGTCACACCCTGTAGTGAATAAAAATGCTCAGAACCCAATATGTTTTGTCCTTTGTACATTTTTCCTGTGCATATCACTGGATCCTCTGAATTATGAGGTTGTCAGTCACAATACTAATATTGCTGCATGAAAGTTAATGCTGTTGCACATCAATTTGACATCAATAAGCAACAAGAAATTAAGGCTTGTCAAAATGTTGTGCTGTAGCTCATATTTGTAGGTAGCTCTATACATAAAACCTGTACATAGAATACTTTATATCACTCAAAAAAAAAAATATAATAATAATACATCCATCAGCTTCTTATTTGCCAGCTTCTTATTTGAATTTTCCCATTTCACCATAAATGATGCAGCAATTATACAATGTCTAAGGTGCCAGAATATAACCGCTGCACCATTTTAAAAAATTCAATTAATAAATTGGCAAATGTCCTTATCAGAAAATGTTACCAGCATTATAAAAAAATACTACTTTGTTTGCCTAAATCAGCTTATCAGGGGTATGTAGTGATATTATCATTAAAAACACAATGAAAGGTTTAAAGCTGTGCTAATCATATGCGCATGTTTGGTAAGACTGCGCGATGCATAGGATAAATTGTTAGAACGTGGGCTATGGTGGTCGTATGTCTTTGTGGTTTGTCAGCCTTATTCAAGGAAGACCGGAATATTAAGCGTATTAAAAGAGGTGAAAACCATTTTCAGTCTAGTCATGTTGAGCAGTGTAGCCTTAATGCAGGTCAGCTTGTAGGGCGACCACACTGGTACTTTTTTTTTTAGGAAGCTGACAATCTAATGACATCAATTTAGTGTGCAGTAGCATTAGCTTACATGTAGCAATGTTCATATTTTTACTCTTTAACAACCTCATAATTCAGAGGACCCAGTAATATTTGAGAGACAAATGTTCATAGGACAAAATGTTGATGCTGACTACAGAATGATGACATGACATCAGTGGTCTATGGTCACTGGCCACAAGTATACCATCTTGTACCTAGACTCTGTGTCTGTTTATCAAGTCCACTTACCATATAGTTGTACCTTGCAGTTATATGATTACGGAATGTAGCTTTTCTGCGTACTTTGTTAACCCTCTTTCACCATGTTCTTCAATGATCAGGGCCCTTACAGGGCCACCACAGTGCACATATTGTTTGCATGATTGATCATGCTCAGCACTGCAGTAGCACTGATGTGGTGGTTTTGTGTTAGTGTGTGTTGCGCTGGCATGAGTGGATCAGATACAGCAGTGCTGCTGGAGTTTTTAAACACTGTGTCCACTCACTGTCCACTCTATTAGGCACTTTTACCTTGTCGGTCCACCTTGTAGATGTAAAGTCGGATAGGATAGCTTATCTGCAGCTGCACAGTTTGTGTTGGTCATCCTCTAGTCTTTCATCAGCGGACACAGGACTCTGCCCACAGGTTGCTGTTGGCTGGTGGAACATTTTCAGTCCATAGTAGGTAAATAAACTATTTTATGTACAGGGAGCAGAAAAAGTATGTGAACACTAACCATTTGTAAACTTTGGTGAAATTCTTTAAGTTACTTCATAAAATGTTTAAATGATTTTATTTCAAAGAAAAAACACTTTCATCACAACATCAAACTGATGGTAGACTCTTTGTTTGGAAAAAGCCTGGAGAAGAACTCTGACCAGACTGTGCTAAGAGGGCTGTAAAGAGCAGAGGCTCTTAGCTTGTATTTAGTGATGGGTTCATGAACTTAGAATTGTACAAAGACATTTGGAAGCAAACCTGCAGACGTCTGTAAAGAAAACAATCTGAAATTGAACTCCCCAGCTGCCTTTTGAAAGAATACTTTGGAAAAAAAGAAAATTAGTCTTGGGATAGTCTGTTTAAAATAAATACCACTTAGTTTAACTTTTTGTTTCCTAACAAAATGAACTTAATGCTTTTTTAAGTATGTCAAAAAAGACCAAATATTTTCTGTGGGCACTGTAGTTAAACTCTTAAACGACCAGTTATATTACACACTTCTATAACCTTAGAATAGCTCAACCAGTTTGGACTGAAGTCCCTGTAGTTACTGAATAATAAGCATTAGTGTGTAATAAGCCTGGGATGTTAAGGGGTTAAAGGAATACAATAAGAAAGTATTGGAAATGTAAGCAATGCATAATAGCCACATTATGAGTTTATAGTGTTCCAGTTGAACAATATCAGAATCATGTTAGCTCACAGATTATGCAAATGACTGAAATATATGCAGCTCTGTGTGCTGATTACTGAGGAGCACATATCCACCTCGCACAGAAATAAAATGCCATTTAGGGTATACACAGCAGTTCAGGCATTTTTAATAGTTCACTTGTCAGTCATTCACTGCCAGCTGCGCCTGAACTGAACAACTGCATTACTGACATGGCCAGAAGAATGTGATTAACTCTTGAGTGTGCTTTTCTTGCCTTTTTGTGAAAGAAAAAAAAATGTCAAAATGAACCAAATACTTCATATAACTTTTTTTTGTCTTTGCTGTGCAATCAAGTTTGGAAACTATTCTCTTGAGCAATATGCAGCTGTTGTTCTGTGAAAGAGACAAATATGTGTGCATCTTTTAATGAGGCAGAACATAAACAAAAGTGTTCTTTTTTTCTGGATATTTATTAAAGTCACACATGCAGTACTACCTACATATTTATTGTTCAGATCTATAACTAAAACAAAAAAAAAGTTTTAGGATGTTTGATAAGTCAATCCAATTGGAAGCATTAAAACAGTTCCATGTAAAGTTTGCCAAATCATGCTAACAATAAATTAAAGTGAATAGTTGGCATTATAATTGCATTATGCAAATCACATCGTACTAATTGATTTCTACCAGGCTTTTATTCATCATTAGCCATTTTAGTGTGTTTGGTCAAGTTATTCCTTTAAAACTCTAAACATCAAAATCAGCTACTCAAACATTTGGCTACTGCTGCCAGAGCAATGTAACTACCACAGTTAACAAAGCTTGCTGGTTTGTGTGGCTTATTATAGTGAGGTTGCGAGTCTTCTGGTGTCAGTTCAATGTGCAGCAGTGTATATATATATATATATATATATATATATATATATATATATATATATATATATATATATATATATATATATATATATATATATATATTTACCAGAGGATGTGATAGCAGCAATTTTCAAAAATGCCATTTATTACCCTTGTAGAGTAATATTTTTAGACCCAGAGTTCCTAAAATGGGCATGATGATGACCACAGAATGACTTCAGAGTTCATGGTCAAAATTTCTTGGAAGAAAATGTTTTTACTTTACCTTACATTTAATTTAAAATGTTTTGTACAGTTACCAGTTTGGAAATGCAAGGTTTATATTTATTCATCTTAAAAGGAAGCATAAAATCCTGAAACAATTCGTAAACAATTCCTCACTCAAAGTCAGAATCAAAATCAGGCTTTACTGGCCAAATATGTTTGTACATACAAGAAATTTGTCTGCCTGAAGGGTTTGAGTGATAGTAGTTTTGACCTCACCGCCCCAGCACTCACTGAGGGCACACAGTCCACATTCGGTCACCATCCCTCAAACAGCCTTTTATAAGTCTCTCTCTCTCAGCTTCGGTCTCCCATTCAGAACTTTGAGCCTCTTTCAGAGGGGTTTCTGAAGTCTTTATAACAATAGATTACAGATAATGTCTTCATCACTCTCCATCAAATCACCTCTCACATCAAAAGGTCCTCCAGCTCTCTTAACTTTTGCGGTGAGTTAGATTTGCCAATCGACCCCTTCAGAAGGTTCTCCAGCTGAGGGTGGAGAAAGGCAGGCAAGGCTAAGCCTTTAAGAGCAAATTTGTCCTTTTTTATCCTCAAAATGTGTCAGAGCCAGGGGAAAATGTCAGGTGCTTAAGTGAACCGCAGGCATGTGTGTGTCTGTGTGACCTTTCAGCTCTGGTGATGTCCTTCTGTCTCTCCACATCCATTCACCCACTTATGTAATCATCTCATCTGTTACCTGCCGGATGAAGCTTAAGCAGTAGCTGTCACTCCGCTTTTCTCATGAAGAGGTTCATGTTAAATCAAAGCCATTCACCTTGACAAGAAACCCAGCTCACTACATCCTGCTTAGGCTACATATTTTTAGTTTCACTGTAAAAATGTCATATACGAATGTTTGGGCACCTCTAGTCAAATTAGGTTTTGTTGATTTTCTAAGTGAAAATATATTAACACATCCTCCACTGAGAACACACTTCTTCATTTTAATGCATAATTACTATTTATTTACTGAATTTAATGTGTTGGTACAAAAGGTTGTGCCATATATTTCATTTTTTTTCCAGTATGTTAAACTCAGCAAATGAATAGAAATCCTGTGCTAAAATGTAATAAATAAATAAGTTTGTTCACTGTAGAGGATGTATTCACTTATTTTCACATCAATCAATA
The DNA here is from genome assembly GCF_904425465.1 of Colossoma macropomum. Classification (NCBI taxonomy): domain Eukaryota; kingdom Metazoa; phylum Chordata; class Actinopteri; order Characiformes; family Serrasalmidae; genus Colossoma; species Colossoma macropomum. Next base: position 9,067,111 of record NW_023494790.1, read on the forward strand.
GCAGGGATTTTTAAACTTTTGCATATGACTGTATCTTGACAAGTAAAATTATCTTGTTAGTGCATCTTATATTGCTCATTATGACATTGTTTTGGGAATATTAAGATTATTCAGCCTATTTCTATGTGAAATAAGGTTAAGTAAAAGATAAAGTCTTGATTGCTAACACAAAATTAACAAAACTGAGGTCAACTTAATCTTTGTCACTTTTTTGTGTTATATGTCAGCAATTTTTCTTTGCTTTGATTCATTCATAACACTTTTTCAAAACATTTAACACAAATCTCAGTCAAATATACAACAGTTAATTGTATTATTTTGTAAAACATAAAATCATTTATGCACAAATAAAAATACTCCCATGGTTATAATATACATTCAGCACCATTGTGAACCACATAGTGCACAACTGTCAACTCAGCAATCAGTCATCATCAGTTGCTGATTGTAAGTATGTATAATTGAGGTGATAGAAGTATTTATCAGATGATGAATATGTAAAACTGTCATTATATAAAGCTGATTTACATAATGAAAGGCTTTTGAAATTCAAACAATTCGAAAAATTCAGAAAATAAATAAATAAATAAATAAATAAATAAATAAATAAATAAATAAATAAATAAATAAATATCAGACAATCGAATCTTCCAGGAACACCGTAACCATGCAAGTCAAAGCAATTTACTGCAAAAAAGAAAAAAAAAAAAAGATTTTCAGAAACAATTATGCTTTTCTGTTTTTTTAGTAACAAAGTTGAAACAGTGGGAAAAAAAATGTCAGACTTACCTACAGAGATTTTAAAAAAAATCTGTACAATGGATGCTGCAATGTATTTACACAGGGTTGGATCCTTTTTTCCATTTTCCATCATTAACATGCCACAAGTGATGACATGGAATAATTATTGCATGAATTTAACAGGAAATTTAAGTTCCATATAACATGTATGCCAAGGCCTTCACTTTGGGACCCTCCAGCACAGTCTATCCCACTACTGACAAATACTCAGGCCTCTGGTTCATGTTACAACACCCAGTGTTGCCCTCCAGCACTCCTGCCTTTGTTTCAGGTGTGTGGAAATAAAGAAAAAAACAGTATGCATAATTCATTTATTTTATTTTTATCATTTATTTATTATTATTTTTTTTTAGTTCAATGCAGTGTATACAGTACATTGCACTGAAAAGGATTTCTGGTAAAGCTACCAGAGAAAAGAAGAAAAAAAAAGCAAAAGAAAAAAAAACATGATTCTGCTTTGTGATATTGTAATACTTTGGCACATTCTAGAATTACCACAGACATACAGCACTAACAAAGGCTAAATATGTTCTACTTAAAACCTGCATTAGTGTTATTTGTGTATGAGTGTTATTTAGTGACTGACTGAAGAAATTTACTCAACTGAAGATACAATGTTTGACAGAAAAGTTTGCTTTTGTGTCTTGTGTTTAGTGCTTTGTGAGATTTTGCAAAGAACCATTTTGCAAAGAACATGTGTTATTTTGGCAGGCAGGGCTCTGTTTAGTATCATGTGTTAATTAATTTGTGAATATGACTTCATAATGGACAAATGTGTAAAATAAAAAAAAATAAATAAATAAATAATGAAAATGACAAACAAGAGAGAAACACTAGAGGAACTAAACAGTATTATACACTGCAGTCCTTAAATGTTTGGATTTACAGTGTAGCTCATGGCCGAGAGAGAGAGAGAGACATGTTACATGCATGTGTTAATGGTTCGTTCTTGTTAGATGACTCAGCTAATCTGTCTCTTTGATCCTGACTTTTGCATTATTTAGCAAACTGGTAATCACATCCCCTTATGCTAGCATGCATCCTATCTCTGGAGCTTGTTAATGGGCTGATCTTATCATGCCAAGGACAAGCTGATCATTTAGGATTTATGAGAGAAATGCCTGCAAGGCTGACCCCACCCATCCCTTCTGCTCTGCTCTGCTCTGCCTGCGACCCTAATGCAGAAAAGATGCAGATACAGTATGGCAGATACAAACAATAACACTGTGTCTCTCCATAATGAGTGAAACAACCATTAATGAGATTCGTTTGTAGATACGGAAACAAGCTGTCTGCTCAGACCTCTGAGAAATTAGGGAGGAAGGGTGTGTGTGTGTGTGTGTGTGTGTGTGTGTGTGTGTGTGTGTGTGTGTGCTCGTGCTTGAATGTGTTTTTAAAAACACTTCTGAACAGATGTGTACCGTCAATTCATGCATCATTAAGCATTTTAATGAAAGCATGCCTACTTCTCTTTACTGCAGTGTTAATCACTGTGAGATACCTGTGCTCAGCTGCCTGCAGGTAACAGGCAGAACACACAGTGTGTATATGTGCGCAGGTTTTAGTGAATTAAAAAAAAAGCCATTAACTAGTCAACTAGTCATCATTACCATAGTATAAAAAGCAAGTGGAACGTTTTTTTTGTTAGCATCTTGCTAATGGGGTTGCTTGAGCAGCAGATGCTGCGGTTTGAAGTGTGATATGTACTTGCAGAAGAGTTTTTTTGTTTTCTTTCAGTAAGTTTTGCACAGACTGTCTAATTTTAACTGCATGCTAAAATCAGCACATCTCTCACAAACTCATGACTTACAGCTCTGGCTCTCTGTGCCCTGGGTTTGTATGTAATGGAATACAAGAATTCAAAATACAGAAATGAAATAACTGCATACAGTCTATGCTACATTTTGCAAAGCCAGTATTCAGAGTACATTTTCCTTCTAAATTTTAGGGAAATATTTTTTAGAACACTTAAATAAATGTAAAAGATATAATACCATCAATGCTTATTTATTCACTATTATTATTGTAATATTGCAAATTGTTTGCTTAGTTCACAGACAGTAGTGGGAATGTGGGAACAGCAGTAGACTGAAGCAAGTGAATTTTTCATGAACCATATTACAGTTTTTCTTAATTGCTAAAACACATTTAATGAAACTGAGGTGAACTTAATCTTCCTTTTCACTTTCTGGGCAAAGCAAAAGTGTCCTTTTGCATGTGAGTTAACACATTCTCATTGCTTTCATTGATTGTTCATGTACCTTTTCAAAGCAGATAACATGGATCTTACAGAAAACCACAGAAGTCCAATAGATACCTGTTCAAAACAAAAGAAAAACATATAGTGATAGCTGACAGAAAATGCATAGTTACGTCTACATTAAGCAACTGTGTGAACTATATAGAGCATGATAGTTAATCAACAGTAGAAAGCAGCATTGTCTTTACTGATGTACAGGCTGGAGACAGTGTTTATTAGCAGAGGGATGTGTAACAGGTAACTCTGGTTTACTACACAGAATTTATACAAAATCTATTAAAGCCAATTTATATAACTGTAACTTATCTATTCAGTTTTTTTTACAGTTTACAGTCTCACACACTTTCACAATTTTAGAAAATTCTCCCATGTTGAGAGCAAAATAAACCTCTGGCTTGAAAACCATGAATATACTCTTAAAAGGGAAAAATTCCTGACCCACTTACTATGTGAATTACTACAAATCAGGTTTCTCACACTGCAAAGAGAAATTGAGAACACAGTTGTCACAGTGAGTTTGCTGCTGTCTTTGGAGTAAAGAAGATGCAGAAGATGCATTAATTGATAACTTTATTATCTGTGGATTTTAATGTTTACATAAGAAAAAAAAGTGATACACCAAGAATGTAAAAAACAAAATGAACTCCAAACAACAGACAACAAAAGACTTATTTAAAATATTTGTGTTTGATAAATAAATAAATAAATAAATAAATAAATAAATAAATGTGCAGTATACTGTCTCTCATCTCCATTCAGGCACAAAAATAAAAAAGAAAAAAAGAAACTGCGATCTGCTGATGCAGACTGAGCTCATGGACCCTTCAAAATCATATTCAAAAATGTATTACTTCTGGAATGAAGCTTGAATGACTTCACCATGATAATAAAGGGCCAACACAGACCAGAGACATCTACTGTTCCTCTACGTACACTCCTCTTCTTTCAGCTTGCTTTATCATAAAACACGTGGCCTATAATCACTGGTTTGAAGCTCATTGGCTGAACGCTGGCAGCTGTAGCCAGTTCATACAAACCATTACTGTGTGGCTTTACTGCATGAAGTAAAACATGAATACACGATTTATATATTATCAGACATGCATGTCTGTCTCTACATATTTATATTATATTTATGATATGAAATGCATGGGGAATGACATTTTGATTATTTTTTTCTTCATCATTCACTAATGTAGGAGTGTAGAGACAGGCTCTGTAATGCCTATTGTGTTGCAGTCAGAGATCTGTAACTCATTTCTAAGTGTATGCAATTTCTACTTTCATCTTGGAAAACGATTTCATGAGAGATTATCATGATATTTGTGATTAAAGAGGGAGAAATGCATTGTGTTCTGCAAAAGGTATATAGACAGTTTGTAATGAGAGAGATGCGGTGAAATCTGAACTTTGCTACAATGTCACAAGTAAAAAACACTTGGGCTTCAGATATTCTAATTTGTGTTCAAGCACATGATAAAAACTGTAACAGAAGAATTAGAAGAGTTTTTCCGATGTTTTTCCCTTCTCGATATGTATTCCAAAATGTATTCTAAATCTGAATATATGTTACTTTTTATGTATTGTAATGGAAAAAATGTGTTGCTGACTACATTTAGGACAGTTATTCAGTATTCAGCCAGATGAACACTCATACTTTAATCAGTAACATATATAAGACTTCTGGAAGGAACGAAAGTGGCATTTTTGTCTCAAAAAATTGATCAGCGTTGGATGTCAAAACGTGACGGATTCCACTGTCAGTTCCTAATTATGTTAATGGTTAATCAGACAAGTTAGGACTTCAGTGCAGCTCCTGCAGGTCTAACCAGTGGGAGAGCTCACTTGGCTTAGAAGTGAACAAACAAAAAAAAATGGATGGATAATCTTCCCTTGGTCATTTCAAGATTTTAACTCTTGTTTCCAATCAAAACTTAACAATAAGACCCTGAGGCCTTTTGGGTTCCCCAAATGGTGTCTATATATGTCCTACCCTATATATGTGCATGTTCATGAAAAGATATTCAGTTCAGTTGGTGCTAAAACACAGAGAGGGACATCTAGTTTAACTTCAGTCCACCACTTGGGTGCCAGGACAGAGAAGTGTCTTGATGCTTTTCTTTTATGCATCTTTAAGGATAGCAAGTCAAGCTGTGCAGTACTTGAACCTCAAAGGGCTTGAGGCACATGTCAAAGCTTCGTAGGCATGTCAAAGCTTCATAGGCAAACATCAAGGCTTTAAATCTGATGCAGAGTGCTACAGGGAGCCAGTGCAGAGAACACAGTGTAACGTAGGGTCTGAGGAAGGTTGCAAGCACAAAGTAACTTTATTAGGGGCATTCTCATACTCATTGTTGCTAGCAGGCAGGGGTCAACATACCTCACAAACACATGGTGGAAACAAAGGGTTATATAAAGCAATCTTAATGACATCAACATAAGTTGCAGGCGTGTGGGAGAGGAGGAGAAAGTGCGAAGAATAGGAAGAGTCCAAGTCAGTCTCCCCAGAGGGGGGAGACGTGACACGCAGCAGCAGAGTGACCCTCATCAAAGTGTCTATGTCTGTGTGTTTGTGTACCTACATATTCATCTCTCCATATCTGAGTCTGTTTGTGTGTTCACATCCTTCACTGTATATTTGCATGTGTGCGTTCGTCCAAGTGTGCATGTGTGTGTGATTCCGGCCTCACTCGCTTAGTGTTGATGTTCCAGTGGAGGATGGTGGTATAATTGTGTTTCGAGTAGTGTCTCTTTTTTCTCCTGAGTGGAGGGTTTGCTTCATCACTGTAAATAATGAAACTCTAGCAAGCCTTTATTTCACACAGAGGAGCAGAACAGTCAGTCACAAATCACACTCTCCATCAGACTCTCTAACTGCTTTACTGATGCAGTTCTGCCACAGCTGGTAATACTGCTGAATTCTTAGTGCTTTCTATGGCATTTGGGCCAGATTCATAAACCGCACTGCCAGATTTACCCTGACAATAAGAGCAAATAGCGTGATGGTGGTTATAAACGAGGATCACTGTCATGTTTTACCCCTTGCGTGATGTGCAGTGTGGCCATGGTTTTCCCTCATTTACAAATGATGGTAGTGATCCATAACACAACACAATCCCACAAAAAATGACGCCTGATCAACTTTGGTGGTAATTTTCCCCAGTTACTTGTTAACTGCTGTTGCCGACGAGGAGGAAGAAGACTCGCTTAAGCAGGATTTTAGATTTAACTGGTGCTGTCATTGAAACAACCTCTTCTTCCTGCGTCAGATTTGGTGTCTAGTGAATCCTTATCTTTGTGTGGAAAGTAGATTTAGCTTGTAATCCAAATAAGCAAAGAATAGTTTGTTAAGATTCTAATTACAAGTTCAAATTGATTTTATCGCAAGCAGTGTTGGCTTTTAATCTTTTTTAATTTATAATGGATTTTACAAAAGAATGAAATTTATGCATGTGAAAATTCTATTTTTACTAGTGAAACCTTATCTTACTAGTCAAAAGTGTTTTTACTGCTCAAAATTTTGAAATTATTGGATGAATTTTGAATTTCACATGTGCAAACTGAATTCTTGAAAACCTAACGTCAAGAAAAATAGCAAATAAAATCTAAAAAGGCTTGCCATAGAAACTAGAATTTCAGCATTTTAGCAATTTCAGCAATATTATTTTTAATTGTGTGAAAAGAATGACCAAATGTTAAACTTTGTTAGTAAAAATGGCTACTGTAATTATAATGAGTTGGTAAAAGACTTGAATTCTTACCAATGAGAAATGAAGTCTTACTTGCTAAAATGTCATTTCTACAATTACAGTTGAATTCTAAGATGTTATAATTAGATTTTTATTTATCACTGTTTACTAATAAAGAAATTTTGTTGATTCAATTGGTGATTCAATTTTAATAGCATGTTTACTAAAAAATTTACCATTATTTGTCTACATTTCTTCCCTTAAAATTTGTAGTGCTGTTTCTGAGAATTTTAGTTTTCTTTTTGTTTTTGTCATGTCCATTTTGGTGGGTCTTGAATATTTAGGAGCTCATTTACATGTTGAAACTAAGCAATAGCTTTTAGCTTTTGAGAAAACTGATGAATCCTGTTTAAACCTATCTATCTTGTATGCAAGTGTGTTTGTGTGCATAAAAACACCAAATATCATTCGATAAATATAAATAAACACAAAATTATTTTTTAAGTAGTTGATATATTGTGAGCTAATTTAAAGAACAAAATTTGGTTCCAGATTGCTCCTTAATGTCCCCAGCCATTGCAGAGATTTAATTCCATCACTAGCACACTTGATTTAACATAATAAATTGTTGATTAGCAACAAGGTATTGGATGATAACTACAAATAATATAGGGTGCCATGCAGTGGGGTTGGGAAAATTTTAAAAGAGCAATTAGATGCTTACTGTCCAGATAAATAGCTTTTTAAATATAATTTTCTCTGATGTCTAAAACCTTTGCAGTACTATATGAGACAATTCTAATAAAGTGTCTAAGGTGTTGCATCACCAGAGCCAACAGAACAGTTTCAGTGCACTTGGGTATGGATGCTATAAGTTTCTGGAACTGTACTGGAAGGTAGAACATCCTCCTTCCAAAAGAAACACCATTGTAACTGCTATTTTGATGATTGTGGTGGAGCGTGCTGTCTAATACATTGGTCTAAAATCTCCATTAGGTGTTCAATTGGGTTGAGAGCTGGTGACTGCAAAGGTCATGGCATATGATTTACATTATTTTGCTACTCATCAAACCATTCAGTGATCCCTCATGCCCTGTGTATGGGGCATTGCCATCTCTGGAAGAGGCCATTTCCATCAGAATAGCAATGTTTCCTTAATGGATGAAAGTGGTTGGTCAAAATAACTTCATATTGATTTGCAGTGACCCTTCCCTCTAAGTGGACAAGTGGACCCAATCCATTTCAGCAAAATGCCCCCGATAGAGAACAAAGCCAACAGACCCAGCCTCAAGCATTCCAGCCTGTACTGTTCTTTTGGTGTGCGTTGCACATGCACTCCCCCACTTGTGGAGAATATGGTGAAGGATGACTCATCTGACCATTTCACAATTTTTTCACTGAACTCTCAAATGTGCACTAATCTTTGTAATGAGGGTTTATGCACTCCAGCCTTGCTGTAATATCTTTCTCCATGTAGTTGTGGATGGTCCTCCTGACACAGTCAATTGCTTTTCTGTTTTCCCTTACGTATCACAACAATGAATAAGCATGATGATCATTGATTGCACATTTCCCAACATTTTCCGGACTTATTAACTGTTATCTTCCTAGAGGTCCAAATGTAGATGTCACTTAACCCCATAAATGGCGAAGTTTTACAACCCCATTTCCAAAAAAGTTGGGATGCTTTGCAAGCTATGCAAGTCCCAACTTTTTTGAAACGTGTTGTTGGCATCAAAATCAAAATGGGCATATATTTTTCAAAAAGCAATAAAATTTCGTAGTTTCAACATTTGATTTGTTGTCTTTGTACTATTTTCAATTAAATATAGGGTTTAAATGATTTGCACATCATTTCATTTTGTTTTTATTTACATTTTGCACAGTGTCCCACCTTTTTTAGAAATGGGGTTGTGCAGTTTACAAAAGTCATTGTGATCAAATTGATCACTTTTGAGGCAGAAGAAGGGAAACAAAGCCGGTTAACATTGTTTCTTTAAGTGGAAGTTACAATAGAAATACATGGCAAGAGCACTGTGTTAGGCTACAAATGTATTGAATCTTTGTCACTAGTCACTCAGACAACACAATGAAGACAAAGGAAAATAGGCAGTCTACCCCACTACATGACTGTAAGATCTATCTATCTATCTATCTAAATTGATTTTTGTCATTGTTTATGATATTGTCATGTGTGACAGAGCCTTAGGGAATTCAGCAGCTTATGAAACTCATATTGGATGACGTGCTATGTTACTTTGATGGTGATGCTTCCACTGAAGGCCACCATGCACCTATTTAATTAACATGTTTATAATAATAATAATAATAATAATAATAATAATAATAATAATAATTATTATTATTATTATTATTAGTAGTAGTAGTAGTAGTAGTAGTAGTAGTAGTCGTCGTCATTTACAAGCAATATATTTTTCATTATTAATAGCAAACACTCCTCCCACTCTTTCATACACACACACACACACACACACACACACACACACACACACACACACAGGTCTGGGACTGATTTTTCACTCATTGAACAGTCTGTATATTCTTCATAATTAATCATACAACAGTCCTTAATAGGAAACAATGACAAAGAATCACGATAGCCACCTTAGTTAAGTCTGAAGTGAAATGCACAGTTATTTCTTTAATCAGTGTTTTAGATGGTGTAGTAATCACAACTTTCTCACGGTGCGAATGAATTTCACGATCTGCTGATGATTCACAACTCAGTGCGGAAAGCTCTACACCTCCCCCACATGCCTGATTTCCATCTGCTGGATCCTACACCTCCCTCTTCACATCACTCATTCACTCTGTGTGAATGAGCTCTGACTTCTCACCTCTGCTTATCTCTTCCTCTCTCTCTCTCTCTCTTACTTTTTCTTCTCTTGCTTTCTCTCTTTCTATCTTTTGATCTTCTCTTTCTTCTGTTCTTTCATGCTCTCCCCCTCCCTGCTTTCACTCTCTCTCATACACACTCTCCCTCTCGAAGGGATATCCTATAAATCAGGGTCAGTCAGACCCACACCAGTCCTGCTGCTCCTTTACGCTTAAAGGAGTCGTCAGTGGTTGTTATCTGGGCTGAAATGGACAATTATTTTGATGGGTCTCATCAGAGCAGTTTGGGGTTGTTTTCAGTTTTTTAATGGTCCATAAAAGCTTCCAGCTTTTGAAAAAAAACAAATGTCTCTCTAAATCGGAAACTGCCACTGAAGTAATGCACAAATATAGCACATTATGTTTTTATGTGTCCGGAGCTGTTTTATACCTTGACTTTTCCTCCATTTGGAGCTCGTATTGCTTAAAAGATTACACTGAATTACACAGAAAGGAATCGGTCTGATGGAATGCAGACCAGATGGCTAACTTAAAAATATGACAAATGCATTGCAAATTTGAATTTTGTTTCCAAATTGAAGCTTGTTTCCTCCACCGGTGAAAATGGCGGATTCATATTCAGCTTGACACTCAGACAATACCCTGCCTACGGCTAAAGTCAAACGTAATTAACCTTTCCAAACAAGGCTCGGTTATCCGCCCGAATTCAGACAGGCAGGGAGAAATAAAAGGTTGAATCTTGCCCAGTTGAAGAGACTGGACTGTAAACAACATCCATTCCATTCAAATGTTAATCTAGTGAAGAAGGCTTTTATTCATCGTTAGTTAAAATTGTTGTATGTGGAGGCTTTAAAGAAGTGATCTTGCTCTAAATTCCCTGAGTTTTAATATATCACTGAACCTTATACTTACAAATACTTACAAAATAAGTTGTAGTTGGAAAACATTCTTGAAAACTCTTCAAAGCATGATGGAGTTTAAGGCTTTAACTTGATCATATCTTCTTTTTTTCCAAGACAAATGCTCTTTTCGGGACCTAAAATAAGGGTCCTGCCAAGATTTCTAAATTGCCTAAAACATCTGGGACTTGACTCTGTTATTTTTGTTATATTTATATTCATGTAATATGTGCTTTCTACAGTCTGCCGTGTGCCTCCTTTCTGCCCCCAATTTAAAATGCATTGTTAATAAACAATACAAAGATTTTAAGACACCATTTTTTGCATCAAAACTGTACACAATTTTTATTTATTTATTTTTTGTTAGGAATTTTGCCATGTGCTATGAAAAAAAAAGAACACACTAGCCACAAAATCACCAGTTTTACTGACTCATCCAGCAGCTGAAACTTTGAGTGCTTTCCACACAGCTTGGCTGTCTGTAACTCAAGTTTGAGTTGCTTTTGGAGATGCAGCTCCACATATTTGTCAAAAAGTCATAGTTGCTGGGACTCATCTTAGTTGTTGCCATGACAACAGGAGAGACATCTGTGATTTGGTTGAGTGGGTCCATGTCATGTGGAAAAGTTTTCAAAAATTGGATTAAGATTAAAAATTGCATTTTCCCTGTCTGAAAAAAATACACTTGGTGTATAAATCATGTTCTCATAAACCATGCACAGTGTGTAAAGACCATAAGTGAGCTCCTAATGGTAACAGTAATATATTTAAGCAACACTACATGAGAGGGAGTGTGTTGTTGTGAACAACATCATGGCTTTGATGATGTAAGTGATGTTATTCATGAGAAGTGTTGCTTTTATGCACAAGTTCTGCAAAATAAAGAAAAAAAGGAAAACTGAGATGCTCTTAACATTGTATCAAGTATGCCTTAATATTGGCAATTTTTTCAGAAAAAAAGTAGCTTTTTGATTTAAGGATAGAGCTGTAAAACTGTCACAATATCAGGTTCATTTCATATTTTTTCAATAGTTCTCAGATTAACTTTTTTTTTAAACTTTTAACTTTTTTTTGTGCCAGTCAGCTTGTAAAGTTTGTAAATTTCACAGCCCATCCTGTTTTATCAATTGTATTCTTATTACATTTTAACTGATTTCAGTTTGTTCAGTTGTTCCGTCACAGCTGCCAACCGAAAGCTTACTGAGGGGCAACAACTGGTTAAGAATTTGATGTAGACCTGCCGTCACACTCTTCTTTAGAATCTGGCCAAACAGGCTTCAGCTAAAATATTATCTGAGAGAAGTAATCTAAATGTGTCCATTTTATGTGCTAAAGTAGAAAATCGGTAGTGGTTAGCTGAAACATAACTAGAATGTCTACTTAGCAACTGGTGCTCAGTGGAATGAGATGGTTATTGTGAAAAAAACATGGTAAAACACTTCTCAACCAAACAGACTGTGTCTTCAGAACTATCTGTTGTTGGAAAAACCAACTGTTGTATAAATCAAGCATGATATGTAACCAGATGCACCATTCTCCACCCATTTTCTCCTCCCACGTTGTGTGTGAAGTCCATGTTTCCGCATATATAACACAATCTGTGCATTTAATCCCTTAAATGATCTGGACCCACCAGTGGGACCAAAGTTTGATTACACACTCCTATAACCTAAAAACAGCTCAGCCAGTTTGAATTAAAGTGCATCTAGTTACTGAATAATGAGCTTTAGTACATAATAAGCCTGGGAATTTCAGGGGTTAAAGTAACCTTCATAATGTATCATGCATGAATGAATTTACTTGGAATATTGCTTACCTGCAGCATCTTATTTGGCCCCTGTGTGCAGCAAATTCCAGCCTGGTATTTTTCCCTGGTTCAGCACAAGTGAGCAGATCAAATGCTTTGAGGAAAGCAATCGCTGTACCAGTTGCTGTACTAAGGCAAATCCTTCTTATCTTCACTTATCTTTAGTGTACTCCAAGATTATCCATCCTCTCTCTCTCTCTCTCTCTCTTTCTTTGTGTTGTTTGATGCTGTGAGGGCTCTTTTATGCAGATGGATTGCGTGATCACGTTCTCTTTCTTTGTGTGACTCACAGGGTCTCGGCGCGCCTGGGAGAGCCTGTTGAGTCCCGTCCTGCCAGCACAGATCGCCACAGTAACGTCCCTGTCTGCCCCAGGTGTGACCGTCGTTACCGGAGACTGGAAAGATCAAACAGCACCAGGTGAGCTCAGTCAAGAAAGAGTCAAGCTTTTTGCTGACTTTCCTTGGGTGCACATTCAAATTTTCTCAATATTAGCACCAGTTTTTTTTTTTTTGGTAAGCTTTTATATTTATTTTCACACTGACATATGACATGTTTATTGCTAATATATTCATTAGCAAATGCAATGAGAAAAGTGTAATGTGTCAAAGTGCCAAAAATGGTGAGAATTTCAGTCAACACTTTTAATATAATCTAGGAGCTGAAGCATCCCCTGAAAATGTTTAGCAACATCACTAGCACATGAAAAATGTTAATAGGGCTATTCATGTTTAACATCCCATGCATGTAATTAATCTAGCAGTTCATAAATCATTTAATTTCCTCCTAGGTCTTGTACATTCACAGAGAACACACGGCAGACTTACTGATGTAAGATCATTCCTTGTTTTAAGTGCCTCTTAATCAAAACACCTGACAACCTAAAACACTGATCTTCAGTCAGTCACTAAAAATGTACACTTGCAATATTATTAGAGTGTATTATTTCTGGTTAGACACTTGAACGTGGACTGCTTTTTTATTACTTTCAAACCATGAAACAGCTCAGAATTAGGGAGAGTAACACCAAGTGCTGCCACTAGGTCAATAGGTTTCTCCATGACTTCATAGTACTGGATCCATGGGCACCAGCTTCGGTTAAACAGGCGTTGCATTTACTATTGTATTTACTACATTTACTAAAGTTACAGAGTATGCATCTCTGCCACACCCCATTATGTTGCATATGATTAAGGGACCGCCATTGTATTCAGTTCAGGTTCAGCTTTGGTGTGTCGTCTGATTTCTCCTGTCTGCGCACTGAGCACCTTTAATCTTAAAAAGAGCATAATTTTAGTTCAGCTGTGGCTTCGTCTCCCTCATTATTCTCCATCTTGGCTATTAAGGTGGCTTTAGGCTTTGCATTAGCAATGGCTTCAGCTTCCAGAAAATCACCATAGCAGTGGCAATCAAACGTCCAACAGCAAACAGAGTGACTCAAAATACACTACATGGATAAATGTATTGGGACACTTCTCCTTATTACTGAATTCAGGTGTTTCACCACACCCATTGCTATCATGTGGATAAAATTAAGCACATCAGTCTCAATAGACAAACACCGACAGTAGAAGTAGTGTGGGTCATACTGATGAGCTCAGTGACTTTAAACATGGCACTGTCATAGGATGTCACCTCTGCCACAAGTCAGTTTGTGAAATTTCTGTCCTGCAAAACACAATAGGGAACACCTGGGAGAGGGAGAAGACAGGAACTAAAACCAGGTGGGAACCTTAAAAGGGAAGGTGGGAAAAGGGCAGAGCAAAGGAACCAAAACGAAAACAAAAGATCATGACTAAAAAGCATGTGCCTACAACACAGGGGCATAGGGGAAACTGTGACAACTCATACTGTTTTCCTGCTATTAAATACAAATGCCTTATAATTACTTTTTTCAGACTGTTCTATGCAGTTTCACTACCATAGCTTTTCTCAAGTTTTGTACTAGGCATTGCAGATCCAGCTTTAATTTTGGTGGGGCTAGTGACCCAGAACCCCCACCCCTATATCACAGCATATTGTGGTATGGCCTAGCAACTGTAACAATGACCGGGATACCTCTGAGAAACTATCCTGGTCATCGTTACAGTTGCTAGGCCATGAAGAACCAACTGGATGAACCAATTTGCTACAGTACCACCCTGAGACAGACCAGGACTGAGTTGCACCGGATATGCATATGTTTGTACTGAAATTTGAAGCCAAAGTCTTTACTAACTTCTCAGTTTATACTAGTTAGTTTCAAACTATCCTCTTACGAAATTTGGTTACACCACAAATCCAACAGCTACATAATGCATACATCACTTTAACATGACAATAACATGTTCAGAATCAATCAGTAAACCTGCTGCCATTGAAACAGAAGGGCAGCTTGCTCTAACCTTTTCCATGGTAAAAATATCCAGCATAGAGGAGAAGAATGGGCATTATTCACCAACATCTTTGTGCTCTTTAGTGTGTGTAGATTGTGTTTTACCTAAGAACAAATCTCCAATAAGGAAACATTAGTGAATTTCAGAATCTTCGTGAAAACTGCGTGAGTGAGTTATAAGAAGAAATTTCTTCTTAAGAGCTGCCGGTGAATGAGACCCAAAGTGTACACTTTTAAATAAAAACGAATTATCTATAGCCATGGTCTGTTTATTCTTTAATATTTCCCTGGGAAAAAAAACAAATATGCAGCTCAACATTAAAACTAGTTTGTGTGGTGCAACTCGTTTTGACTTAGTAATGCATGAACCTGAACTTATTGAACCCTTATCTTACTACTAGCCTACATTTGCATTGACGCACAGCTGGTGTAACCAACCACTGGACTGCATCTTTAGTTAGTTAAGAATACCAAACACAGAAGCTTGTCGATTGTGGGTGAAGCGGCTAAACAATAATGTCACAAGTTTGTTTTCAAGGACAACCCAGAGTTTTTTGGGGTTTTTTTTTGTAATGGGATGGGATTTGGGACTTGTGTCACCTTACTTTGTGTCGCATGACAGCACGACTGTGTAAAGTGTGGATTAATGTCTCATTTTTCTTACTGTGAAGGAAACATTTTCCTTTATAAAGTGTGACAGTGGACATGACAAAGCAGCCACATACATAGCACCACTTCAAATGCTTCAGCAAGCCGGTAAAAAGTTTGCTGTCACCTCTCGAAAAGCAGTAAAATAGCTTCATGCTGTTGCTTCACTACCATCTGTTTCTTTTTTGTTCAGCTGATGTAGGACGACCCAGTGAAACACATTGGCATAAAGGAAGCACAGAGGTTGCATTTGAACAGCAGTCATATATAGATTATGGAATTAAGTGGGAATTGAACATTTAAGTGGCTCTCTGACTGGTCAACCGCCAGTGCGGTTCCGCCCCTGTCTTGCAGTTTGTAGACAGACCCTTCTCTCCTGAGCAGCTGTAAACACTGCTATGGCTATTTTTCCAGTGACGTTGGTTTTGCCATATCAGTTTGAACCAGAGTCCAATCCTGAAAGTCAGGTCAGCGTCTTCTTGACGCGGCTACAAAACTAAACATACTCTTTCTGGCCTCCAGTAATTGCTGTGTGTTGTGTGAGGCTGTGCCAAACTTGCCGGTTTGCGGGTAATAAAGATTGTGTTACGAGATTACATCATCTTGTAACAAAGGAAAAGGACTGGAATTCCAACAAAGCATTTCAGGCAGCAGAGAAAAGTGTTTTCTGAGTTACTCTTTTTTCTACTTTGAGCTTTGTAACTTTGCAGTTCATTTACATGCACGAGAAGCTATATAACATCAAAGGAAAGGGAAAAATGGAAAAGCATAATAGGTCCACTTTAAGCTCTATTTTCTTTCTCTCTCTCTGTATGTGTATCATCCCCTATATATTTAACTGTATATTTTTATGTTCTCTGCGAGGAATCAAGCCTGATTTAGTTGCTAGTGTTGTGCTTAAGAAGAGATTAAACAACAAGTGATTGGATTTCATCCAGGCAATCGTCAGACAAATATATATTGCTGTTGTGTCCTAGAGACATGAGTCTTTTTGTGTTGTCTGTCATGCTTTCCATCAGAGCTGAGCAGATGACTGCATGCTGTAGGCGTTGAACTCACATGTGAGGGATTTGGATGGATAAAAATTCAAAAACTGTGCCTTCACAGTGCTTATGAAGCTTTGGATGAAGTGCCTGGATGGCATTGTCTATGTTCAAAGAAATAAATAATTAAGCAAACATGTAAACAAGCAAGTGAGAGTAGCATAGCATCGCTGTCGTAACAAAACCGCACAACTTTCGTAATAGAAGCTTTAATATATGTTCTGTTACTTAGGATGTGTGAAATGACAACAGTAAGAATTGTACTAAGCTGTTTCTGATCTCTAGCCTGAATAAAAGCTTCAGCTGATTAAGGGCATATTTTCACTTGGCAGGTTTGGTTTCATTAAAATGTGCCCTTGTGCGAGAGCTTTTTTGGTTCGATAGAATAAGTGAGAACGCTGCCATGTGAACCCTGGACAGAATAAGCAGACCCCCTGAGGAGTTTGGTTTTAATCTGCTTACACAGAAGTCTGGTGCAGTTTGAAATACGAACACAATACAGACTAAAGATGTCTAAATGGAACAAAGATACAATGAAGCATCATCTCATCTACATGCCTTCTTTGGTACATGCAACAGACAAAGCTCTGTGTAGAATGAATCATTTTGGTTTAAAAATGAAGCCAAGGCATTATAAAGTGCTTAATATTGTTACAGGATGGCAGGGAGGCGGACCCAAGTGCAGAGAGGAAAACCAATGAGAAAGGGTCTTAAATGAATTTATTGAGGTGAAGGAGTGTGAATATGTGATTGTGCACATTGGAGTTGTGGTGGCAGCTCAGAGCCAGGCTTGAACCACCAATGTACTGATTGTCAGTTTGAGGAGTTACCGCTGCGCCACCAGGAAGCACAGGCAAAAATGGGAAAAACACCTCAACGAATGGGAAATAAAAAGGTGGGGAAAAAGCAGCATGCTCACACAAAGGCTGAAATAGAAAAGTGAAATAAAAGATAATCAGAAAACAAAAGATACTTCCTCTGTGATTATGAGAGGGAGGTAGACTTTATGTTTCACCTGTTTGCTCTTTGAGGAACAAACACCTTTTGTATGGCTTGTAGCCATTTCTTGTTCAAGCCTTCTTTTGGTTTTAAAGTAGTTTTGGGGCAATTTCTCTCTTTTGTTTTTTTTGTTTTCAGCTCTCTTTCCTTTTCTTTTCCTTTTTTTCCCCACCTGGGCTAAGTACTGGTCACCCCTCTACAAAGGTGTGACAAAGGGCTGCTATTTGCCACAGCCTTAAGTAGAGTAGTCCACAGGTGTGCCATGTTGGGCCTAATCAGCCTGAGGGCTTCTGGGAATTGGAGTTCCCTGAATTTATGGCACCTCGCCGCCGTCGCCCTCTGCTGGCGGCCGGTGCTGCAGGCTGGACACTTACAAATATATGAACATGTTCACACAGATCAGCTATATTATGTATTAATGCACCAAATTTTTGCCATTTTATAAAAGGAGTAGCCCACTCAAGGTTGTGTGCTACAACAATTTCATACCATTTCACATCACAGGAAAACCCGAGTAAAGCATGACTTCTCATGGTTTATTGCTCTAAAATACAACAAGGCAAACAAAACAAGACATCCATAAAACCCACAAGCTCGGTTAGGCTGGAGTATGCCATTGTTCAGAGAGTTTGATGGATATTATTGATGTTATTGTCACCAAATGTACATCCTAAAATCTGTCCAATCAGGTGAGACTTTTTCATTCTTTTGTTTACATCTTCAGACAGCATCTTCATAACCATTTTATATCATACCTTTCTGTGAGGAAGCTGTTATAGACATTAAACTCTTCAAACGTTTCTGTCAGTACCGCGGTGAACAATTCTGGTGTGGCAAGTTTTTCTGGAAAAGCGCATTTTATTTCAAACCACTCTGAATAACTTTCTTTATGTCTGATACATTTAATGACGCAGTGAAATTCCTGATTAATGTTGCACCAAACAAGCAGTATATTCTCAGTACTCTGCACTGTACTGGAGCTTCAGAGCATTGTACTAACCCAGTATCGTGAACGAACAAAAGTTTGCAGACTTCTCTGCTGCTGCCACAGCTGTTATAAATCACCTCCTGTTGTTTGGTTGTTTTTGTGGCTCTCAGACTTTTTCAAAGAGCACCGTGCTGAATTTCCATTCACACTTCAACAGCAATGGTTGAATGCCTCCCTCTCTGTCATCTCTGGGCAGTCTTGTTGCTTTAGAGAAGGCCCACAGTCATCAGTGCCATACCCTGTGTTCTGCACATCAATTGAAGCACTCGCTTTTTTTCTTCTTTTTTCCCTTCTTTCTCTTTGCCAGTGAAATTCGAGCACGTTTGGGGGCATGAGCTTTTTCTCTGTTCAGTTTGAAAAAAGGCAAAAAGATCAAGCACAGAATGCAACATCCTAGAATCCCCTCTAGTTTCATGTGTGCTGTTGAAGAAATGCAAAATGTCCAGGCAAATCCAGACTGATTATGAAACAAAGATGAATGACAGTGGTATTACATTGTTGCAGATAGTCCTTGCCATCAATTTGTACACTTATCAGTCCAGTGCTAATACCTGCTTTGATGTCTTGATTCTTTTATTTTTCTTTTCTTTTTTTCTTATTGGTTTTCTGGTAGAATTCTGTCATACTGAATCAGAAACAAACAGTATTTGATTTGTAGCTCTACAAGTGAACTTCAAGACCTTTCGCAATGATGTATAATTCCTTAACGCTAATGTTAGCTATGCAAGCCCATATCATTGTTTTTCGATCCTCAGCAAAATCCTTAGAGCAGTCTGCAGGAACAATGCCAAAGAGCAATCGTAATAGTAACAATAAATAAAGTCCAGAAGCCATGGAATGAGCTTGAACAGTGACACAGTGGTACACTGCTTAAACCCTAACCACAAGTTATACAGGTACAAATGTCTTCACACCCCAAGGAGGAGGATTAAATGCCAGAGATTCAAGTGCTTCCACTTCATTCTGGCATTGAACCCATGTATTAAAAGCATGTCACCAAATTGATAGCAAACCTCATTGTTGTGTGAAATGCTAAAAAAACAAGGAACATCAACTCAGTAATTAGTTAATTCACCTTGACCTGTATTAAACTGAGAACATTACAAAAAATATATCTTACCTTTTGTTTTGCTTTGCTTTGTTTTGTTTTTTTGTCTGTAAATAATGGTCAATCAAAATTGATGCCTGCAATATGTTCCAAAAAGGTTGGGAGAGAGCATGTTTACCATTCTTTTGGGGACTTAAGACACCAATTGGTCCAGTTTTTTAAGTAGATTTTTTGTTCTTCTATTACTGACAATGATACAGGGCCATTGTCGTCATATTTTACGTTTCATAATGTGCCATATGTTTTCAATGAGAGACAGGTCTGGACTGCAAGCAGGCCAGTCTAACACCCATGCTCTCTGATTATGTAGCCATGTTGTTGTAACAAATGCAAACTTTATGCTGATAACAGTCTTTAGCCCAGAGATCATGATGTTCACACATTATTTCTGTAAATCATCCACAATATATATTTCCACTGTATATCATTCCATTTCAGATGAGCCTGAGCCCAGAGAAGTGGTGTTTCTGGACATTGTTGATATATGGCTTATGCTGTGCACAGTACATACTTAACTTTACAGATTAGCAATGATTATTTACAACAGTTTGTCAAAGTATACTCAAGCCCATGTGGTGATATCCATCACAGAAGCATGCCAGTTTTAAAGCAGTGGTGTTTAAGAGATTGAAGGTCATAAGCATCCAGTTGTGTTTTTTGGCCATGCTTGCTATGCACAGAGATTTCTGCGGATTCTCAGAATCTTTTGACAGTGTCATACATCACAGAGGGTGAAATTGTTAAAATCCTTGCAATTGCTTATTGAGGAACGTTGCTTTTAATGTTAGATTAATAATCGGATTATTCACTGATGCAATTTTTGGCAAAATGGTGAGGATTGCTCCTTTTTGTACCCAGACATGATCAACTTCTTAAGATATTGTACAACATTCCTAGTCTTAAATTTCCCCATCCCAACTTTTTTGGAATAGGTTGCCTGCAGCAATTTCAGAATGAGCAAAAAACAACCAAAAGACAATTAAGTTGATAAGGAAAAACATTATGTATTGTGTCTTTATACTATTTATTTATTTTAACTACAAAGTGGATTTACGGATCACTATTTTGGGTTTTATTTGTATTTCACAAAAGTTCCAACCTTTTGGAATTTAGGTTCATAAGTACAACCTTCCCTCTTTGAGAAATTGGTAATAGAAATGAAGTAAGGTCCCAGAATGCTACACACTGTTTGGAATCTTTGTGTTTTTGAGCATAAAAACATGGATTAAATTTGGCAAAAGTTCATTGCACATCATTGTGTTACACAGAAGAGTTTACCTTCATCCAAGAATGATTTCCACTGTTTCAATATCAAGTTTTCTCTGCCTACATTGCTTATAATTGAATATTTGATTGGTGAGCCAAGTGAATGCTTAACTAGTTTAATTTCATTTAAAATTGCTCAGCTGCCCATTGAAAACTTCCCCTTACAAATCTGAAAATGATTTGCACCATTTCCGTTCTGTTTGCATTGCCTACATTACTTATAAATGAAGATTTGATTGGTAGACCAATTGAATCCCTAAGTCCTTTAATTAGCCTACTTGACTCCACTTCAGAACGATTTTGTCAGTCACACAGACTGAAGCAGTGTTCAGAGTGTGAGCTGTCTGTTGATTGCTGATTGACTGTGTGGGACTGATGAGAATTCAGACTGCCAAAATTAAGCCAAGGCGTTCTACCCCTCAGAAAAGAAGCTGGAAGTGAAGAAGCCGTCCTGCGCGGGAGCTTTGGTGTTACACTCTGATTCCACCCCGGAGGACAAAGTGGAGGTTTGTGATCATCAGTCACTTTCTCCATCATTAGTTCTGTCTGATCATTATGTTCGTGTAACAGGCAACATCAACTTAATTGCCATAACTGTGCAGTTCATTCAATTTCCAGTTCTGTGGTCTGCTATAAATTGATCCTAACTGTCTTTTTTCCACCAAAGAAAATCAAACTGATTTGCTACAAAGAGACTGAAAACAGAAAGAGGCTAAGATTTAGGGTCCAATTAAGACGGCTCTGTTATCGTTTGGTTAGAGTGCAGCATACCACAATGTTCCCTATAGGCTGATGGTTTGGAAAGCCCTTCCAGCCACATTAATTAGCTGAATTCCCCCAGAACACTAATTCATTTGGCCAGACACAGTGAGTGCGGCTGCTGCCCAACAGCCTGAGTGTGGAGAATTGGTAATCTGTGTCATTTGGTCAGGCAGGGGTTGAGTAATTGACTGCTATCTGCATGTCGTCGAGAGCCGAACACATCTAAACCGTTTATCACACAATAATATCCACTCCGCATTTTGTTATTAGCCTCCTAACCCTTGGATGAGGCAAGTTAATTGAACTTCATATTCACATGATAGATCAGCAGGGAAAGATAGCGTGGTGAACGTCAATTACGAAACACATTTGTAAAACACATTCGGGGATCAAGAGTCCTGTAGATGAGGAGAAACCATGCAGGTGACTGTCAACTCATTTACTTTTGGTTTACTGCCTCATTGTGCTAATTTAGAGGTAAGTTTGGAAGATAATTTGCGTTGGATTTCTTTGAGAGTGGAGGAGCGATTAGATTGTGGAGGCAATTTCGCACTGCAAAAGTGCTTCACAAAATGAATTTGAAAACATGTTAAATCCTCCTCTTCCTAACAGGGCTGTGACTGTGTTCAGTATAAAGGGAGAGACAGTGTGACTGTTCTAGACATCATTAAAAACATTTCACACTCAGCAGAACAAGTCATTGTATGAATCTAATTTAATTTTTTCCATTCAATCAAGCAGAGTCATCTGCAATTGCAATTAATGTTGACATATTATCAGCCCTTGGCTCACGTTTTCATAAACTTATCCTGTGCATACAGTACTGTGCAAAAGTCAGAGACCATTAACTAATTCAATTTCCAGTCAAAATGGCCAATATGTACAAGTCATTCATTTTTCAGCTTAAACTTTTAACATAAAATTATCCAAAAGCCTCAGCAACAAAATATACTATTACATTTTTCAGTATTTAGTGTGTCCACGTTTTGCTTATCAGCTTCCACTGTTTTTAGTATGTTCAGTTTTTCCAAGAAATCTGTAGGAATATTCCACATCTCCAAAATTCAGTTTTGGACATTGGTTGCATTCTTTGCTTCTCACAATCCAAGTAACCCCAAACATATTCAGTGATGTAGAGGTCTGGGCTCTTTGGTGGTCAGTCCATTGTTCTGAGAACACCAGCTGCTTCTTTTTTAAGTAAGTATTGCTGGATCTTCTCTGCAGTGAGTATGAGGTCGATATCTTGTTATAGAATGAATTTTTTCCCAATCAAACGCTTTTCCAGAGGGTATCGCATTATTTATTCATTTGTTGTTATCAATTAAAATGTTGTTATACATCTTCAAACTCCAGAGTTCAAAGAGTCTTGACAGAGTACATATTGGCTTCTGTTATGTCCAGAATTCATAGAACTTAGCGGACCATAGAATCTTACCCCACATCTCAGATTTTGTCCAGTTTTGGAGTTCTAGGGCACATTTTCTTATTTTTGTCTATTTCTTTTTTTTTCAGTAACAGTTTCTTGACAGATCCACATCTTTATTAGACCCAAAGTGCTGACTTGTCCTCTCACAGTGGAAGGACTGACAGAAACTATTGTGGATTTATTTTAGATCTGAAGTAAGAGTGGAGCTTGATTTTCTCCTCTTTCTCAAAAACGAAAGCTTTAAGTGCTGTTCATCTGATGGTGACCGTTTTGGTGGTCTACCAGGCCTTGCACAGTAGATAAAAGTCCCATTGTCTCTGTGTTTTTTAAAGAATTTTTGAACTCCAGTTTTGGAAACTCCTGCTTTTCACTTATTTTTGACTTTCCCCTCCCTCATGCAAGAGGATTATCTTATACCTAATCTCCTCAGAAATCAGCTAAAAATGGAAAAGTTGTATTCAAAGGCTATTTTGACTGGAAATTAAGTCAATGGAAAGTGGCCTCTAACTTTTGCACAGTATTGTTTGGAAACTATAAAAAGCCTAGACATGACAGACACAGTACTGTAAATGCAGAATATTTCAGCTGTCTATGTATGTGTGTGTTCAACATCTAGGATGAGCAGTTTAAGGTCAGCATGGATATTGACAGCTCATCTAAAGACAACCGGCCAGTCGCATCGACGCCTGTACCCGGATCACCATGGTAACCGACCCCTTAATAGTCCATTCTATTGCGTTCTCATTTGATTGACACCACATAGTACTTCTGCATATGTGTATAGAGAATCCACACCAGCATCTATCCACTCGTTGTTATGCATACCGGTCGTTAATGCATAAATGCAAAGTTATCACAAGCCGTGCTTTTCTTTGTAGCATATTTATGTTGGCAATACAGGCCTAACCAGATAGCAGCAGTGCAAGAGGCAAAGCCTCAGGCCGTAGCTCATTGAATGCTTCCCCATCTCAGCCCTGCAACAGAACAATGCTACTGTTATGCAAGCCCACCATCTTAGCCTGGCAGAGCAGCACGAGCACCGTTTCTTTCTCCCTCCGCACTGTGATTTTTGTACCACAGCGGGCGTAATGGTTTATCTCTGTCAGCTTTTGTTGACTCATGGAGCTGAATTCACTCGAAAAGGCTTTACAATAAACATGTTGTGGATGACAGTGGCTCAGAGAGACTCTCACTAGAGCCTCCGTGTGTTTATCTAGTTCCTGCATTGCTCATATAGCACAAAGCCTCAAGGCAATTTAGGGCGTAGAGCATGTCTGGGTCGCAAGCCAGCTCCTTAAGCTGTTGTTTTGCAGGAATGTTTTAGGTGGCAAGATGATTGAGAGGAAAAAGCAGAATTCTCTTAACAAAGTTACAGGAAGGACAAACAGGCTATTGGAGTGGCATCTGCCATCTGTTTGCAATATGAATAACAGCACATAAGGAATATGAGGGCTTCATTGAAAGATGGTTTAATATCTTAAAGCTGGTGTGCCTCCCGTCCAGAAGGCAGCTCAGATTCCGTAATGTGAGTCAAAATGAAATGTCAGAATTTGTTTGTCATGCTTGGCTTGAAGTCACATCAAATTACTTTGTGGACTCCTGAGGAATATATGATTCCTCCATTGGCCAAGCAAGGTCTGAATCACAATAGAGACATTTTGGGTTGAGAAGAGTATAAGAGTGCATTATGTTGAGGACTTTTCAAAGGAAAGGTTCTAGATAAAAAGCCATCAACCTACCTCATGGAGATCATTGTTACAAAGTTTGCATCTAATCCTAATCAGCCATACCTGCTCCAACTAAACCATGTTTCTTTGGAGGACCTTTGACCCTTAGTAGTACAGTGTTATTATGGTTGTTTGATTGTGGTAGATAATTGTAATTAGAGAGTTAGTTACATAAATTATATGTTCATATGATTTGCATTCTGTATCAACAAGTCTGCATTTCTGACTTTTGTCATTAAATGGTAAAAAAACATGTAAAACATGGCAATACTATAAAATATCTTACATAAAAAATAGACTGTACAAAATAACTTCAAATTCAAATTGTAATTAAATACCGAAGAACACAAATATGAGACTGATTGATATTTTCAATTGCGCATTCAACAGAGTTTCTCAGCTTGTTTAAAAGAGTACAAATGTATAACAATATACAGTGACACTTTATTCTGAGTGGTCCTTTTTAGATGAAACAAACACTCAACAGAGTCTCAGTAACATATCATTACATATCAGTGAAGTAGCAGCAGTGCATACATTCAGTAGATTATCAAGATACTTTTAATTAACTGCATTAATAAAATTTGCTTATAATCTGCTGAATTCAGTTGTTTTTCACTTTATTTGGAGGGTCCAAGTTCATATCTGTAGATGTTTCACCTGAGAAGTCACTGAACATGTAACAGGTCTAATACAGACCATCTCAACATCCTCAACAAGCTGTTATAGACACACTGCTGTCACCATTCTGTAAGTGGATCTTAACTAAATTAGATTTTGGTCAAGGTTCGGGTTAGGATTAGGGCCAGGCTGAGGGTCAGGATTAGGTTTTGGGTTGAGGTTAAGGTTAGGGTTAAGATTAGGGCCGGGGTTAGGGTTAGGTTTTGAGTAAGGTTGGGTAAAGTTAGGTTTTTCGTAATGGAAGCAACACATTAAATTTACTTTATGTAACATATCCACAATACATCTACTTATCATCAACTTTGTGGCTTGGTAAAGGGTTAATCTACAAAGGACCATTCAAAGTGTTACTCAATGTACAATATATTAAGAAATAAGATATAATTGATATAGAACAGATTTTGTGCAGCTAGTTTAAGGAAAATGAACAATAATGTGGCAGTTTAAGTTAATATATATATAGACCCAACCCCCCCAAAAAAGAGCTTAACTGTTGATATGATATATTCGTCTAAAATCTTGTTTGTGAGCGTCACAACTGTAATTTCCATTTTTCTAGGTCAAGTTCTGTAAAAATAACATTTTTGTATCACTACCCCAAGTCTTTGTAAGGAGGGTCAAAATGAATGATCTCTATGCATTTCCTAGGAAATTTTGACTTGGGAATTTAATTGTGAAATTCATGACAGTGTAAGTTTTTTTTTTCTACAAATATTGTGATTTTAACTTTGAAAATACATGATAAATAGATTTCGAAACATAGATATTCAGATTTTCTTAATCAGCTGGCTAGCAAACTATTAGAGCCAACACTTATCTAGCACTAGATAGTGAGCAAATTTTGAGTGTTGCTTTTACTGTATTAATGTTAGACCTTATTATTTTTACTAATTGGTAACTGATTAATTGGTTAATAAATAAAGAAGTTGATTGATTGATTGGTTGGTTGGTTGGTTGGTTGATTGATTAATTGATTGATTGATTGATTGATTGACCATTCACCAGTCATTCTTTTCTGAGTCAGTTGAGGAAAGATTAAATGTTAAAGGTTTACATAGTATTGAATTTCATCTTTCTTTATTGTATATGTAGATGAGAAGTGATCAAAGAAACATAATTCATACATTCAAATGTTTGTGCATCATCACATTCCTAAATCACTTCATTAAGTTAAGATAAGTATAAAAACAGGATACCTTTTCTTTGAAAATCTTTGATTTCAATGTGTTTGTGGACTTCCAGGGTTAAAGCCCCAGCTGCTGTCACAGTGCACTTCAGAACAATGTGTGAGATATATTGCCAAAGTTCTACTTAGTTTCATAACTCTGCTGTGAGTGAGTGTTGAAGTGTAACGCCCTTCTTCCAGTTTGTTCTCAGCAGCGTGTGCCTGTGTGAGTTTATGCATGCACGTCAGCCTCCCTCCTCTCCCCGGCTGCAGATATCTCTCTATGCCTCTCTTTCTTTGTGTTTGCAGGTGTGTGGTTTGGACGGGAGATGACAGAGTGTTCTTCTTCAACCCCACCATGCAGCTGTCTGTGTGGGAGAAACCAGTGGACCTCAAAGATCGGGGAGACCTCAACAAAATCATAGAGGATCCTCCACATAAACGCAAGAAAGACTCACTGGGTAAGGTTGCATGTTTTGACACATAATTCAGAATTCAGGATACTGTACTTTCACTAGGATGCCAGTCCAAATACTGGGAACATGGATGATACTGTACATATAATAAAATGCTCAATGAAAGTGTCATATTTGTCCAATGGAGGACAAATTTGCTTGCTTCCCTGAAGAAAGAGGTAAGTAGACAAGTAGAAACATCAATTCAGAAAATTGTTAAACACAATAGGTGCCGTGTTTTAAAATCACATTGTGTTTCGGTTATTGATTTGATGTACTACAACTGTCAATGCAATCCCTGTATAATCATAACGATTCTTACACAAAAAGATAATACCCAAAACTATTGACCTGGTGTTCTGGTGGATTAGATAATAAGGACTAATCTGTCGTGACTGCTTCTGCAAATATTGAATTAGTTCAGATCCCATCTGAAAGTTATTACCCGGCTGGGTAGATTTCCCTAAAGCTTGATCATCTTTTATTGATTTAACCTTATTGCAGTCGTCAGACAAATAGCTATTGATGTTTGAGCTTTGTAGTTTAAACAAAACAGGTATACTGAATTAGGCCATGCTTTATAATATAAAGTCATTCACTGGCGAATGAATGAATGATGTCTTTTTTATTCATTCTCCAAGATATGAATCTTTATAATAAACAGAAAAGGGTGAGCTTCCTCAAAGCATTGGAGCAGAAAATATTGTTCTGAGTCCTGCTGCGATTGATTAAGATGACGGTAGCAAATTTTACATATTAAATCTCCAAAACAACAGAACACCATGTCAATATGACGCTTGCTTTTTCTGCAGAGGATGGCTCAAACTCTGTATCAGCTGATGATGAGGATGATGAAGACGATGATGAGGAAGACCATATTTCAAAATCCAAACGCAACAAGTATGTCCCCTACTATACCACACTGACAGAAAAATCTGAACAGCTCTGTATTGGACATTTGAGAGGCCATTGTCCAGTGAACTGGTGTATTGGTTGCTTTTTACAAATGAAGGAGGCAGCATACAGTATCACTAATCTGAATAACCACAACACTGCAGTAAGTATGTGCTACCACCTGTATCTTAAACCTGGTGTAAAATTCCTCCTGCAAGCTCCCTGAGATTCCATTCTAAACAGTTGGTTTTTTGAAGTATGTTCCCAATGTGTGTTTACGCGCCGGGACGTGCAACAGGTCCCCAAAATTTGCATTCCAAGGAGATTGGGGAGGTCTTATTTGCATTTGGTGTACGCTTTTATTTATTTATTTTTAGAAAAGCTTATGTTCAATCTGTTATTTTTCCCAAAGTAAAGTCAAAGCTGGAGCCAAGGGAGAGAGTAATTTCAATAAGCATTTCAACTAAGTTCTTATTGAAGCGTAAATTTGGACTAACCATCTGTTAAACTGCAAACAGTACACAACACATCCTCAGTGCTGAATTAACACCTACAGGGTTGAATTAACCCATTTAATCCCACCGGTCACATCATCATGTGTTTTCTACTGAACAGCAAACTATATATGAAATTATAGATTGTCCTGATTTCATAAGATTTTTTGTATGTGGGTCACATGATTAGTCACATGACCAGAGCCATGACCATTTACTTCAAGCACCTGAGAAAAATGATGCCTGCATCGAAAAACTGCAAAAAAAGTTTGTAAAATGTGTTGTCATAAAGATACAACTACCATATTTGGTACATATTATCTTTAATTATTATTGATATTTTAATAGGGTTGCACTTACACATTTATTTCATTTATATATGTTCACAGGAGATGAAAATATGTGAATGGTCACAATTGTTTGGTTTACGTTATGGTTTACATCACAACTTATTTTATTCACAGCAGCATCTTTGTCAGGTTGGAACAGAACATAAAGTACTTAAAGTGAAAGTGTAGTACCTTTTATGAGGTTAAAATTGGAAGTATGGAGCCAAAAATGTACATCTGTGAAAGAAAAAAATAAATCAAATTTACAGTTACCTGTGATGTAGATGATCAGCCAAAACATGTTTGGTGAACAAAGTTTGCTTCTTTAGTTTTAAATTGGAGCTACAAGTCTAATGTTATTAACAACCACTAGAACTCAATAGTCACAGAAACCCTTTCCATAAATACATTCTTAAAACTTATTGCTTGTTTCTCAAACTAGCTGCCTGCTGTGTTCAGCTACACAATGAAGTTTTGTTGATTTTTGGATACATTTATGGAAACAATTTGGACGTCTGTTGACTTCTGCTGTTTGTTGGCTTTGAAGCTCCAGTGCTAAAACATACAATCAAAATTTGGACACCAAAAATGTCTTGGCTGATTGACTACATCTGGGGTTAGTGGAAAAATGTGATAGATTTTTCACCAAACCATTTCTATACAGCTGCATTACAGCAAAGCAGGGCAGGAGCTGATCGTTCTCTATGCAAGCTGGACTAGTGAATATACCTTGTTGTAACTCTTTTCAGGAAACTCTGTGGTACGTCTTTGCACAAAGATGCATTAGCATAACTATGGGGAGTTTCATTTTACAACTATTTTAGTGTAAATAAATAAGTAAATAAAACATGCAGGAACCTGACTAGCAGGAGAGATTTGAAAGAAAAATCTCATGGCCTTTGGGATTCTGTAGGTGTTAATGAAAATTTAAGCAGTAAAAAAGGGTGGTTTTATTTTTTATGGTTTTTATTTATTGAATTTTATTTATTTATTTGAATTTTAATGTAGTTCAGTGAGAACATGAGTATTCAATTTCAGTAATATTTATAAAATAATGCCATACTGTAGTTTTGAAGTACAATCACTCCAGTATTTTTCAACCAAGATGTTCGTTTAGGAATGCTGGGAACAGGAATGTGTTTGGAATCAATATGAGGAACACTCATAGTATTGTTTTTAGGACATTCAGGCAGGTTCACAATACCAGTCAAAGTGGCACAAAACTGATTTTGTGCCTTAATGTCACTCAGATCTGATGTTTTCAGAGTTGTGCGAATACAAAAATCAGATCTTTCCAAATCAGATCTGAGCCACTTTCGCATGTGATCTTACATGGGATTCAAATGGATCCATGGCCATATTAGCTTAATGAGAACAGCCGGATCAGAATTTATTTGTTTTTTATAAAGCAAACGCATGTAGTAGCATCATCATCCTGTGTTCACAGCACGGAAGTTTACTGCAGAAGTACTAAAGCATCTGGCCTAATTTCACCTTCTCCCCAAATCATGAACAGATGAGAGCTGTTCAGAGTTAATGATCTTTGCAATGAAGTCTTGTGCTGCTAGCTTGTTTATTTTTTTGTGGCTATTGATCAGGATGTGCAAAAGTCAGTTATTTGAGAGTGCAGGTTCATTCCCAATAATAACAGATACTGGTCACTTCCGCAAAAAATGTGAACCATCAAGACAGAAAGATACAACCAGACAAAAAATCGGAGTTGAAGCTTGTAAAGTGAACAGATTGAACAGAATTCTTTTTTTTTTTCCTTTCATTTCTCATTAAGACTGGAGGAGCCAACAGATTGTGTTGCCACAAGTGAAGAGAACTGTGGAGAAAGGTGCAGAACATCTAATCAGATGGTTCTACCATTGGAGCTACGGATCACACACTTCAGAGAAATGCTCCTGGAGAGAGGGGTGAGTAGTCTACTAACTTTATACAGTAGGACCACTAAATTACATGAACTCCAACAGAGTTCAATTTGATTCAGCATAGCTGAGGGAGCATATTCAGCTGTAGTGAGTAGTCAGTTTTAGTTTCACTGTCGAAATGAGGGTCACAGGTACTGTTGTTTAGAGACTTAAACACGTTTTGAGAGTGAGCACTCAATTCAAATGATCTCCCTAACGTGAAGAGGATCCTCTTATTTAATCTCACTGCTCACTTTACTGTGACCCAAACTGTAGTAAACAGATTTTAGCTGACACTTGGGTGTACAATATTATTGCCTTTTGTTATTGCTTGGGTTTTTTCTCGTCATTGTCAGGTGTCCGCATTCTCTACGTGGGAGAAGGAATTACACAAAATCGTGTTTGATCCGCGTTACCTTCTCCTGGGTCCAGAGGAGCGTAAACAGGTAGAACCCTCTCTGAGCTCTTTCCCTGACCTTGGCCTTTCTAAACCAAACCTCTGTGTCCCTGCACGCAGCTCGACCTCAATTTGACACCCGCAGGCTTGCAGAGATGTTATTCAGAGTGACCTTGCTACTGAGCCTTGCAACTCCTCCATGTCTTAGTGCCTCTGAGTGATCCAGCTTCTGTCTCCCTGCTTCTCTGCAGATTTTTGATCAGTTTGTCAAAGCCAGGATAAAAGAAGAGTACAAGGAGAGAAAAAGCAAATTGCAGCATGCCAAGGAGGAGTTCAGAAAACTGCTGGAAGAGTCGAAAATCACATCCAGGTACATTGCAATTCAAGATGCTTTGCATAGAAGCGTCCTACAATGTCCTTATTATCATGCCTCACTTGCTGTATTAATGAAATGGCTTCCGCAAAGAAGGCATACTGGCCCCACACGCATGACCCGAGATTTATTTATTCAGATATTGTGTTAATAATTGATGTGATCTGTGGTGCAGGTCTAAGTTTCTTTGAGTTTGTATGTTTGATGATAACCTTGTTTCCTTTGCGAGTTCCCCGAAGGAGTCAATTCAAACAGTGATGAAAGTGGTGCAGCCACTGCTGGGATTAGGTCTCCTTTTGAAGTTTACCTTTTTGCACGCTGAACAAAGTTCCTGCTCCTGCCTTCATAATTCACTTTCTGGTATTTCGTTCATAGTCATGACACATTTGCATTTATAGGCTACAGCTTGTTTGAGAATTGACCAAATGAAACATATATGAGGATGAATATGCTCTGATCCTCTAATGAGAAGGAATATGTCTTTACCTATGATCACCTACTAAATGTGCTGTGCTTGTGAGGTGCAGGGTTTGAAAGGGGCATTGAAATATTTGAACCATCAATAAGATCAGTGATGCTAAGTTACATTTGCATAGCACCTTTCTGAAACTCAAGGGCACTTTAGGATTCCAAACAATGGCTAGTCAGTCTTCTCTGTCATGGTACAAAGTCCCTGTCTCATGGCCCAGTCTAATGCCTTTGTCACAGAACAAAGTCCCAGCTTGTGGGTAAATCAAGCTGTGGTGTGAAGTCCTCGGCTCATGGCCTAATCGAACTTCTGTCATGGTGTGAAGTCCCTGTTTCGCGGCCTAGTAAAACAGTGTGAAGTCCCCATCTAGTATCCCAGTCAGACTTTTCTTTTGCAGTACAAAGTCACAGCTTACGGCCAAATCGAACCGCAGCGTGAAGTCCCCGGTTCGCGGCCTAGTCAAACTCCTCTGTCATAGTGCAGAGTCCCCATCTCATGTCCCAGTGTAACTCCTCTGTCTTAGAACAAAGTTCTAACTTGCAGCCAAATCAAACTGCGGTGTGTCCCCAGCTTGTGGCCTAATAACACTTCTCTGTAGCAGTGCAAAGTCTCCGGCTCACAGCCTTGTTAAACTTTTCTGTCACAGTGTGAAGTCCCTGGTTTGCAGCCTAGTCAAACTCCCCTGTCATGTTACAAAGTCCCTAGCTTGTAGCCTAGTTAAACTCCACTGTCATGGTGTAAAGTCCCTGGTTTGCAGCCTTGTCAAATACCTCTATCATGATGCTAAGTTTGCGGCTTGAGGCCTAATTAAACTCCTTTGTCGGGATACGTAGTCCACGACTCTTGGCCTAGTCAAACTCTTCTGTCACGGCACGAAGTCCCCAACTTGCAGCCTAGTCAAACACCTTTGTCACGGTACAAAGCCCCTGACTCTTAGCCTAGTCAAACTCCTTTGTCAACGTGCAAAGCCTCTGACTCTTAGCCTAGTCAAACTCCTCAGTCATGGTGCAAAGTTGCTGGCTTGCAGCACAGTCAAACTGCTCTGTCACTGTGTGAACTCCCTGCCTTGCAGTCTAGTCACACTCCTCTGATGTGGTCTGAAGTCCCTGGGTCATGGCCTACTCAAACTCCTCTATTGTGGTGAAGAGTCCCCAGCTTGTGGCTTAGTCAAACTCGACTACCAGGATGCAAAGTATCTAAGTTGTTTTTTTTTAATTGGTGGTAAAAAAACTCTCAGGAAGGAAGTCTCCTAATAATAATGCACCTTTAAGACACTACAGTTAATTTATCCTCCTAAGTTAAGAGGCAGAGTAATGCAATGCAAAACTGCCCACCAAAGCTCCAGTACACTAAAGGTCCTGTGTACTATTCTAATTAGCTATGTCCAGTGTAGTCTTCTTGTCAGTTAAGTAATCTCCTTTAAGGTGCACACATTGCTGATACACATGTTCAGTTGCATACACATCTTCTGTATTGCCAAAAATGGGATGCTCTGGAGCAGCTGTACATGAGCTTAGGGTCACTAGGTCCAATGTTAAGCAGTGTATAAAAACCCTAGAATTGGGCTGTGCAGCAGTGGAACTGTGTTCTCCTGAGTGGTGGGTCTCCATCTAATACCCTAGGAGACCTGGGATACCTTGACTTGGGGTGGCATTTGTGACCCAAACCTAATCGCCCCACATCAGTATCTGACCTCGCTTAAACTCTTGTGCCTGAATACAATCAAACCCTAACATCAGTGTTCTAATATCAAGTAGAGGCTCTCACTACAGCAAAAAGGAAACCTACTTTCTATTAATACTGTTGATTTCAGAAGAAATATTGGATGAGCAGTTGTCTACATACTTTTAGGCATATAGGGCTAGTTTCCAAGACAGGAATTAAGCCTAGTCCTGGACTGCATGGCACTTGAAAGCTGATTTTTCATTAAAGGAAAACATAATCCGTGACTAGGCTTAGTCCCTGTCTGGGAAACCAGCCCATAGAGTAAATTGAATGAAATATGTAATCAGCCACACTTCTATTATCTTCACCAATTTTTGTAAGTGCCAGTTTTGTACATACATGCTTTTCAGGCAGGCTCCATGCTATATGTGCCTAAAGCCTGGTGCAAAAGGCTTAGTAAATCTGATCCTCAGTCTTCAAACACACAAACAAGACAAAGCATGACTTTTGAGTCAGCTCTGCACACAGTCAGTTAAGCTTCCAATTGGACACAGAGACACGAGATGGGCAGAGAAAGTGCAGATGGAATTGCTGAAGTGTCAGGCTGCTGATAGTTGCACTGTAGTCATTTTCTTCAGTCCTAAGAGCAAAAACAGAGCTGAACTCATTTCAGTTCAAGGCTTTGTCCTGTCCATAAACCCACTCTCACTGAAGCTGTTCAGATTGAGCCACACAGTTAACAATTACCAAACTTGTATTAAAGCACAACAGCCGCACAGAGTGGCATGCAGTGCATGTGTAGATGAACAACAGAGTATCACACCTGTGAAATGGAAAATCGGACGGCTTCAGCAGTCTGTAATAACTTATGTGATTCATTCCCCTCTTTCATTTGTAGGTCAAATTTTAAGGAGTTCTCGGAGAAGTACGGCAGAGACCCACGCTTCAAACAGGTTCTGAAGCAGAAGGACCAGGAGCTCCTTTTCTCACAGTTTGTCAGCGGGCTGAAAAAGCGTGATAAAGAAAATCGCATGAGGCTGAGGAAGATGAGATGAAGACTTGCCAGGCTATGAATAAACTTTTTTTTTTTTTGATGGAATACTGTGACAGGATCACCTTACAGTATGTCCTCTACTCAAACTGCACAATGACACAATCTGCTCATTGCATCTGATTGAGCAACCCATTGCACCACCCGCAGATTATGGTTCTCTGGATTTTCAGAAAAAGAAATAAACTAACAAATGAATCAGAGCCCATCTGGTTTGACTTTGGAGGTTCAACTCTTGAGACGGAACCTGTTTCATATTGAAGCTCTTACAATTCAGTGTTGCAAGATGTCACAATAATGAAAATAAAAATAAAGTGTATTTCAGTTAGTATGTAAACTGTACTGTTTGAAGCCATTGACCTGAGCACACAGGAATAAACTGATTTTTAAAGGTTGTAAATATATGTTGGTAATCTGGCGCTGTAATGAAAACGATTTTGTGGAGGTGCAATCAGTGTGGAATGTCACAGCAAGACATACGGTTCTCCACAGCATCTGTGAGAATCACTAAGTTGTGTTTTTTGGTGGATTTTTCAAAATGTTGTCCAAAACGTTCACTGTGGTTAAAATTGTTATGGTACTGTAAGGTTATGGTGATAAGCTTGACATCTTTTTGGCACAATTGTTCATGAATTTATTTTGAAAAGCAAAATCAGAGCCAGAGCATCCCAGCACACGCTTCAACAAGTATTACTTTAAAAGAAGACTGTTTAATTACTTGGAACATCATAATGTAATTTAATTGTCAGTGACATTTATTTATTTATTTATTTGCTTATTTATTAATAGATTGAGATAGTTTTGAGGATTTTTTTAGTGGGCAGTGCAATATGGCTTGGTACACAGTTATTAGTCCAAACCCGGAACTATCTACACTTTGGTTGAGTACCCATGTCCTTTCAGTACTTTTAAAATTGGTGGGTTCTTTCGAGGTGGTCATATAATAAACAGTGCTACTGTTAACTGTAAATACAAACAGCAGTTGCTATAATAGAGGAGTTTCAAGCTGTGATTGCTTTTTTTAACCATTTGGTGTTATGCAAAGAATCACAGACAGTGATGTGCTACCCCGGTAAAGGCCTTGGCATACTTCTTGCAGACACAACGTTTCGGACCCTGGCTTCAAACAGTATGATGTAATTGCAGATAAAATAAACCACTGCAGATATTACACAGAGGCTTTCCATGCTGTGTCACACACTCAGCATCAGGACAGCATCTGCAGATAAACACATTAAAGACCTTTGATAGGTTGGTTTAAATGTGATAACCAAAACAAAAACACAGTAATGTGATTTTGGCTTTGTGCAAACTTTGCGAGTTTTATTTTGTTCAAAGTATACCAAGGTCTAAAGAGGGTAACCAAGATCGGCACAGGTACTTAGATACAGTGCAGGTCACTTGACAATTGAAAAGATGATGAAATGTGTACCATACTGCACTGCACAGTGAAAAAAAATAAAAAAAAACATTATCAGGCCTTATCCACACATATCATTATATTTTTAAAACAAGTATTTTTTTTCGCCATTTTCAAAAATTTCTTTGTCCACACCAACAGCATTTCTGAAAATCTCTATGTCCACTAGAGAATGCAAATATGCTCACATGAGCAGGTGTACCCAGTACAGGGCAGTAAAAGAAAAGTAGCTTTTTTAAGCACGTTGCACCGTGACGCTAAAGCAGAGGGGATGATCTTTAGCAGAAATCTTCTAACAAAGTGAAGGCAGTGTTACAAATACAATAGGCTTTCACCTTTAGGCCATCGGACCTCCATAATTTGATATTTCACACAGATTCAAAATCAGATTTTTTGTCAGAAAATAAAAACCTAAAAAAAGAAAGAAAGCCACCATTTGTTGATGTGTAGATGTTTAAGTTGCCACATCTATAGTACCGTCTCTGAAATGTACACACTCCAGAGAAGCTGAGGTTTTTTCTTCGATTTTTGTTTCATTTGAAATACGGACTTAAGATTTTTTTTTTCTTTTTTTAGCTTTTTTTGTTCCATTTGAAATGGACCATTGAGTCTCAGATCTTTAGAAACCTTGTGGTATTTTAATACTTTTAGGGGAACAGAGCACAGCACACATAAATTCAGTTACATGTTATCCCACTCAGAATTACCAAGCACACAGGAACCCAGCTGTTACCTTTATCTCAGTCTCCTGTTCTGCATGCTTAGTAAATGAAAACTACTACAGACATGTGCAAACTGTCAGCATTTTCAGAAAGCTTCCTTTTGCACATTTGCACAAAAACATTGAACCACCCTGGAGAGTGTTTTCAAAAACAAAACCTTCATTTTCAGCAACCAAAAATGCAGAGAAAAAAATGTTTTTAAAAATACCCTGATATGTGTGGACAGGGCCTTAGTTGTCCAATCTGTACCATGATGTACCATCCACAATGTCATATTGTTACCATGTAACAACTGAGTGTGTTCATGCTAAACTGACTTTATTTTGATGTTGATTATCTTTATCCAGAGTGCTAAAAGCATTTCACATTTATTTTGGTTGAGTAAAGTTTTGCCTCATATGAAATAATAAAGTTACATTGTTTAAAAAAGCAGATTTCTTTAATTAGAAAATTTGTTACTAAACCTAAAATTATTAATGAAACCATGTGAAAATGATAACATCACCTTCCGCTGTAAGATGTTTAATTTAGTGTGATCCTAATGTGAAGTCTCGTTCAGGCTTATTTAATCAATTTTTCCACTCCACACTTCAAATGAAACAGTCATCTCCGCAGCTTTTGTAGTTCACACATTCATACACATGCAAAGAGAAACAGATAGGGATTTCATCAGCTGAGGAAGAAAGACTTCCTTCTTTTTGCCATCAATTGTATGTTTATTTGTGATTTTACCACATATTTGTATACTTTGATACAAACATTTTCAGTTTCACTGCTCATATCATGGAAAACTGAATTTTCCTTGTTGCTTTGAATAAAAGAGTTTGATGTACTATGTAAACATTGTTTCAAAGATTTCAAAATATACTGTCCCCAGTCCATACAGTCTATACACGCTAGAAAAGCAGCTCTTTTTGAACTCATCATGACTATGATGTCACAACCATGAGCAGATTTACGTATGAGCACCCATTCACACTGAAGTGACTTGGAGTGTTGTTACTGCAGTCTCAGGCTGTTATCTGAATGGAAGATGCAGGAGGAAATAGTTAAACTTTCCTATTGCTGTTCCTGGCTGTCAAGAAGAAAATGCATCATTGCAGCCTTCCAATAGATCCAGACAGTCCTTGAGGACTTAAGTTAGAACTGAACAGTTTGTTCTGTACTTCTCAACCCAGACATGCTTTTTGATCTCAGTGTGTCTCATTTCACTCGTGAAGGGGTCAGAATATGAGCCCAGTAAGAGAGAGGCTGAAGATTCCATCTGAGCTCAGAACATATACGAATGATGTTTTCCAAATCAAAGCTGTTACATAATTCAGTGCATTTTACTTTGTGAAGTGGCCACGCCCTCCAGCCCTGGGAGATTACAGCCACAACTAACACATTAAGAAATCAACTTCCCCAAATAATTATAAAAAACGTAGCTGTAAAAGTATATTCATAAAGATGCTGCCAATGCCAACCTTGGGATACAGAAATAACAAGGCTAATTACAAACATTGCAATCTCTTGTTTTGTTTTCTCTGTGTGTATATAATTCACTGATTATATGAAATCAAGCATTTATATTTATTGATGTTTGCAACACTGGTGAGCACAGACAGTAGGTTGAAAGTGCTGAGTAGTTTGGGTTTTTCTTGGAGTCAAAGGGCAAAAATGGGATGAACAGTCAAAAACACAGTCAGACAAGAATAATGAAGGCAAATCAATAGTCGTAGCCCAGGGACAGGCTGAACAAGGCAGCAACTAGACCATGCACACTAGAAGCAAGAAGACCAGAAACAAGGCTGAGTAATGAAAGTTCAACTGATAAGACTTCACAAAACACAATATGAAAGAGTGAAATTAAACAAAGTTAACAAAACACAGGTGATAACGATGCAGAGACTCATATGTAAAGATAAAGCAAAGAAAGTCTTAATTTAGCATAGTCTGCCATATTATGCCATACATTATGGTGGATGCATGCAACTTGAAATTGCAGAAGTAAGAATAGGCAAAAAAAGAGTGTCTGAATTTAACAAAATGATGGATGAGAAAGAAAGGATAAAAGAAGAGCAGCAGAATAAAAACAGTATTTGTGATGGTC
This sequence comes from Colossoma macropomum, assembly GCF_904425465.1. Lineage (NCBI taxonomy): Eukaryota > Metazoa > Chordata > Actinopteri > Characiformes > Serrasalmidae > Colossoma > Colossoma macropomum. Next base: position 9,105,882 of record NW_023494790.1, read on the forward strand.
CGGTGACATAATATGCCAGATGCACCTCCGTAGTTTTAGTTGACTGAATAAAAACAGTGTGGACCTGGAATGGATAAAAGATACGTTGAAGGAAAGCATAGCACTGGGCTGTCCAAAGGTCTGTAGAAATCATTATGAACCTACATTGTTACAAGTACATTTTTAATTCATCAAGGTATAAACAATGTAAATGTGCCCTCAAACATACAACAGTGGTTTTAAGGTCCAGTTGTGAACCTTAAATAAGTGTTTCCAGGTGAAAAGTACATATTTGTACCTTTTCGTAACCTAATGTTTTAAAAAAGAACAATAAAATAAAAATGCTGGAGCCGAGACGGGGTGTGTGGAGTCAATACAACTTAGAAAATAGAATTTCATGGATTATGGTACAGTTATGTTCTCTGACTAAAGGTACTGAGATGCACACTTGAGGGCACCATCCCAGTGACAAGAGGGGTACTGCCACAGTGAGAGTTTAGCACCTTTTTTCTAAGGGTGTAGAGCTCAAAGCTTTGAGAACATTGAAGTAGGTAGAGTTTAAAACACATCAAGTGGTAAAATGCCTTGAATTTTTATTTTTTTTTTGCAGTATGGACTAAAAAAAAGAAAAAGGGAAAGGCAACCCATCAATAACCATCAATAACATAAAATAAAAAACAGAAGTGTCATTGATTTATAAGAGTTTATCTCTCCTGTCAGGTAGATAAACCTGACAAGAGAATTCTTACAACCAGAAGTCATTTTGGCTGTAGTCAAAAAGTCTCTATTTATTTTGCACAACACACATTTTGCCCATTCATCTTTTCAGGTTCTGCCAGGTTAGTTGAGGAGTGATGGCAGATTGCAGCTTTGAGGTCTAGCCACAGATGTTCGATGGGGTTAAGGGCAGAACTGGGCCACTCAAAGTCATCAGTAGTCTTCATTTAAAGGCACTCTAGAGTTGTCTTGGCAATGTACTTTTAGTCATTGTCCTGCTGAAAAATGAACCCCATCCCCAGTTTAAGCATTCTGGCAGAAAGGAGCAGGTGTACCATTTATCTTTTTCATCAGTCCTGACTAGTTTGCCAGTCCCTGTGGCTAAAAAGGATCCTTATACCATATTGCTGCCACTACTAGATTTTACAGTGGGGAAGGTGTTACTGGGTTGATATGTACACATAGTTTAAGCTAATTTCCACTTTTTCCATAAAACAAATTTTTTTTGGTTCAATATCTTGGAGATTGTTGAGGTATGAGCATCATCTTTAATGGCACACACTGACCTCTGGAATTACTACTCGAGAATTACTATCTCTAGAGAGATAGATGGCATCACAGTGACTAAAGGGGTGGTCTATATGGCTGTGGCTTCATATTTGATCTATTTCTTTATGATGGATAAAACTGAGCTTTATGGTTGCGAGTTCTTTGCGAGGCTGGGAAGAGTGAGGACACTGGGAACAGGTGTGGAGACAGAGAGCTTTTGTTTATTCACACACAACACAAAAATCACTTGGCTTTTCAGCCCACATACAAAATAAAAGCGCACGCTCGCTGGGACTTCCCAGTCTTTTCTTTGCTTTGCTTTGTTTTGCTGATGGCTATAAGTAGGCTGGCAGAAACGAGGCACAGGTGCACATTATCAGCTGCTTAGCCCGCTGGTTCGACATGACTGGCTCTCTGCCCTGCATGTGTCGCTCGGCCACGCCCCTTCCTCCACAACAGTATATTCAGTTCCCTTCAGATGGTTATGTATCTTTCTCCAGACTGGTGCTTCACTATGTTAGGATCTTTGATTTGTTTTGAATGCTCTTTTGTCTACATTGTGGTTTGTTCTGCTGGACCTCACAAAGACGGTGTATTTGTCCTCATGAAGTAATTGAAACAGGTGGTTTACCATTGTCCTACACAGATGCTGGCCATCAATGCACTTGAGTAATTGAGAGGTAACATATTACATTTGGTCAGTAAGCCTTTTAAATGCAAATTTAGCTTTAGAATTACAATGAGTATGAATACTTCTAAAAGTCCTCAGTTTTACTTTTAATGTAAGGATGTACATTATTTTCTAGAAAATATCCTTTTCAGTTCAGTTTAAAAAAACATACGATCTGTGACAACAAAATACAAAAATTGTTTTGAGGGCTGAATATTTTTCAAGCCACTGTATGTCATTACATTTATATGATGGAAATAAAGAATAGCATGAGGCTAGAAAAACAAAATGTAGTTTGTCAGCAGAGTTGACATCTTGCTGTAGGTTCCCCTTGGAGCACACAGTTGCTGAACTAAATCAGACAGTTATGAAAGACGTGGAATGCCTGCATTGATACATGAATGCACTGCGATTGAAAAGATCTGCTTCAATGTGGCTGCGGTTTATACACTTGAATAAAAAGAGACATGTTACATGTTAGATATGGGAAAAATATCTTACCAGGTGACTGAACCTAATAAGACTGCAGTAAAACAGCCTTAACATTGTATATTCAAGCTTTGAAATGATAAAGACAGAACCAGAAGTTGATTTAGAATAACAAAAACCTTTCTTTCTTTTTTGTAGATCATCTTAACAAACATTCGACCATTTAATTGTCATGTCAGCAAAGACAACTAGAAAATCTTTCAAACTGAGATAATTTTCCTATTACCCAAGCTATTATTTCCCAACAATTGTGGATTTCAGAGGGGAAAACAGTTTTCAGGTGTGTCAGAAATGAAAAAGGTACACAGTGAAAAAAAAAAAAAAGAATGATCTGATTTAAAAGCCTGGTTTAATAGTCTCCCAGAGTACAGAGACTGGCTTATCATAATGGAAGACCAAATTAAAAACACCATTAAAGTTATTACAACCAGGAAAATAATTACAGTATATTTCCATCCCTGCATTAAGCAGCATATGCCCTATTTACCACACCCCCCCACTCCCCCAAAAAGCCGTATTTAAAAGCATGTTACTTTCTAACATTATTACCATTAGCTGAATGAGACTGCTGTGGAGAGTAGAACACCTTAATTGTGCTGCTATTTATTTTCCACCTGATCTGCTGACATAGAAAATAGAGCATGACCTGGAAGGCAGAGAGGATGACTGGTGCAGGAGGTTCAAATTTGCATTAGCACACTGCAATCTCCACCAGTTCATCGTCTTGGTTTTTCAAAGAAATGCTAAAATGTCACACCCTGTATGATTTTGGCTGGATTAGTTTCACATCTGTAGAGCGTACACATTCCTTGTAGTCCCAGCAGTCTCTATTTCAAGGCAAAGCAGAACACTAGAGATCTCCAAAATCCCAAGTCTTCATCGTCAGATTGATAGTAAGAAGCCCTTAATTTAAGTATCATTGGCCAGACTGTGACTCTGAAGGAAGGTTGTGAAAATGAAGACCAAAAAGCATTCTAAAAAGTATAGATAAAGTTAATACACATATATGCACAAGATAGAAAAGGGCAACTGGATAATATTCAAGTTTTGGGATATCCCAGTGAGCACTCTTGGATCAATTGTGAGGAAATTGTGGCTGTCTTGTACCACTCAGACACTATCTAGACAAGGCTGGCTCTCAAAACTCAGCATTAGAGCAACAAAGGGACTTGTGAGGGAAGCTGCAGAGAGGCCAAGAATCACTTTGAAGGAGCTACAGCATTAAGTGGCTGAGACTGGAGTGAAGGTGGACCTGTTAACAATTTCAAGAACTCTGCATACAACTGGCCGGCATGTGAGGGTTATTGCAGCAAAAGGTTCTAACAATACTAGTGTGAAAGGGCTGAATACTTATGCAAGCAGCATTTTTCCAGTTTTATTCAGTTTTAAGGTCTGCTGAAGATTTATTTTGACTTTCAAAAGAAAAAAGTTTTAAAAGCATATCCTCCTGAGATCCGGAAAAGTTAAAGTTTGAGAATTTCAGTAATTTTAAGATAAAATGATTCTATGAAAAAAATATGCTGCACTGATCAAAAACATTTATTTATTTATTTATTTATTTATTTTTTATATCCTTCATAGTGCACAAGAGGACATTGCATAGATGATGTCTATGTTGATTTATTGTTTCCTATTCTGCATCAAGCCAAAACCCTGCAACATCAGCAACAACTAAAACAATCATAGAAACTAATTTAAATGAAAGATCAGTTAACCTGAATATTGTTTATCTTTCCAGCAGTATTCTGAAAACTTCACACTTTGGCAGCATCAGAACTGCTCCAGATACACTGCATATCAACATATACAGCAACATATTCTTTTCCTTTTCAAGAAAAAGAATAACCCAATCAAAAAGCAACATTTAATGTGATTTAAAAACACCTTATTTCTTATACAAATGTGCTCTAATCCAGGTTTTTCAACAGTCAGCCACACTTGCTAGACTTAGTTGTTAATGTTAATCTAAGAATTTTGAAGCCAAAGTTTAAAAATTTCCACGGGTGGTACCTAACATTATACCACTTAAACTGAACTCCCACCAGCCTTAGCTTTGCTTTTCAATGCTTTCCAAAGCTTTTTCCAGATTCATGGTCCTGAGTGGTAGTCCCAAAAAACAAATTTTCTTTGTCACACAGAAAAATGTTACATTTCTCACAATTGTTAATATTTTCCCCACTACACCCTGCATTTTGGCATTGTGATGCATTGGTTGCCTCCACCATCTTTGGAAAGTGGACTGAACCATACTTTTTCACACTACTGTGAGAGTGTGGCTGCACATATCTGCATTTGCTTGGAGAGCCATTCATTTAACCAGAGCTTGCCACATCACTGTGCTCATTTGCGCCAGATTGTGCTTGACCGATGATCTCCTCAGCCAACAGTAGCTTAAAGTCAATGTATTGGCAGGTATCCTTGTTTACTCTCCCAGAGGCCCTCACATAATACTTGTCTTTGCTTGACCACTTCATGCAGCTGTTCTGAGTTTCTATCCAAAGGACTGTAGAAGCCATGATACTTGATTTGGTGTCCATTTTGTCACAGCAAGCAACTCAGGTTTTCGTCTGACAATTTCAGAGGCTCTTCATCCTGTCTTCTGAAGCTTACAATCAGTGGATGTCTTTTCCATGCGTTCTGCAGGCATCCTGTTTTTCATGATTGTTGGCAGATCTTTCATATGTAAGTCATTAGGGAATTTGACTGAAGTGAAGTACCTGTCAAAGAACAGGTGGGTTCTGTTTTGGGACAGACTCTGTCATTCAAGACACTGTATTTCCTCCAATTCCTAACTTTGCATCTCTAAATGTGTTTTTGCCTCTGTAAATTTCAAAGTCCCACATCAAACCATTTGGACTGCCAATAACAAAGACTTTCAAACCTGTTGGGTTTGGCTTCCGTGAAACAAGCTGGCATACAGGACAATGGGCAGTAAAGTGTCCATTTGTAGACACCTTCCCTGGTCTTGGCAGATTAAGACAGCCTTGTTGAACTGAAACAGTCAAAAGTGGTATCAAGGCTGACTCCTGTGACTAGTACCTCACATTGGTTTGTAAGTGTAGAAAACCTTGTCATCAATCTACTGCACACAGTAATTCTAGAGCATCCAGTCAGTACGGCTTTGGGTGTTGTCATTTAGCTGCACGCTCTGTTTTAATGGTAGGAATGAATCTTAGGTGTAAAAGAAGATGGAAGAGAATTAATGGAATTTTGACATTAATTTTTAAATGAACATTTGTCTAACAGGAGATTTTCTAACAGATTAGGAAATTACATAAGGCTCAGATTCTTAGCTCATATGTCTGTGAACATTCATTCCAGTTGCCCATTTAGTACTAAAAGAATAACTTAAAATGCTAGAGGTACAAAACAATTCAGGGCAAAAAAAAAAAAAATAGATGTAGAATAGACAGTAATATCACAGGAATGTATTTCACTGTTAAGCTTACGTGTTGCTTCTAACTCAAACTGGATCATGAGGGGTGTGATAATCCTTTTTTTTGCTCATCCTGCAATGCTTCCTCCTCTGTCTCCTCCCCATCCTCTCCTGCACTTTTGACCTCCTCTACTACAACATTTCCTCATCATTTAAAAGCTCAAAGTCTGACTCTTCTTGCACAATCCTTAGCAAAATTCCTCTGCCTCAGATTCCTCTCAACTGTGATACAATAAATGTCATATAAAACAGATTTAGTAAGTTTCAATGGCCACCACAGAGGACATCAAATAAATATGCTGTTAAGTGGTAAAATTTTATACATATCTATTGAAACATTGCTTTGAAATTTAGCTCGAATGATTAGGAGAATGTGTGCTCAATCCAGGGGAATATTTTTATATGATATAACTTGAGGCAGTATTAAATGAAATTGTAAAATGTGCATATCACTGTTGTCAGAACAAAACCTCATATCTCCAAAATGATAACTTTACAGGAGAAGGAAAAAAATCTTCTTTACAAGACCAAGTCATTTTGCGCTGTTTCTTTTGGTCCATTCATCATGAAATTTACACACAGTGTAAATTACAAAAAAGCTATTCAGTACAATGAGTATATTGATCTTTTAACACTTTATTGAAAGTTACCTATATTGGGGCATCTTGACATGTGCATGAGTATTGAGTAATGTTTTTAAAAGAAATACTCACGAATTGATGAACTGAAAACAGAAAAGAATGAATGTCACTTTAGCTGAAGGAAATATCTGTCTTTTTACCAATGCTGACATGAGCCGTTCATAAGCTCGAGTATTTCTTTTATTCAATGTTAAAGAAGTGCATTATGTTATGTTGATGTTGAATATGTTATACAACATCATTCACTTCATTAAATATTTCAATACAAGTTCATATTGCTTAATATTGCTTTATAAGTATGTTATTCAGTGCTTCTATATGTGTTAGGAAGCCTCCCATTAAATCAGTACCCTTTCTTTTCTCATTTGAGCATTTGACCCCATATAAACCATCATCAACTATGTTTTATAACATATTCTACTCCTTTAATGTAAATAAAAGAAATATTCAAGAATTTATGAACGGCTCATGCCAGCACTGGTAAAATGACAGATAGTTTATGAAGTAAATGAAAGTGTATTATCATAAGAGGCTTTCAAAAAAGTGAAATTAATTCCTTTTATGACACAGTTATGATGTGTCATTCCCACGTTACTGAACTTATAAAGCAGACGTCTAGCTAACACCATTTCTCAGCTCTATGAACTATTCTCAAGTACTCACACTTTACTGATACATGTCATACATGTCTTGCCATGTATAAATACAACTGTTTGAAAAATGACAAAAATCTTGTACTTCAGTGAAAGTAGAAATACCTTCAGTAAAATATTACTTGAAAAGTAAAAGTCTCCCATCTGTAGTTCTACTTGAGTAGAAAAGTACAGAATGAATTGCTTTTAAATGTACTTAAGTGAATATACACTATTACAGTTATGTTACATTACTTTGATGAACGATTTCTATTAAGGAGGCCCCTGTGGCTGCAGAGAGGACAAAACACAATTACCTGTTCATATCTGCAGCCACACAGGTCTCCTTAATAGAACTTGTAATTTTGTAGGCTACTTTAACTGGTGCAGAGATATATAGAATTAATAAATGTTGTTCTTAACTAAGCCTCTTTCTAATAAGGGCAATACTTGTGGATGACGCTTCATAACAGTGTTACCAATGAAACAACTGTCCATTGCTTTTGTATAAGACCTCTTATGTAAATACAACATCATTCACTTCATAAAACATCTCATTTTATCTTGGGATTACTGGCATAAACTGTTCATGTTGCTTAATATTGCTTAATAAAAGTATGTTATGCAGTGCTTATGTACGTAGGAAGCCTCCCAGTAAATTCCCAGTCATTTCAGCATTTGACCCCATATAAACCATCATCAATCATTTAACTAGCTAATATTGACTAGCTTAGCTGGCTGGTTTACATCCATTTCCTTTCATGCCAAAACAGGTTTTCTGATAAACCTCTGGTAAGATGCATAGTAGTCCAAAGACAATAAGTGGCACAGTGTCTCACACCTTTGAAGCAGAATGAAGAACAGACAGTGGTTTTGTACACCTCTGGCAGTCAACTGGAGCTGACTGAACCCATCTGCAAGTGTGGAAAAGTCAACAAGGCTTATCCATCACTGCCACCTCTCTTAAACACAGCTATAAATAAATGCACGAGCTTCAGGCTGTGTGCGTGTACTGAAACTCTGCTTTCTGTGGGAGTGAACTCCATTATGGCTCTGCAGGACACCCAGACCCTTTGGTTTCACTCCACACATTCATCTATACTGATCCATTATTGAAACCGCAGGTGATTCATGTCATAATGTATACTGTAGAAACAGTAGCGGATGGAAGAACGATCACGTACGTCCTCAGCTGGCTCTGGTATGAACCTAAAAGGCATGTAAATGTGCATTGGAGAGGAAAAGACATGCCTATGGGATCTGACAGTGGCAAATCTCATCATGCCAACACTCGTGCGGATTGCGTGGGGTGCATCAGTGTATAACTTACATTCTTAATGCATGCAGTCATGAGAAGATCTATATTTCATTATATATTCCATATTGCTGCTGTCGAAACAAAACCTCATATTTCCATTTTTGCAGTTTTTCAGTTTTTGGCATAATTTGAAAATGCCTGTTGCCCGTTGCATCGTTTGTGAATTTTATGATGAATAAACCAAAAGAAATGGCCCAGAATTACTTGGAAAAAAGTCCAGTTCCACTGGCTTACATTAAGAGTAAAGTTTGTTTTTTCCTTCTCCTGTAAAGTTATGATTTTGGAGATACAAGCAGTGATATGCATTTCCTGATAGACATTTACTGTTAATCACTCTTTAAGCATTTGGTGGCATGTGTTATGGTGTAAGTACACTGATGCAACATGGCTGCTGTATCACATCAGTTTTTCATTTGTTTTATATTGTTTGTGTACATCTTTTGATGTTTCCCCACTGTCCGAAGACTTTGCCATCATACCCATGAAATAGCTACCGAGAGGGACTTTCCCCCATGGCTGGGCTGGCTGCTCAAGTAACAGTACACTGCAGCTATGAGGCTCCTTGAACCGGACGCTTGAGCGATGCTACACAGCTACTAGGGTGCCTGGATTGGCCATTTGTTCAACACTCCATCACAGCTATGAGGCTGCTGGGTATTCAGCTGCATGAGCATCGCTACATCACTGGCTTCAGAGCTGCCTGGACAGGCTGCTAGATGTATGCTACATTGTAGCTACATGGCTTTCTCAGTTGGCCACTTGTGAGACACTATATTGTAGCTACATGGCTGCATTGGGCTGGCTGCTTGAGTGATGCTACATTGCAGCTATGAGGCTGCCTGTACCAGTGGTGTTCGGCTGCATGAGCTACACTGCAGCTACGAAAGCTCCTTGGGCCAGCTGCTTGACCAATACTAACCCCTCCACAGCAACAAGAATTTTTTCTGGGCTATGAGGCTTCTCAGGCTGGCCACCTGTGCAACACTACACCATAGTTATTGGTCAAAAAAGTAAATTTGCATTAAAAAGTGCAGAAGTGTGTTCTCTGTAGATGCTATGTTAACCTAGTTTTACTCAGAAACTGAAAGTGTCATATGATTGGGGAGCCCAAACTTTTGCATTAAAATCTGACTGAAAATAATGTCAAAGTTGCCATAGTGTTGTACAATGTTTGGATGCGGAACGCGTGGAAAGCACTGAGCAGACCAGCCGTGCGTACAGAACAAGGAATGAATCACACTTCACCTGGGGTTGTGGAGGGAGAGGAGTCAGGAGGGAAATTAAATGAGGTTTCATCTGAAAGAGCAGCACAGAGGTGTTTTCACCCCTCAAAGCATGAAGCACACCACCGTTTGGGTCTGGTGGGGGAGAGAGAGGGAGAGAATGGGGCGAGATAATCATCAGGTGTGCTAATGTTAGGGCATGATGAATAGTAATCAGAAGGCACAAGGCAAATAACAGCACCAACAAGAGACAGAAAAAGCTGAACTTTATTCAAATGTCATTTTAGTAAATAGCATAAATTTAATGTCACTTCAGAAAGTATTTCTATAAAATATACATCCCCTGATGAACAGTAATGCTTGTGTTTTTACTCCTTCCCTTGTGATTATATCTCCCTACATTTTTTATTACTCAAAGTAAGAAGAATGATTGGTAACAATTCAGAACAATCAGTAACAATTAATTTGAAGGCTTCGTACATAGGAACACCACAATATGTGTCATAAGCACTGAATACTGTGTTTATTAAGCAATTTGTGAGAATGTATGAACAGTAAGTTGACATAAATGTTTTGTGAAGTAAAGGACTTTGTATTGACGCAAGGGGCCTTAAACTAAAGCGATGCATATTTGGCAATTGCAATAGTTTATAACAGTGTTAAAAATGGAACAAATATCCATCTCTTTAGTTTAAGGCCCCTTATGCCAGTTAAATGTAATTTACTTCCTGAAACAAAGTATCTCATGTGCTTTTTCAAATACTGGCATGAGCTATTCATAAATGTTCAGGTAATGCTTTACAAGTATGCTATTCAGTGTCTATGCATATGTTACAAGGTCCTTATGAATGTAGCCTTCATATAGGGTGCTACTAAATAATTACTTCAAATGTACAGAGGTGAAAAGGAAAAGTGACCACATTTCAGCACATTCTTCAATACAATACGGTGACTTCTTTTAACCAATAAATTAGCTCAATTTCTAATGATTTAAAGTAATTTTAGGTCATAACACATAACTAATAGATCACATGTGAACAGATAAGAGTAATAGACTGAGAAAACTGTTCTTTTTTTTAAGAGAAAGGGGTGAAACAAAAAAAGCCGTCATTCACCAACTTTAAACATGATGCCAGCTACAATATATAAAACAGAGATGTTGATTATATAATTGAGAGAGAATCTAACTCTGTTTTCTTTTTTCATTAGTTTAATCTGGTTCTTGCAGGCAAACAGTAAACATGTAGTAAGTATATCCTTTGAAAAATATTCCAATGACCAATAAATAACTGATATATTTCACCATATTTCTCTCCTCTTGATGTAAACTGGGTGGTTCAATTCTTGGGTAATGCTTCTGTTAGCATTTCCTCACCAATCACAAGGCTGATGTCTCTTGCCCCACCCACACAAAACAAAGTTTCAGAGTTAGAGAAACTTAGCACGCTAAAGCTAACCCATCATAACCAAAAGCTAGCAAGCTAGACCACCTGTCTGTAGCTGCCTGTCACCAATTAATTCATTAATCCATACACAAGCATTGTTCTTTTGTTACTTCGTCCGTCCAATTGTTTGTCCATCCATCCATCTGAACATTTGCATGTCAGTTCATCCATTCCTTCAATGCCTTGCTTCATGCGTCCATTTGTTCATTCATCTGCATGCTTGTTTGTCCATGACTTTTTTGTCCAGTTAGCATCACATAAAAGCTGGATAATGATTTTAGTTCGTATGAGTGGCAGAGCAGGCTAGGAGTGTTAGACAGAGAGCTGTCAATCAAGCTGCTCATTAGCCACACCCACACAGTTTTAAGATTGGTCCAATCAGCAGCTTTTGTGTTTTTTTTTCATCATATTTTCTATTTCCTATTTATATTTTCATTCAAGTCTTGCTGGACGTTTAACATAACACTCAAGTTTAGTATCACACCAATAATTTAAATATTTTACTGTGTTACTCCTGGGACTTTAATACATTACCATAGACATTCATCCTAAAGCCCAAGTATGAGCAATTGTGCTTTCTAGACTGATTGTCCTTATGATTTTCAAATGGCAAGTTGACTTTGATAGCAGAATCAGTTATAACCATTTAAATCCCTTGTACACAGTCCTCAGCCATCAAACTATATCCCTCCAATCACCAGTTTATCATCTAAAGCAATCACAAACTTTTAACCTACTATAACTGCTTCCATCATCTTTAATGCTAAACTTACTAAACATAATTTTTACTTTCAGACAACTAATCAACAATTACGTTTTATATCTTCCAAATATCCCTCAACCTTATATCCAGTCCCCCTACCCAACCAAAATAACTCCTTAAATTCAAATAACCTGCACACTTCTAAAAACCATAAAATCCTTACACAGTCAAACCCACTACACTCAACTAACCTCCAGCTCTAATACATTCACGCATATTTTAACAGCTCCCACTTTCAGATACCCCTCTTAACATTCTATTACCGCTTTTGCTTTAGGCCTATATGCAATTACAACTATTACAGCTTTAAAGTGAAAAGCAGCAAATATGTTCTGTATATTTTCAAATTATTAACCAAAACACTGCGTCTACTTTTGAGACCTATTAAATGCCTTCCACTGTAAAACTCCAATAATAACCCCTATTTACAATACCTATTAAGTCCTTGCAATCCTGCATGCAGTTAACCATGCTTACAGATACTTAAACACCCTCAACAAATTACACTCAGTGGATATTGTGCTTTGACAGGCCCAATGAATGATCAGCCTATACTAAAATAATCCAGGCTAAAAGGATTTCACCACTCAAATACATTGTTTTTTTACTCTAATTGTGAGATTATCATGTAACACACTACTCTCCATGCAGCAGGGCAGGGCTTGATTTCCCTTCCAAGCAAGCAAGCTGCGATATATCAATAAGAGACTTTGGGCAAGACTCCTGGAGCTAAGTTCTCCTGCCTCAGTAAGATGACAAATATTTTCATTTTAGACTGCACTGGGTAAGAGCATCAGCCAAATGCTGTAAATGTAAGAATATTGAAAGATTGTTCAAGTACTTCTAGTATTTTTATCAAATAAACATATTCCATTAATGCTGATTGTGCTTACTTCACAAAATATAACATTCGTCAGCTGATGGAATAAAACAATTTGAATAGATAAGAACTGACAATGTCTACACTGTTAAAAATGGGCGGTCAGCTCAACTCAAAATGATGTAGTAACTGATTACATGGCTTTTCTTGAGTTGACTCAACTTGAGGACACAAGAGTTCACACAACTCAACCTTCTTAGTCGAGTCAAAAGTTCTCTTAAATTTTTAGTTCTGCATCTCAGTTAAATAAAATGAAATTTTTTTTTTTTTATAGTCAACTTCCCCACTAGCCAGTACTCGTTCCATTACACAATCCTGCAAGATGTTTTTCCTCTTGGGTACACACTTATGGACTGCTACAGCATTACTGGGGCTCAAACTCACAACCTCCTGTTGGGTGACAGCTTAGTCCACTGCACCAATCAGGAACACATGAAACAACTCAGATTTAGTGTCTACAAATGTTTAATATGCTGGAGAAAATATTTGTTGTTTTAACTTTAAACATGGCATCGTCTCATGTGGTGCAACTGTCTAATAATTCATCCCAACATCAGGAGATTGTGAGTTTGAATCCCAGCGATACCATAGCCATCCATATCTGGAAGCCCAAGAGGAAAATCTGCCAGATGGGACTGTGTGATAGAAGGAGTACCAGCTAGTGGGGAAATTGATGAATTTGACTCAACTAAGAAGTTTAAGTTGGGTGCACTCTGGTGTCCTCAAATAGAGTCAACTCAAGAAAAGCCATGTAATAAATTACTATATCATTTTAAGTTATGCAGACTTCTCATTTTTTACAGTGTAGAAATACACCATGTGTTCAAAAGTGTCCAGACACCTTTAATTAGTGAATTTAGTTGCTTTAAGGTACATTCATTGCAGTGTACCTCGATGCTCAATAAGCTCAAAACATCTCCATTCTTTATTAAATCAAGGCCTTTAGAAACAGCTTATAATTCTAATTGCTTTTACTTTTCAATCTTCTTTAGCTGGCTTTGCCAAGCCAACAAAAAGTTTGTTCACGAACTTTAAATTGCAGTTTATCTTGCATTCTTGTGTCTGCCACTGGTTCTCTCAGTAAACTTTCTTAGATCTGTTGAAGGAACAGGAAAAAGAGCACAATGAGTAATTATATGATATGGAAGAAACCCTCAAACACTAATTAACACTATCTTCAAGCCCTTGGTGACTTGAAAGTAGTTGAACACAAATTCAGTAAAATCATTTGCCTCCCTTAGGAAACTATATTAATTATTCTTATCAACAGAATTTCTAGAACCAGCTCTAACATTCTAGACACTGCATTAGGAAGAGAGAAGATACACCTTGTTGTTATATCGACTTTGTTTTTACATTCATTCTGTATCATGAATCCTGTCCAGTCTGCAAAGACTCATGAGAAAATTAACATTGGTGGCCTTGATCTTCTTTGAACTGATATGTGCCATATTTGTGGCACATTCTGGTCCCACTCTGAACAACAGCCTTAGATTACAATGCTATTTACATGAAGCTATAAAATCTAAAAACCATCAGCCATGAAATATGCAGAAGCCATGCAGTAAAGTCCTATTCATTAGTGGCTTGTGTTCTTGTGTTATTCCAGCATTGCCAGGAGGTATACTGGGGCTGTGGACCCAGTGCTGCTGAAACAGGCTTTTTTCCACTGAGTGGGTCCTCCACATTTTTCAGCAATCATTTCCTCTGAGTACAGGGCTTTTTGACGTTTATGGCTTACTACTGCTTCTCCTGTATAAAAAGATGCAGGACACACATCTATTGCGATTTAATTGTTGAAAGTGTTGGAGTTCCAGTAAATCAGATGTAATATCAAGGCAATTACCTTCTTCAAGATGGTTGCATGTTTAGACACAGCAGTTCTGTTCTACCTCTAAAAACATTGTTTTGTGCCTTTTCAGTGCCAATAAACAGCATTCTATTGGATTGCATTTGACTCCATTGCACTCCACTGCATTCCGTTGGAAAAAAAGACTACTGTCAAAATACATATTTAAATTGGATTGCTCAGTATTTGTTTAGAGTGAATGCACGAGGTTTAGTTTCCAACGAAATGCTATACAGTGTCATGATTAAATTTGCATGTTTGTTGAATTTAGTGGAAAAAACTGAAGGATTTATGTGACACACCCTGGTTATCAAACACACAGAACAACATGGCATTACTGACCATTAATGAACAAAACAAAAATATTCTATTTTGGCTGTAGTCAATGTGTGAAATACCCCCACAGTATTTGGGGGTCCCATGTTTGCTGGCTACTCCAGCGTTGACTAGCTGCTAACTTACCATAGGGGCACTGATGCTAGCTTTAATGGCAACAAGATGTTTGGTACAACAATTCTTATTTTGGAAATTTCTCACATTAATTGGGATCTTATACATCTCCTCGTTTGTCTTTGTTCTGGGAAATGAGTAACAGTTCACTCTTTCTACCAATCTCTTAGGAAACTGGGCAAGTTTTCAGATTTACAAATGTACTATGGCACATTATACACTTTTCAGAGGTATACTCTATGCTGGAGTATGAAGGCCCAACTGAGTAAACCAATCTGCCTGAGGCAGATCAGGGCTGCATCTCTAGTTTGTTAAGAATAGTCAACACAGAGATCCCCATTCATGGTTGTAGCAGGCTAATGGTCTTTCCCTGAGTTTGCATGTGAGTGTCAATTTTTGGCTAACAGACAGCATAACATAATGATACATTAATTTTCCAAACTTAAAAAAAATCTATATATATATTAAGAAAAAAGTTTAATTTCTTATCCCAGTTGACAGCCTTATAACATTAGCTCAATTACATGATGACTGCATGAAGCCACACAAACTGGCAAAAAATAGATGGTTATTAGACGAGATCATTAGCAATGTACATTGTTTATTTAAGGCTTAAAAGTCATGAGGATACTCTGTACACTTCGACACCCCCCAAAAAAATCAACATAGGGTTACACCTCAATGGTTAACCTATATTTAAATGAACTAATTATAAAACCAAGGGTTTCAGTATTTATTGTTTCTACAGACATTTCAGTTGTTCAAAGAAATCTGCAGGGATTTTTTCCACAGCTGGGTTCACCAGGAGATGTTAAGACATTTGGCATCCATGGCTCCCAAAATAATCTACACCCAGTTTCTTCCACCACAGCAGCTTGAGGCAAAAGTTGAGAGAAATGAACTCTTGATGGAACGTTCCACTGAAAGCTGGTTTTCCATTGATATTCTACTAACGACAATAGAACATCTGGTTGACCACCTACCACCAACATGTAAGCACAGATTAACAGTCTGACTTGCCACACCCACACAAAATAACTACAACTTGAAATGAATAACACACTGTATGTTTAGGTATTTTGACAAGTTGTGCACATTCCCAGTAGTTTGAGATTTTTGTCAGTGTTGTTAAACTTCACAAAGACCATAGTTATAGGTGGGGTGTGGATGGCTCAGTCATGTCACTAGTGTAGGTAGTGAGTGGAAGGAAGGCAGTATTTCACATCAGTATAGATCTTTACAAAAGAGGGATGAGGTGGGATTTAATGTCTTTTCCTTTCATGGTTGAGGTACACAGTTAAACACGTTCAGTATAGTTAGCTTCATGGTAAAATTGTAGAACTTGCAGAGCTGTTCGCAGGTACATCTGGACTGATGTGCTAATGCAGTCCCCATGCATCTCTCCGAAACAACCACTGAGTGCCTCTGCCACATGAACAATTGCATTCTGGCGGTAGTGTGCTTTCTTGTAAAGTATTAGACTGGGTTATGCTCTGCATGTGGGAACCTGAAGACCATCCTGCAGTGTTCGACTTATTTCAGCATTGCTAAAGAAGCATGGAAACTGTTAAAGTGCAAGTTCCCTGCTTTGCTATATAATCCTAGCCATGATTCCCTCAAAGGTTATCACACACATGGTGCTCAAACATAACGCGGATTGAAGATTTAACAGAAGGGTAGTTAAGCAAGTCAAACCAAATAGAGGATTATGTTTGTGCATTACAGCGATGTTCAATCAAGATGGCATGGGGGAGCTTTCCTCAATGACATTTCCATAGCTTATCTGGGCTCCCCAGATACTCACTGTGAAATTGTGTGAATAAACTACTAAAGTAACAAAGGGTCTTTGATTAAAAGATCTCTCATGTGAGTAACTAATGAATTCAAACAAATAACATCTGAATTAAGATACAGTAAGAATACAAAATGTTTTGTTCGTCTTTTGGACTCAAGATGAGAGGCTGACTCAAAAGACTTGTATTGTCCAAAAAATCCCAAAATGGTAACTTTATAGGAGAAGACAAAAATGATCTTATCTTTTTATGTGAGTTAAGAAATTCTATTGGTCTATTTGTCATGAAATTTTCACACAATGTAAAATACAGCTGCAATGTTCAAATAGTGTAGAAAACATATATAATGTGGCCAATGGAAGGTCTGTTCGGGGTTCCGACCAGACCCATTTTCCCGAGGGCAGCTCTCCAAGGTGCAGACAGGAGCTGTCAAAGTTCGGCACCTCGTGTTGTGGGCAGCTGCGTGGCCGCAGGGGCGGAGCCACAAATCCCGCTCATCTGGCCACCGCTAATAACAACAGCTGTGTTTACTCACCTTGAGGGATCAGTTGAGTGAGTGGCTCCCATCCTGATGGTTGGGGCTGAAACTACTGCCTATTTTGTTTCTTTTCCCTTTTTTTCTCTCTCCCTCTCTAACCTTGTACAGGGGACTGAACCAGACCCTGTACCCTGGATTGACTTGCCTCGGACAGAGTCTCCCTCACTTCACACTTGAACAGCCTCCCCATGGTAGTAAAGAGAGAGAAGTGACCAATCTTAACCGCCTTTACTTTATTTTTGTTTTTTTAGTTTATGAAATAATTGAAAAATTCATGTGGGCCTTTACATTGTATGTAAATTGGTTCCATTGACTTACATTAAAAGTAAAACAGGTTTTTCCCTTTTCCTGTAAAGTTAGCATTTTGGAGATACAATGTTTTCTTCTCACAACAGTGATACACACACACACACACACACACATATCTATCTATCTATATGTATATCTATATCTATCTATCGATATATCTATCTATCTATATATATATATATATATATATATATATATATATATATATATATATATATGTATGTGTGTGCGTGTATATAGAGAAAGAGCGAGAGAGCGAGAGATATAAGGAGATTTTATTTATTTATTGGACAGCAATGGTACGGTGTTAATCAGAAGTGAGTTAATGACTACGGTCTTGGTGTTATAAACTCCAGCATACGTTCTGGCTCTTGGCTCTTGGCGAGTGAATCTAAAACTCATTTCCTGCTATTGGATTTTTAATGGTTTCCCTTTTATCAGGAGTTTAGACCTGAAGGAGCTGAAAAGGTCACTTATCTGTCAGAGTTTAGCGGCAAAAAAAGCTTTCGCTCCCTTTGCTCAGTTCAGGAATGAAAAAAGACAAAACACATATACGCACGAACAAAATCCCACACCTGTCCCATCAGCAGTGATGTAATCTTGACAAGGCATCGCTATCCGCTAATAGTGTTTAACTCAAACAAACACCCTAAAAGTTAATCCAAAGCAGGTGTTTATACTTCACATGGTTCAGCATCCGATGAGTCATCAGATACACCTTTTTGTTTGTTTTCTCATATAGGATCTGCGCAAAAGTGAGGGCTTTGATAGCCTCAATTTTCATGCAATAGTTCTGCCTGAACTCAGTGTCCTCCCATAATGACGGTGCTTCCATTTAGAAGAGGAGAGGCATTATTTTGAATACATGTCTGCTATTTTCTAGGGACGGCTGGTGGAGTGTAGTGCTGGCTCAACCACTTCTTTTCTACCATAACAGTTTACAAATACATCAGATTCCACTCTATTCCAAAGAGAAACCGCTGTGTCTCGGGTCATGTTCAGGAGTAAAAGAGAATGCCAGAAACACATTTAGTATTAATAAAGCAGAAGTGATCTGATGCATTTAACGGGCAAGCCTGTTATGTGAACTTAGTACAGGGTGAAATCCAGAAAGAGAGTCTGGGATCGATACTAATGTTTGGGTCGGCAAAACAGGACACAGAGGTCAACTCCTTCTTTGAGCTTGACTGAGTAAAATACAGACATGCTCATTCTTCTGATCTGCCTTCAGGTGCCTTACGGCAACCACTGATCTTCAAGCAGCGATGTTTGATTTGAAGGGGATTGTATGAATGCGGCTTCCACCAGACGTGGCTCGAAGGCCAGCGGTCGCCCCAAGGTGCCTCAAAGCTAATTGGATGTACTGTACAAACATAAGCTATGAGATGAGAAGCTTTCAGGTGGCAGATGCATTCCCCAGGAAGAGAGTGACAGTAAGAGGTAAGCGGGAGATTTTTGATCCCCTCGTTAATTCATCGTACATTAACAGCTTCAGATCAATGATCTGCTCATGCTGCGATTTCATCTATTCATGTAAAGAGGTTTGTTTGGTGAAGCTGTCACTGAGATGAGTAACCGCTGAAGGGAACCAGCTCTACAAAAGACAGCACTCGATGCTAATTAGTAGACGATGAGCACACCGATCAATATTACATTAAAGAGTGAGGTGTTTGAGCCACATTGTAATGGCAGGAGTGTCAAAGTAGTTTCATTGAAATTAGTAGTGCAGATGACATGCTTTTTGGCCCATGAGGGCTATAGCTCACTTTTAGAGTGAGAAGAGCCTGACGGTAGAAGTCAATTTGGAAATAACCAGGTTTTGTTCACTACTAACTTTTATAAGCCATTATTATTCCAATCATGAAAGGAATACTGATAAATCTTACTGCATTACTTAGATCTTGATAAAAAATACAACCCATTTTTAAGACTGAATTTTGGAGGTGTAGAAAAGCTCACTTTTTTCTTTGAAAAACTCAAAGCAAGTCTCCCAAAAAAGGAAGCTGTTAAAAAGGACTTACAGTGCTAAATTAAAAAAACAAACAAACAAACAAACAAACAAAAAAAAGTTAAAGTGTAGAAAATATTCAAAGCAACAGAAGAAACAAAATAATGTTTTTGGGAAATCATTAAGTAGAATTAGGTAGATGAAATAAAGAATGACCAGTTGACATTGTGCAGAGCTCTGCGGTATAGCATCAATTAAAAATACATTTTTTGGAAATATTTTGAATTTCCTCCCTAAGGACCTTGTTAGGTAATGTAACTTTGCTTTATACCATAATGTAAATTTATAATTCTTGAAATTTTAATTTTGACTGTAATTTGGGTGACCAGGATTGTTTCTGTGTGGAGTTTACATGTAGTCCTGATTTCTGCGTGGGTTTCCTTCCACAGACAAAAGACAATTGGAGATGCTAGTGTATATGTCATTGTGTCTGCCCTGTGATGGACTGGCAGGCTGTCCAGGGTGTTTTCTGCTTTCCGCCCAAAGACCAGTGAGATATGTGTGAAATTTTTAATTTATATATATAAAATATATATATATACTTGATGAATTTAAAATATGAAGACTGCCAGATGACTTTAAGGTGAAACTTTTTTTTTTACAGTGTACACACTGCTGCTAACAGCACTTGTCAGTGTTAGACTGCTGAACAACATTAGCTTGCTGCATGCGGATAGCACCTTTTTTTACTGATAGTACACTCTGCAATAGCAACTCCTCCTTTTTCACTTGTTGCCCCAGTTATTTACCTTCCATTTCTAGGTAGTTAGCAAGGACATAGTTTGACTCCACTTTGCAATCAACTTAAACTTGTCAACTGTTATATTTTACCAGTCTTATCACTTCAACTATCAAACAAGAGTTCATTTGGCCTGGTCTCCCAGCCACGTATCCATAAAAACCCATGGGATGATCTGTATACGGTGATGGAAAGTCCACAGTGCTCCTGGTGTCTCAGTGCATTCTCACTAGGAGCTGCTTAGTTTAGTTAAAGGAAACCCTTTTCAGCCAGTCATAATCTCTGAGACTGACTGCAGTTGGGCTTGTTAGAAAGCTTTGCCTAAGCCTTTGTGTCAAAGTCACGGTGGTATTATAATATTCTTCCTGCATATTCTTTCTCAGTTGGTTCATTTTTAATTGGATTAACCTTCTGCTTATCTCTGGCCATGAAAAGTATTATTAAATATGAAGCAGAGGCTAGAACATTTGCTCCAGAACATCAAATGGCTTCAGAAGCCGTGTACACACATCAAAAATGAAGACAGCTGAGGAAGTACCTCGCAAGCCATTTTACTGCCACTGGGACATTTTTTTCTGATTTGTTTGTTCTAGTGTAAAATTGCCTGTATTAATCTGGGTTTTCGCCTGGCCTCAATGAGGCTGCCAACATATTCTAGCAGATGTGATTAATAGCACATAAAAGCTCCACATACACCGCCATGTGATGTTTCCTTTGGAGTTTTTTTTTTTCTACTCTCGATAAATATGTCAACTGGTTAGAAATAATTCAAGGCGGCGCTGTTTATCCGATGCAGTTTGTTCATGATCCTCAGCCTTTAATGCCTTCGTCCTCATAAAACACAATGGGCCGTGAAGTCAGATTATAGAGTCACGTTACAAAAAACACTGAATTTCAAGACTAAATAAATAAAAAGAAGACAGACAGCCAGGTGGAGTGTCACCTCATCGCCTTGTGACTAATGTCACTCTGAATATGAGTAGCATGCCACCTTGACGTCAGCTGAATTCCCTATTTCCACACCGCTGTTAGTGTTTTGAGGGGAGGCGAATAATGTGTGTTTGCTGACTTCCGTTGCAGAGAGATAAATTAAGGTCTCTGGATTTAATGTTCCTTAAAATGAAGACGCTTCATCTGGCTGACTGGCAGTATTATTCTAGCTGACAGTGCATTGGTCATTTGGCAGATGGGAGGTGTACTTCTCTGCGCTTTCTGGAGTTCTTTCCTATTAATCAGGGCTCTATTTACGCATGCAGAGTAAGCAGGCCAGGCACAGTGTGACACCAGCTCAGTTACCGCTTTAATGAGCAAATGCAAGAGCTAATGAAACATCATTCAGACCCATCCCGATTATGATGATGATTTTCACAAGAAAACAAACGAATGGAAAGCTCAGTGCGCTTTCCCAGCTGTATTTTGTCACTTTTGTTCTTATGCAATGACTTGTGCAGCATCGTGGAAATCTCTCTGATGACTTCACTGAATGCAAGACCTTATCTCCAGTGGCATCTGTGTGGTACAATTCAAATGCACAAAACAAAACAAACAGAAACAATTTGACGATTCGGTTTGCTCTCGCTTGGTTTCTTTAATTTGTTTGTATGTGCCAGGTTGGCAGTTTGCCGTGTGATACAACATAGCGCTTTAAATATTTTAACACAAGCACTCCAGATATGATCTGAACTCATCTAATCTTCTTTAATTGAAGTGGAAGTCCCCTGGGTTCTCATGCTGTTAGATGGAACAAATACTACTAAAGCTGCATTTAAAGAGGCAGTCAAACATGATTAATTTTAACTCATACAAATATGACATTTTTTCACTGAATTCAAATTAACAATTATGCATTGCCAAATACTTTGTGATTTAAACCATATTTAATAAATATCAGCACAGTCATTTCAGCCAATGATCACATGCTTGTGGTTTGTCTCAGTCCCAGGAAAAAAAAGCAAGTCCTATCTGAACTGTCATCCAAAACTGTGAAAAGGTCATCTGATTATATGTTCCATCTAGAGTCATCCACTTGAGTGTCAGAGAAACCTCTACACTGTTCAGTTTGGGGCTTCATCTGCTCTGACTAAGCTGAGTCAACTAAAATACTAATTAAACCACTAATTAACTGAGTGCAATAAGGCTTTTATTACAGTGAAAGCTGGGAACAATGTGTGGATCTAAAAGAACAGTCTTACAGATGGTGGGTTCTTAGGGCCTTCTCTGGGAAAGGCTATGGTTATATATTGAACCATGTCATTTAAAATCATTATTTGAATAGTTAAATGATTCTTTGCAGTGCAATTATTGTGTGTCATTCTAAGTATGATACCGTGCCTCAGCAAGATTATGATAGCCAGTACTCTGAACATTGACTTTGAAGCAGTTTGGTAGAATGATCCATATAGAACCCTTTTTGCAAAGAGAGCTGAGAACGAGCTGAATGTTTGGATTATCTGTCATGCTCATCCAGGGGAGCATGCAGGGCAGGAGTGGACAGAGGTGAAATAAATGACAGTAACTGTTCCAGCCATTTCCTCTGAGGCTCTGCACACTACACAGGGCGCTTACTCTGATGTATAACAGCTTGGGCTGCACAGTGCTAAAGACCCTTAGAGGGAAGTTCCAGTGCACTGTCACTGTCATCTTAACAATAACCGCAGCACTCTCAGCGCTGCCCACAGGGACTGCACACACACACACACACACACACACACACACACACACACACACTAACTCACACTCGCACCAAAGCTGCAAACCCAATACACACAGAAAGGATTACAAATGTTGGGCCAGTTAAGGTCAGAGTAGAAATAAAGTAATCTTAATAATATTTGTGTTCCTTTTTTTTAAATTTTACAAATGTGATAATCATTGTCCCAACTTTTCATCATTACATATTTTGTCCTGAAAAGCTACACACTATGTGTCAAGTCAAGTCAAGTCAAAGTTTATTTATACAGTGCTTTTTACAGCAGGTGTTGTCACAAAGCAGCTTTACAGAAAAAAATGGGTGCAAGCCCCCATGAGCCAGCCAAAGGCGACAGTGGGAAGGAAAAACTATGTGTTTAACCCTTTCACATACGTTCTGGCTATCTCCAATGGTCCACTCAGAGTGAGTCCGAAACCAGGTTAGGCTATATAATGCCATATTATTAAAGGCTATGCTATATTATTTTATATTATACATACTATACTATTGATTGCACCACTAAGGGTGGAGTACTATTTTCACCTACCATTGAATATGGTTGCATGCAATTTGGGACCTATGTTCTTGTAGCACAAGGACAATTGGAGTTCCAGAACGTGATTATTACACAGAGAACACTAACTGACAACTCTCTTACATCAGCTAACAGACACCCACATTGGCTAACATTGCACTGAGTGATGGTGAGGAGAGGGAGGACCATCCTACCCAACCAGTTATACTCTCTTGGACTCTCTGCCATGGATGGCTGAGGCATCGCCAGGGAGCGAACTCTTAGACGAATGCACCATTTGGAAAAACTTTTTAACTTTTTATAGCTAGAAATAAAACCAACAAGCTAATCATGGCTGTTTATGTACATTACTGGGAATAATTGCATCCTGGATATGATGACTAAAGTGTCATATCATGTGGTGAGGTAGTTTTCCCATATTGATAACGTCTACTGAGGCAGCAGTATGTGAGGAGAAGCTTGAGTTAGGCTGTTTACAAGATGGTAGCCCAGCCTACAGCATAATGCAGTAGCACAACAGAACATTTCAAATGGTACTTTACTCATTGGGTATAATCTTTCATAGAGTAGCACATATGGAAAAATTTTCATTTAATACCTCAATATTAAAGAAAAAAAGCCTATCATCACTTTTCTTTAGGCCAATTTAGTTCAACTTTGGCTCACCTGCTGTGTGCTGTGTATCTAATGCATACCAGCAAGCATAAAATATCAACAGTACAAGCTTGTTTTATAGCAGAAGAGCCCAGCATGGCCGGCAGTGCAAAGCAAAGCAAAGCAAAGTTTATTTATATAGCACTTTTTACAACAGGTGTTGTCACGAAGCAGCTTTACAGAAAAATCAGCATTAACAGAAAGAAATCCGGGTCCAAACCCCCATGAGCAAGCCAGTGGGGACAGTGGCAAGGAAAAACTCCCTAAGAGCAGGAGGAAGAAACCTTGAGAGGAACCAAGACTCAGAAGGGGAACCCATCCTCCTCTGGTTGACACAGGATAGCAAAACATTGTTAGTATAAGGTATTGTAGTACACAATGGGGAAAACAGGTGGAGCAGTGGTTAAATTGATTAGTTTAGTTTAAGCAGCAGCAGCATCATTGGGAGGGTCAGTTCATGAGGGTGAGGTTTGCACAGCGCTGTTCAGCATGAAGCTCAGTGGTGGTCAAGCCGGTCCAGAGAGGCACCCAATCAAGGCAGGCGAGGTAACAGCATCAGACGCACAAAATGGGCAGCTGTTCAACTCAGAAAAGAAAGGAAAAACACACAAAGAGTCAGTTCTGTAATGAGTGACTGATTACAGATTACAGTATTAACAGAGCAGCAGAGACTCCGTCAGGTCTGGATCTGGCAGGGAAAACTAATTACCAAAGGCTTGACTATACAAGTAAGTTTTTAGCCTAGACTTAAAGACTGAGGCTGTGTCTGAGTGCGGAACACTTCCAAGATATTTTTGCCAGTGGAGTCAAGAATGTAGTTTGTCTATTTTCTAAAACACACTCAGGGCACTGCTGTCAACACTGCCGGTATAAAGGCCAAACTTGGCTTGATTAAGTACACTGTCAGTGTCACTGTATTTTAGGGATACTCTGTATGTTGTGGGGAGACAAATATAGCAGAAGGATTTTGAACAGGTTGAACTAAAGGTGACTGTTGTGTCAACCTTCGAAGTGAAATTCCAACACTGTTCAAATTCCACTTGTGGAACCGTACAGAGCAGGGTGTTCAACTAAAACTTACCAAGGTTCAGTTACATCAAATTTCTTGATAATAAAGGTCTGGATAAGTGAACTATCAAAAGTGAATGATGACAATGCTTACCTTTAAATGCTTAACTATTGATGATTAGTCTAGGCACTTTAAAGTACCTTTCCGAATATTTGTTGAAAGGAAAAAAAATGTCTTTTTAATTAATTAATTCATTCATTCATTAATTAATGCTATTCTTAATGAGCATTTCACACTCTTGTGCTGTCAGGCAATGGACAGCCATGCTTGTGGATCTTTTATGTTGAGCTCTGGGTTTATTTGATTTGTCGGCAGAGCTGAGTTTTGTTGGTAGGGTAATTCAAAGTGATTACCGTTTTTACTTTTGAGCAGCAAAACAGATGCTGAACAGATGAGACAGATAGCTTTTAAACTTGAAACGAGGAGAAAAACGCAGAGTTCTTTGTTCATTCATTTTTAAACAGACTGCTTTCTTTATCGACTTTCCTTTTCTAACAAGCCATGTGCTTCATGACTCAGAACAGAAGTAGTAAATAACATAAAAAGCTACAACAATATGTGAATTAATTCACTTTCTGATCTGATATATTGTTGTCTCTGTTCCGATGAGCTGCCTTCAGCTACAGTTGCTTACATAAAAGCATCGGATTGGACAAACTGGAACACAGGACTGCTACAGACGTCGCACTGGTTTATGTTCATGTATGTCTGACCTTTGATATGACCTTTGATTTATTTACATTCGTTAATTGGCTTTGCTACAAAATTTTTGATGACCACTGATCTAGGGACCAGCTACAACACATTTGTAAAAGATTTAATTTTTTTTTTTATTTCAGTACAATACTACTACTGCTACTACTACTACTGATAATAATAATAATAATAATATAATAATAATAATAATAATAATAATAATAAACAAGTAATTAAGTAATGTGAGGGTCACTAAACAAGAATAGCTGTTCAGTGTTCTGAAGCATCGCTGAGGTAATTGTCTGCACAGAGTTTAAAAAAAACTTATTTGCTCTGTGGTAGTATCTATGTTTATGTCACGCTACTTGACCTGCATCTCCCTACAGTATAGAGAGAGTGTCACTAGTGCAGGGCCTCATGCGCTGAAACGCTGCTCGACTGCTGCCTCTGCTGTTTGCATTGTCACGCTGCCGCAGCCCTGTCCAGATGGCAAATTTACCACTCGCAGAGAACATCTGTGGTCATGAGCTGTGCTTTATAATGAGTCCAACAAAGAACAGTAGGAGAACAAACCTAAATATCAACAGTCATAAACACTGGGGTTCACTGTTTGTGTGTGTGTGTGTGTGTGTGTGTACGTGTGTACGTGTGTGTGTGTATGTGTGTTGGTGAGGAAAAACTACTTTAAACAAGGAGATTCCAATTCAGTCAATTGCACAAGTTTGGGCACCCATGGTCAAATGATATGTTCCTCTACAGAGAACACATCTGCCTAATTTAATGTAATATTAACAATTACTGTTTAAGCCCTGAATGCAGCATATTACTGAAAAAAAAAGCATGAAACGTGGCCTGTGCAAACGTTATGCCATATTTTATACTGTACTGTTTTTTTTATCAGTATGTTAAATTCAGCACTAAAATTTGCAGAAAAATGCCATGTCTAATCTTATTCCCTGAAGAAGATGTGTTTACTTATTTTCATTTAGAAAATCAACAAAACCTGTAATTTAACTAGAGATATTCAAACATCTGCATATTACTGTAATGCAACATTCAATGTTTAGGATCAGCTTTAGACTAACCTTTCTTACTTTAAACTGATAATTCTGCAGACCAAATTTTCAGAATTTTTTTTTATATCAGCTAAGACAAGCTTGCATTTTTAGTTTTGCACTGGAGCTATGAGGCTAACACAGCTAACAAGCAATGGAAGCTTATACCCCATCACTTAGCATCCTGCAAACTACTTGATGCCTAAATCATCACTCTCTTGTCTCAAACTCTATTGAATCATTAATAGACTTGGTTTCTGACACTGTATGGTATACTATAAAAATGAAAAAGCACTTGTAGCAGTCTTACAGTCTTAGCAGCACTTTTCTTCATTTAATTTGATGCAAAAATGTAATGATTCAGGCATATTTGCATGTGTTGTTTGGTGGCTTTACACTTGATAGCTTACATTTAGCTCCAGTGTAAATATATGGACATATACACTGGCCCCAAAAAGTATTTAGACACTTTACTCATTGGTAAACATATATTTATTTTGGAGACTCTTAGCACATCAAACTGATGGTAGACTGTGTGTGGAGAAAGCCTGGAGAAGAACCCCAATCAGAAGTATGCTGTAAAGTACAGAGGTGGAAATGTCGAAGTCTTTGGCTCATTTTCTTACAGTGGTGTCAGTGAGGTTGTGTTCAAGGATGAACTCATGAGCTCAGAAGTGTACAAAGGCATTTTGTATGCAAACCTGCAGAAGTCCTCAAAATAACTGCTCAGAAGAGAGAAGTGGATCTTTCAGCTGCCTTTTAAAAAGTCTTTGAATGTCCTATTTAAAATAATTGTGATGGCTTGACCTTTTGTTTACCAACACAGTGGACTTAATACATTTTTAATGGGGGGGATATGCATCGTATATTAAGGAATCAATCAAAGAAATCTGCTGTGAGCATTAAAGCTAAGTCTGTTCAATGCTCTGTGTGCTTTAAGTCAACCTGGAATTAAAATAGACTTTTTAAAATTGTAAGTTTGTATGTATTGACAAATCAAGCAATATACATCATATTGTTTAAAAGACAAAATTCTTGTTTTCACATAATCTTCTATAAACATCTAATGACTTTTAGGTACAAAGTTTTGGTTACATCTATTGACTTTTGCAAAAAGTCCTCACCATGCATCAGCAGGCGAAGAAAAAATAATATTAACTAATAATAATCTTTCACCTTTCCCTTCCACCCCACCCACACACACACACACACACACACACATCGAGTGAAAATGCTTTGCCATCTCAGAGGTCCTCCTTGTTTCACTCAGAAATACAGCACTGTATGGAAAGAAAATGCATTAGGATTTTTGATACACTTTGACTTTAAGGCTTCACTGATCACTCATGTGTGCACCAATGAAGGTGCCCCAGCATAGGAGAGCCAAGGATAAAGTGTTCAGTACATACGGTACATGAACAGAGCACTTAATGTCATCTTGATACTCCTGTGTAGCCCAGTCAATACTAAGACTTGAAAAAGAGTAGTGGCTGCTCAGTCATACATAAATAAAGGGTAAAGAAGTAATACAGCTAGGAGACCGAATCTTGTTCCTGCTTTAAAATGATAATTTCACTTTTAAATGGGTGTGTGGAGATGTATTGTCTCGGTCAAGGTTCCTAAATGGCCAATCTGGCTGTGTGTGGCAAATGACCTCTTGAAATATTCACCAGATCTCCAATTAGAGCTCACATTCACCTTTCTCATTTGTCTGTGACCCATTTCAGCTTTGGTTTCTTTTGCCTTGTTGGGGATGCACCACTTCCAATGGCTAATTAATCAAATCTTGGCTCTTTTACAGCCAGAAAGGACAAGTAATCAGCTACCTTTGGGGAATACGTGTGTGTGAGAGAAGTGCTGCTCGCAGTCTGGGGCCTAATCGATCATTTCCAGGTGATTCACGCAAGAACAAAGCTGACCATGCATGGAGACCTCAAGGGATCCATTAGAAACCAAAACAAAGGCTCTTATCATTTATTCATGCTGGTACAGTATAAAATGTGGGTGTCTGTGTTACAATCATACACAGCTTTTTTAAAGCCATTGCTTAGTTTCTATTGTACTGTCCAGGTTTGATATTCAGAGTATGTTCGACTCAGAACTCTACAGAAATGACTGTGGGCTTATTCCAGTGTCACCAAGGAAATACCGGAGAAGGATTGCTTAAGTGAAGCAAAGTGATTCCACTTAAAGAGGTTGTGCTCATGAAATATTCATATTACCAAAGATGAAACCATGTCATGACATTATTCGACTTGTATAAATATAGATGGGAATCAATTGGCTAAACTTTCCTCTCATCGCTCCCATTCACGGTTGTCTTTGATCATATTCAGGAAGGATCCAGTGAGGAGACATGACAAGATAATCCATCGTCTCTATACAACATGCTAAAAAAAGTTCTTGACAGCAATCTATTCAAAATGCAGCAGCCTTGATACATGACAAACCCCAATAATTTGCATGATTTCTTGATGTAAACTGTGTCTTGTTTACTGTCACGGTACAGCTGTGTATGCTTCTGATACACACAGCAGCGGAAAATAGATTAGCTGAGCTGGTTTAATAAATGCAGAAAAGTATTAGCTTTCTGGAACGTGCTGTCCAGCATGCAGCTTGAGTTCAGGTAAGACATGAATGTGAATTTCTTCTAAATCAAAGGAACATTGCAGTGAACTAAGCCCTGTAATTCAGTCTAAAGATGCTGCTGCCAGGATTGTCACCTGCACATGCGCAGAACATACTTACACATTCTGATTAGGAACGTAATCAAATACAGGCATTTACATGGCTATTGTTCTTCTATTTAACAGATCATTTGCAGAAAAACGCACCTCGATCAATCAGATAGAAATTGTATTCCGAATGGCCTCCATCGGACTAGTCTATGTAAACATGGCTTATATGTCCCATCCTGTACTTTACGATCGCAAACTGTATGCCTTCTTCATTTTCCAAGTTTTAATTGACTTCTATGGGTGGTCGATCATTTAATGTAGTAGCTCCCAAATTTTGGAATACTCTCCCCCAGTCTATTTAGGATGCCACAGCTCTATCTTCATTTAAATCTCTGAAAAAGACTTGTTTTCATTATGTTATCACTGTGCCGTTTATACTGGAATGTTCATCTGTATTGTCCATTTGTTGTTAATTGTTCAGTGGGTTCATGTTCTTTGATTGTAAAGTGTGCTTGAGCACGGGAAAGGTGCTATATAAAGAAAAGTGATGATGATAATGATGCTGATATTCAATGAGTTTGCTTTGCAATCAATCATACATCAGAAGGTCATATTATTAGTACAGGACTTGGTAGGTGATAAAGTGCAACATTGCTGGTAAAACTTTCAACAAGTAACTGTACACTAATGTAATACCAACCATAGATTCACTCTTTTTTGCTGCAAGTAATGTAATTCAAAGATGGAAAATTGCTAAATATTACATTTCTGTTGAGACTGAGAGTTACATTCATCTCTATTATTAAGGCAAGTGCAAGTCTCATACTTTGAAATGTAGAAAATGACAAGACACTTAATTAAGAATTTTATTAAACTCATTTTTTAATGATGCTCTGATGCCATCATTATCAACTGAATAGAGTTCAGGCATAAGCAGTATTTCAAATTACTGAATGCTGAGCCACGCATGAGGCTAAAATCAAGATACTTCTCCATGAAATATTCTCTCATTTGATGGCTACAGCAAATGATCAAATGTTTCACCTAGTGTATCTATGGTTGCTTAGTGTATCTAATCTTGGGTTATGTTATTTTGCAATGTAAGTGTGTAATCACATGATGATTGCATAGCTCTGTAATGAATAACATCTGATTTACATTCTGAACTGACGAGTCTATACTTCAGAGTTTCCTCCACTTGTTTGGAGAAACAAAATGAAAACATGGCAAAATGGTAAAGGATGAGTTTCTTTCTGCAAAACAAGATGCTAACCTTTCATTCAAATCATAGTAAGATATCTTCCACTTACAAATACAAATCTCTTGACAGCAATCTATTCAGTGTGACAGCCTTGATACATGACAAGCCCCAATATTATTTTGCATGATTTCATTATGTACACTGTGTATTTGGCATTGATTGAAAGTTCAGAATCTGCAGTTTTAACAAAATTTCTCCAAATCTCTAAAATTACAACATGCTTTTGTTATAGCAATGATAACTGTAACTTCTAAGCTTTTTAAAAGGTAGGTTATTGTCATAGGAAAGGTAAATGCATGATTCTGTCTGCAATTCACTGTAGACCATTTATTGCTCTTACATCGAGTAGGAAGAGGAGGGTGCCACGGTTGCATTGGTCTGTTTGGTCAAAACCTGATGTTTTAAGATTGACGGTGTCACAAATGAGGGGGATATTTTTCACTTCTGCAAAAATTGCTGTGCTCATGTCTGAAGTGAGAAGCAAAGTGCATGTCATCTGTATTGGACAGGCTGCTCAGTAATAAATCCCTACATACAGTAAGAAAGAAGGAGAAAATATTCAGTATGCAGTTCACAAATATAGTAAACATTGAATACACAAGTGCCAAATGATATTCAGCAAATTAATGAACATGACACAAAAGGTGTAATATGTAAAAAACAAATAATGTGCAATTACAGAGGAATTATTCAGCTGTTTATAATTGCACCATGCCGTCCATGTGAGCAGCATAACAAGTAATTTGTGAATAACATGTGGAATTTTATTAAACGTTAAGAGAGAAAACAACAAGAAACAATACGGGAACATCACAAGATTAATTCCATTCATTACATCTAGGTCTGTACCTTTTATAAGAACTATTCAACAATTATGTTTATTACCACAGCTGCCAAATTAGTTTTCCATTTCCGCAGCCAGGTCCTTTTCATTAGTGTAGATTTTTTCCCAGCTCCTTTCTTACCACAATTCATTGAATCTTAGCATAGCTGTTTTTCAATCAGAGCCACTTTAGGCCATTTGGTGGTTCTCTGTAATGACTAGCAATAACAAACAACATTCTAGCTCTGCCCTGGGTCACTCCCTGTGGTCTTATTCATTGTGATTTCAGCACATTTCTTTTTATAGTTTGGCAGAAACCTTCTTAGAATGTCCTCATGTAAAGCTTCAAATGGGAATTCTGCTGATGTTTCAAAAATTTCTGCATAATTAAACTGTTAAGATATAAAAAAAAATCATTCAGAGTGGTTTGATACAAAATTCTCCACTCTAGAATAGTTCACAGCAGTGGTGATAGGAACCAGGCATCTAAAGTGTTTAATGCCTCTAAAACTACATCAAAGTTATTACAGGAAATAGCTTCAAATATGTTGCTTGGTGCCTGAGACATTGCTTTACAATAGAGTTGACATTTTAATCCATTCATGGTGGTGCATGTAGGGTGTTATATGGCAAAATAGCACCTAAAGGTACTATTTTTTTTTTTTAATTTACAACTTTTTACATATAAAAACTCAGAAGACACTTGTAGGTTCACTGGTCTTTTGGGATGGTACATAAAATGGTAACGTCACATCTTTGTGCTGGATTAGTGCTTAAAAAAAGGTTGAGAGTTAAAACAATGGTTAGTTCAATTCTCTTCCCAGTTTTCCCATGATGTGTTTGATTGACAGGAGTTGGTCTAGGGGTTGTGGCCTCTGCTGACCTTGCATGATCTAGCTCTTTCTATAAGAAAAGAGCTCCATAAAACGTTGTGTAACCCATGAGAAATACCATATACGTTACTCTTCAGATACACCAAAAAACAGGTCTATTTTCACTGGCAGTGGCACAACTGCTTTAGAAATTGGAACATGGATAAAAATACGAGAGCTGGTTGCATAACACAAGGCCTGGACAGAACTGTACAGAAAATAATTAAGTTCTTTTCAGCTAGGCTGCTCCTGAGAATGCTTGGCAGATTTCAATAAGGTACCCTGCAGGAGAAATATGGAAATGGATCCAAAGAGAAGCCATATTTGAACGAGGAAGGGAATTCAAATCAGGTAGCAAAAAGGATCCATGCACCACTCTGCTGGAAGAACTCACTGCTATGAAAAATGTTATTTAAAAGCATAACTATCACAGAACGAAACACCACTAACCCATAAAACACCCACTACAATACAAACATGTTATATGGAATTAAACGTTTCCCAAGCAGGATAGCGATGACACAATTATAAAATATCTCTTTGTTAGATTGGAAAATGCTTTGTGTTGCTTCTGCACGGTTTCTTTTTGCCCTTGATGTTCCCATCGCCCTACGTTGTCTCTGTCCTCTCCTGTGGATGGGAAATGTACAACATCAAACGAGCTTGACACTTGACAGATCTCCTCATTTCATTCTTCAATGAGTTTGTGTCATTTCGCTACGCTGAGGCACATCTGACAGACAGACTCGCCTTCCAGCCATCAAATCTACGCACACACATAGCTTTGCTTCAAGCTGCTCTGCAAAGAGGCGGGGTGGACTCAGGGATTATCTTGACTTTAGCAAGGTAACTTCGCTTATTAAGAGATATGTAGGCTTTCAGATGCAAAACAGCAGCAGTTCATGTAAGTAGGAGGTAATCTATTTGCTGAATTGCCTGATTTCTTTTGATTTAGTTGACTAAGAATTCGTTTAAAAGGAAAGAATTGCCCAGGGAGGTGCATTGGATTTCAGAACTGGCACAGGCTCAAATCTTTTAGCTCCTTGGAATTTCATAATTATTGTTTTTTTCTTTCTTCCTAAAGACAGTACCAGTGGCCATTTACACATGTGCCAAATTAAACAGAAGGGTTTCACTCCAAAATGCATGACAGACCTCTTTTAAGATTATTTTTTTCATGTTATGCATTGTTAGGGGTGGGCTTTACACATACAAGAGCAAGGCTGGGAGGGTTGCTTTAAAACCTATTCTGTTACAGATTACAGACAAAAAACAGCATATTTATAAGTAACTACAGGGACTTCAATGCAAACTAGCTGAGCTATACTTAGGTTATTGAAGTATGTAATAAAGTTTGGGCCCACCGATGGGCCCTGGCCATTTAAGGGGTTAAGTCATGGGTCCACTGGCATGCCAAAAGTTTTAGTACACTCTTCTATAACCTAAGAATAGCTCCATTAGTTTGCATTGAAGTTATTGTAGTTACTGAATAATAAGCCTTTGTTTGAAAAAAAAACTGGATTGTTCAGGGGCCAAACATAAAGATAGCAAATTTGTACAGCATAATTTGTTTGAGTTCAGACAAGTACACTGATGAGCAGTGAAAATGGTGGCAAGTTCAGAAATCAAGGCACAGCTGCCCAGGAGCAAATCTGGATAATTTTAATAGGAAAATGGAAAGTGTTGGTACACTGAAATTAAAAGCTCTGAGACTAAAACACAATGTGAAAGTAATGACTATGGAATGATCCAGTTCAACATGCAAATCAAAGTTTGAAAACTAAACTACTACCTAAGTTGTTGAAAAGCTGTTGCTTACCACATCAAAGACAATTGGTGTGTCAAGCTTGAACTTTGATGATTGTAATTTCTGGATGCTCCTTCACCTCTTACCAGTTTTAGCACAAAACTAAGTGGGGTTTTCACCAAAAAAATAAAGTTGATGATCTTAGTTACATGTTATGTTAATTTGCACGTATTAACATTTTGTATGCGTCATTCAAGAACTTTTGTAAGAAGAAACCATACATGTGAAAATAAAACTAACTATACTGTGAAAATAACTATACTGCTCATGAGAAACTGTTCTTTTTCAGAACTGTTAGTTAATGTTAGCTCATTTCAGCGTTAAAATCTAAAACATTCTCAAAAGTTTAATTCATAGCAGGTCAAACTGTAGACAAACAAAAGTAAAAGAGCTAACCTCCAGATCAGATCAGCTTGCCTCTGTGAATACAGTTATGTTTATTTTTTTTTTTTATCCTGGTTAAATAACACTATTACATGTGTTCCAGTACTACCCAACCCTGTAAAAGAAATATCAATGCTATAGTATAATTTATACAACCTTACAGATGTCTTTTCATGATATGACAGCATCTTGATATATAGCATTTTGGTATGAAACTCTTTAAAGAAGAGGGTCCCACTTTATATTAAGTGTCTCTAATAACCGTGTAGTTACATGTGAACAACATATGCAACAACACTGTGACTACTAATCATTCAGTCACTGTTACAGATGGATTGCAGACATAAACCTTATGTAATTACACATTTGTGTCAACTTCAGTTTTGCCTCATGTAATTACACAAATGTATCTTAATAGCTGTAACAGCCTATTCTCTCTCATGTAATTACACAAGGGTAATAACAAAAATGTGATTACATTTGTAATCACACTGGAACAGCTGTTGTTTTCAGATGTTTTTCTTTCCAGCAGTAAAAGGATGTATGTAATAACTTATATTAAGACATTACTTACACTGTATCTGCCAGCTTTCCTAACATTTATCTAGTGTTTATGCTGCTAGTGCTGTGACACTGAAACCAGTCTCAGCTTTAAATCATTCTGTAATGTGACAGAACAGCAGACGACCCCTTATCTAACTTTTATGATATTAATTAAATGTGTTGCATTTCCCCCAAAGCATTGTCTATATTATCACTACATTATTACACAGTAGCTACATAACAACTACACAGGAACTGTCCACTTATTTTACAGTGTAACTTTAACACTACACTACAGGAAAGTTCCTGTATAAAAGATACACTTGTGTAATTACATGAGGCAAAACTGAAGTTGATACACATGTATAAGTACATAGACTGTACTTCTGTAACCCATCTGTAACAGTGACTAAATCATCAGTAGTTACAGTGTTGTTGCATATGTTATTCATGTGTAACTACACAGTTATTAGAGACACTTAATATAAAGTGGGACCAAGAAGAGTTTTAGTTTGAGGAATGTTCAACTGAATGCACATCACAATGGTGCTGTGCTAGTGGTGTTTCACATATGTCAGAGGAAATATGTGCTAGCTCTTACACTCCAAGCTTAGTTACATTGTGTGATGGAGAGAGACCTAATTAAACATGATTATAGGAGCAATTTGTAAGATTTTTAGTTTGAAACATCCCACAATTAACTAAAATTATCAACAGAATGTGAAGCAATAACAGTTTTGATGTTCTATCAAAGACATCTATACCAGCGTATCTATGTTTCAGAGATATCTACTGAATTTAGCATGCTAACAGCTAGCCCCGACCTGTCCTGTCTAGTAATACCACTTTGAACCTCAAAGGCAATAGTGAGTCACTGTAGCATCAAGTCTGCCTTCTGTCTAAGATGAGAGGATGAAGAAAAAAACACACCCGCTCCCAGCAATAAACTACAAAGAAAAGAAGTGACAGAAATAGAAGCAAAACAAGAGTTGGAGACGGCTCTTGGCGAGTAAAGGGATGAAGTTAGATGCTGAATTTGCAACATTTCTTCTAGACTGGTAAGTAAACAGGGAGGACTAAAGAGGGAGAAGGAAAAGGGACTGTGTGGTGTTTGAATTCGACAGACTGTGTCATTTTACATATTGCTCTATTTAAACTAGGGGAGAATAAAAAAACAAGGATTTGAGGCTCTGAGAAGATTCTGACATTAAATGATGATGCAGCAGTTTTTTGAAGTGATAAAAACAGAAACTCAAGCAAGATCAATACTGTTTTCAAATACTGAGCACAGTGCAATATTCTATGATAGTATAACTCAGTATAACTCTCTTTTTTGAGAGAAGGTAAAAGTTATCAAGGTTTATTTGAAGAATCGTGCTCATTATGCTAAACCAAGCAATAAGCAGTGTGCAGACCCATTAAAAGAAGCAGGAAACAGTGTTTAGGAACCACAGCAACTCAGCCATGAAGTGTCAGACCCCGTGAAGTTACAGACCAGGGTCACTGAGTACTGAGGCACATAGTGTATTAAAGTCACCAACACTCCGCTGACTCCATAACTGCAGAGTTCCAAACCTCCTCTGGCATTAACTTCAGCATAAAAACTGTGTGCTAGGAGCTTCATGCATGAGTTTCCATGGCCGAGAAGCTGCATGCAAGCCTTACATCACCAAGTACAATACCAAGCATCGGATGGAGTGGTGTAAAGCTTGCTGCCACTGGACTCTGGAGCAATGGAAATGTATTATGTGGAGTGACAAATCATGCTTCTCTACCTGTCAGTCTAATGAATGAGTCTGGGTTTGGTAAATGCCAGGAGAACATTAGCTGCCTGACTGCATTGTGTCAGCTGTACAGTTTGGTGGAGGAGGGATAATGCTATGGGGTTGTTTTTCAGGGGTTGGCCTAGACCCCTTAGTTCCAGTGATTCTTAATGCTTCAGCATACCAAGACATTTTGGATATTTGTATGCTTCTAACCATGTGGAAACAGCTTGGGGAAGACCCTTTTCTGTTCTAGCATGACTGAGCCCCGGTGCATTCCCATAGGCCAACTCCAAAATCTTGTAGAAAGCTTCCCAGAAGAGTTGAAACTGTTATAGCTGCAAAGGTGGGACCAACTACATATTAATGCCTATGGATTTAGATGAGATGTCATAAATGCTCCTGTAGGTGTAATGTTTAGGTACTTTTGTCTATATAATATATATCAAAGCATACACTTTCATCAGGTTTACTGTAAAAGTAGTTGTCAAAATTACTTTTCTGAAGCAGGAAAGGACCATTTTCTTCCCTGTGATTTCATTTTGTTTTTCAGTTTTCCCTCATTTAAACATTAAAGAGCTGCTGAGCTACATTAACAGCTGTGAACCAGAATAAATATAAGTTATACTTAACTAGTGATAAATATATTTAGCGTGAACCTGGTTAGCTAATGCTAGTTAGCCATTTAACAGTGTGCTAGCTTACTTAGCACAACCTTTAACAGCAGAAAATGAAGCATGGGCTTTTCAAGTTAGTGGACTTTTTTGTCATATGTCATCATATAGCAGAATGTAATGTCACATAACTTTACACATATCAGTTTTCTTTGTAAGTATCTGATTACCATTGCTAGAATACTTCCAGCTAACTATTCAGCTAGGATTCAGTCTTTACAGGATTTGGAGTGTCATGTTAACAGCAAGCTAACGGTGGTGTACGTTCACTGTTCCACATTGAATGTAGTACAGCTCTACCTCAGACACTGACTTTTGGAGCTTGCATGTAGTATGTAACTTTTTTACTCTGCACATAGCAGTTTTTCAGTGAAACCTTTAGTAAGTACGTCAGCATAAAGCATAACTGTAAGTACCATTAAAGGATGTGTAGCCTGTTAGCTTCTGAAAGAATAGCTAATTGAATTTTCAAAAAAACTGAAATAAAATAATTCTCTTGTTAGAATTTATCACTATTTCAAATGCACTCAAGGTTCAATTTAACTGCGGTTTGAAACTGCTGTTCGACACTTTTATTCAATAGGGATGTGCATATATATGATATTCAGAAAGAGGATATTGAAAATGTAGTCTTGTAAAAATAGTTTTATACTTTTTTGCATTTCATATATTACTGTGTATTACTGTAAAGTCATTACTGTAAACAAACATTACAGTATGAGTGCTATAAACATCTACCATTTTAAAATTATTTATGTTGACAATGGGTTACTGTAAATGTACAGAGTACAGTTTTACAGTAATGTACTATTATTATTATCATCATCATTTTCATTATTACGATTACTATTATAATTTGTAATCTTTATTAAAGGACTTCTATCTTGTAGTTCAGTTCTTTAAAAAACAATGGTCCTAAATTTCCCTGAAAAGGGGTTGTTAGAAGTCATAGAACTTTTTTTGGCACTGTATAGTACCTTTTCCTATGAGTGTAGAAGGCAGAACTGCTGAAAAAATGAGAGAGGAGAGTAGCAGCTGAGGGAACAGGGAGAAAACAGGGACATTGTGAGTTGTTAAAATGTCATCACGGAGGGCAGAAAGGAAAGCAAAGGGAATATGAGCTAGAAGTGAGGAGATTCAGTATGATCTTCTCCCAGACTACATTATTCTGTCTTAAATGCACAATGTGTATTTTTCTCTGGCTCCAAACTATATTCAGTTCTTTCCTTTTGCAAAATGCCTATTACATTTGTAATAACAGATTGAAATATCAGCTAGAGCTTTGGGAGGAGTTCAACTTCAATACTCCCTCATCTGCCATTTACAGAGATGACAAAAAACTCTCCCCTCTCTCTCCCCCTCTCTCTTCTGCAGAGAGAAAAGAGCTCTTCATCTCACGCTGGTCTTTCAGATGGCTGTGCTGCGGATTATTGTGTGTGGTAACATCAGCAGCTGGTTCTCCAGGCTCACTATAAAACTATAAGCTAAAGGAACCACATTGGACTATTTCAAGAAAGGAATAAATATTCATGATCTTAAATAAACCCTGAGGCAAATGCAAAGGACGTTCCAAATATGGTGGCAGTTTTTGATGTTGGTAGGTGATACGTGTGATGGTACATTACACAGCGTTTTGATTTCTGAAGACAGACTGGACAACATCTACAAGACTACAAGAACATTTAGCTTTTCTGCCCTCCTATTTATTCACTAAATAGACAATTGAAGCAAAGCAATTCATGCAAAATTGAAATTACTCATCAACATGATAATGCCAGGACATTCTTTCCAGCACATTCGGAATGTTCTCACATCTGACAGTGTTAAAAATAAATCCTAAAATAAGTACTTCTGAGGTTGTATTATGGAAACTTCTTTTTGTCCTAATTTAGGATCTGACATGGTCAAGATAAGATTTTTGAACACAAGTTCATGCTACAGAAACAAATCCTATCTGTGGAATTTTCTGTCGATTTCTATTTGATTTGGTTTATTTTCTTGATTTTTATTCTATTCCTCATTTGCAGTGTTGTATTATTTGGTGGGTCTTTATTTCCTTTAAATATGAATGTTGCTGTATCTTTTGTATGTTTCAAGAGTTACATACTGAATGGCCTGTATATTTTTAGGTTTACAGCCATCTAATAGATGTGTGGGGTCCTACACTACTCAACTTTGAAGTAGACTGCTAGTCCTCAAGGTCTTATGGGCCACAGCCCTTGTTATTTTCAGCTCTTCGGCCCTCAAAAGCGGTATATAAACAGGCACTGTGAAAACCGAGGCCAGACTGGGATACAGTTGGTTGATGTTCTAGTGTGCTCCTCAATAAAAACCTTTTCATCATCTGCCTCTCTAGTCTCCTGACTCTGTCTTCCTGGGTCCAGAAAGATTCTCTAAAGATTTTAATTTGGTAAACATATCTTAGAGCATCTTAAATCTTCTAAAGTAAGGATATCCTAAACTACTCGATTGAGGTTGGTAACCAACTCTTAGGTCTGTTACCAAGCAACTGGTGATATGCACACTGCTGAATCAAGCACAATAAAAAATAGCATAAAGAATGTAAGTAAGCTAGCCAGACAGACAATGTAAAAAATGTCAAAACAGAACAAAAGTGTGATTAACTGGACGTGGGAAAAAGATATTAAAAGTTAATAAACAGTTATTATTGTGACAGCATCCTTTGCTGTTTAACGTCGCTCCCCAGTTTCACTTTCCATATTCCAAAACTTCAGCCGCTGCGTGAGCCGCACTAATGTTATTTATTCCTAATAAACCTGCGTCCAACTCTGTCTCCTCATTATTCACCACCATCACTGCAGTGTTTTAATAGACAAGTTTCCATCGACATTAAAACACACAGGTAGTAAATAGGAATGATGGAGAACGTCTACAGTGTCTGGAATTTTTGGACTGCAGATTTAGGGGAAAAAACATCACTCTCACAAGTGAGACCACCATTTTGTAATTTGTATAAATGTAATGCCATTAAACTATTTACAGTGATCTTGTTATGCTACCTGTCACATCTGCCTTAAAACAATATCTTTGAATTTTCAGTAGAATGACAAACATTAGCAATATATAATAAATAAAAATTAAAACAGAAGTTAGGGCACCGCTGGAGTAATCTTAAAGTTAGGACAGTATTTAGAGAATTTTGTCTAGTTAGGATGTCCCATAATCCTGTTTTGTTATCTGGAGTTAGGACAAGACCAAGAAGTTAACTGTTATTCTGTAATAGTCACTGTCCTAAATTCAGTCCCAACTGAAGTTGTCATGGTGACTAAAAACATATGATTTCAGAGTTAGGATGCTTCTGTAATATGGCCTCAAGCTCTACAATTCGAGCCACAATCGTAAAATTGTTTACCTGAAACAATATAAGTGTATGGTAACACTTTATTTTAAATAAAATAAAGCTAAAAAATGCTTTACAAATTTTCAAAAAGTTTGCATATTTTTGGCTACCAAAAAAGAATGAAATGATCTTTACTTAGGAAAATGGGATGTAAGACTTTTTAGCCTCTAGTTATTGATGGCTAATACTTAACTTTACAATTTAGAGCACATCTTGAACTATAAAGTATGTATAAAACTCTTGTTATCTATTAAACAATAAACTCCACGTGTCATTCGACGCTTTGAGAGCAAATAAAATGATGTGAATTTACAGGATTAATTCACGCTCAATAATTTGCAAAATGATTTCTTAACAAAGTGTTTATAGTGCGTAAATATAACATATAATGCAATTATTGGTGATTTTCATGCTAGAGATCACTACTTATGTAAATAAAGCTTTAGAACTGTCTAAATTGGGCTTTAATGAACAAAGAATGTGACCTTAATTAACCTCAATATGTGTTCCTTAAAATAAAGCGTTACTCATATGGTGGACAAATTGCTAATGCAATTGTTAAATTGTAAATAGTAAATTATTCAACATACATTGGTGTACTGTATCATATCTAGTTTGGTCATTGTTTTATAAATATTTAAAAATCATGCCTACCAACAGCCCTTAACCACGGAAAAATCACTAGAATGCAAGGCTCCTCACAGCCTCACTAACTTGACAAAATTTTACATCCTTTATACTCACAAGTTATATAACTCCTGAGCACAAATTCTGCTGTGGCTAAGACAGTGATGGACAGGGATAATTTTTCAGCTGCACATTCTTCTTGGCCATGGCCATATGTTCCTTGGAGAACTGATGATGCTTCTGCTCAGTTGATTAATGCTTCTGTTTCCTTGTCCCTCTCACAACTGCACTGCTCAGGTCTGGACTAATGGCAGACAGCCAGGGCCAGCTGATTACATAAAGAAGAGAAGCACAGAATGACTGGTAATTATTTGCTGTGGGAGAGGCAGGATATTGGCCCATGTAGCCGACTTACCCAGATTACTCTTTTCCTTTGGAACAGGGAAAGCTGACAGATAACAGAAATGGGGTGACCTCCTTGGGCAGCTATCTCAGAGAAGGAATTTGCAGGGGTCCTTTTATTAAACTGTACAACAGTGTACAGTACTGTGTTTTATGCCAGCATAGAGCTGACAAGTAGTAGGGTCACTGTGGCTGAGCTGACCACCCCAGTGTGGCGACCCTGTCGGAGCCACCTCAAGGTGTTCACACTTGCTTACAGAAAGGGCTATTTGTTTTCTGAAAAGCTGCAGCTATACTAGATGTGATTGAACTGAAGAGATTGCTTTGTGCTCAAAGGGCTCAATCAAAAAGGTTGAATAGGCCATTGCACAATGTAGCGGTGTATCGACTCATCAGAAATGAAGCAGCAGAACCTTTGAGAACTTTGTGAGACTCACCATTAGAGTTTGCAGCTTTTAAAATGGAGCTGTCTGAAATGTAATTGTATGCAAATGCAATCACACACTCAAATGATCTTCACCATGTTCATAAAAAAACCTGCTTATTTGCTGTCTTCCACAGGAAGATCTCCCATTTGCAAAATGGGAAAACATTTTATTTGAAGACTACTTTCATAGGGACATCATAACACACTGCATTTCAAGACACTGAATAGGTTATACATAAAGGAATACTTGAGTATTAGTAAACCAGCTTTAACTGTTTTATGAAGTAAATGACATGTTAAACTAAAGTACCAGACTTTTATTTTCCATTTACAGCACTCTTATGAAACATCATTCCCAAGTAGTGAAACTTATGAGGCCTGGTTAGGAACACCATACATCAGTTCAATGTATTTCTACTTGAGTTAAAGCACTAGGCATAACTGAAAAAAACAAACCAAAAAAAATATCTTTGAAATGGCAACTTCACAGGAGAAAGCAAAAATCTTTACTTTTAATGTAAGTAAAAAATGTCCTTCAAGTGAGGTTGGAGCATTTCTATTTGTCTATTCATCAGGACATTCTTTCACAATATAAAGGGCAGTTTAGATCCTCTGTTTTTTTCATGTCTGGAGCTACACAAGTCTTCTTAATAGAACTGTAGGAACTTAGAGTATATTGACTTTTGATGCATAAGTACCTTTAAAAACAAGTCCATATCCCAGTAGAAATACAGACAGGGAACTTTTAATTTTACTCAAGTAGTACTTTACCAAATGTAGTCTAAGTACAGGATATTTGTACATATAAGCGTAGTTGGATCTAACTGTGGTGACTGCGCTGACTTGCTTTTATAAAAATTTTACTCACTACATGTTTTGTTACTAACTTTTTCCTTCTATGGTGTCTCCAAGAATAGCGTGATGTAAGGTCATGCAGAGACCATTAAAGGAACAGGTGCTTAAAGTTAAAATGAGGCACATGTACCAAAATCAGCAGCTCCAGGTGTGAGTCTGTGATTCTTGTCCGGAAAAAGATAGCATGCCCCCTCCAGGTAAGGGAAGAGGACCTGGCGCAGGGGGAGGAGTTTAAGTCTCCCGGGTTCTTGTTCACAAGTGATGGTAGGAGAGATCATGAGATTGGCTGCAGGCCTGGAAGTTGGCGGCAGTAATGCAGTCACTGTACCGGACTGTAGTGGTGAAGAGGGAGCTGAGCCATAAGGCAAAGCTCTCTGTTTACCAGTCGGTCTACATCC
Source organism: Colossoma macropomum (assembly GCF_904425465.1). Classification (NCBI taxonomy): domain Eukaryota; kingdom Metazoa; phylum Chordata; class Actinopteri; order Characiformes; family Serrasalmidae; genus Colossoma; species Colossoma macropomum. The sequence goes on from NW_023494790.1 coordinate 9,149,883, forward strand.
CCACCCTCACCTGTGGTCAGGAGCTGTGGGTAATGACCGAAAGAATGAGATTGTGGATACAAGCGGCGGGAAATGAGCTTTCCTCACAGGGTGGTGGGTTACACTCTACATCATAGAGTGAGGAGCTCAGTCATCCAGGAGGAGCTCAAAGTAGAATTGCTACTCCTCCACATTGAGAGGAGCCAGTTAAGGTGGTACAGGCATCTGTTAGGATGCTCCCTGGCCGCCTCCCGTTGGAGGTTTACCAGGCACAGCCGACTGGGATGAGACTCAGAGGTCATCCTAGGACCCACTGGAGGGATTATATCTCCAAGTTGGAACAGCTTGGGATCCCCCAGAATGAGCTGGAGGAAGTTGCGGGGGACAGGGATTCTCTGCTTCCCTGTTGCTACCGTGACCCTAACTAGATCAAGAGGTTTAAGAAGATGAATGAATGAATGAATGAATAAAAGAATGAATGGACCAAAATGACAAACACCAACTACAGCATAACTGTTTCACTCTAGGAACAACCAGTTTTAAAAAAATAACCACAGTTAACCACAAATTGTTTCAGAGATGTTTTTATTTCCATTTTGTCTTTGGAAATGGGTCAAAAATAACATCCTTCAGTTTGTGAGGTACATTTGGTATAGGCACATTTTATCACCATGTCTGGACAAATTTGGCATGCTGACTGAACTGAAGACTTGACTGAGCGAATGGCAGATAGAAACCGTTCTAAAGTAGTGACTGAAGGGCCAGGAAAATCAGATGGGCCTTGAGTGCAGTTTGTAAAAGACAGGGACAGTTAAACACACACAAATCTCTAATGATGCATTTGTTAAAATTCTGTCCACATCATTTTAGTGCTGTTCTTGCATTAAACTATTAGTCAGGGCCAAAGGGGCACATGCTCCACCACCTGCAAGACAAGATAATCATACAGTAACAATCCAGAAGTTGATTGGGGGCCCTCTGATGGCTCCGGGGACCTAAGCAGCCACTTATGTTGTTTAACAGGCAGAGCTGTCACTACTTCTGTAATACTGATTTACAGTGTTCTTAACTAGACCTCAAGCCTAATGAGTTCCATTACTTGGGATGCTTCATAACAGTTATAAATGGACCAACTGTCCATCACTAAAACCTCTTTTGTCAATACATTGGCATTTACTTTTTTTTTTGTGTCAACTTGTAATTATTAGCACAAGCTGTTCATAAATATTCGAGCATCATAAATACATTATTCAGTGCTTATGCATGTGTTATGAAGTCCCGTTGTGGGTGACCTTTAAATAAAGTATTGCCTACATCTTTAGGAAACCATCAAACTAACCCTTAAGGAAAGTTTTCACTTTTTAGATGAGATGGCTTTAGTATTCTCAGCTTTTCTTGGCACTTCATTTGAACAAAAGCCAATCAAATTATCCATGCTGATCATAATTGCTGTATATTTTTTTGTGATATCAAGTGATGGTGTGAAGATTTTTTGTTTGACCTGTCACTTTCTAGGCACAGCATGTCTGACAATGACAAAAATGTAAAGAATTACAGGCTGTTTGGTGTACTGTGAAAACATTCCTCCTGCTTCAGAGCCCCAAAGCATCTAGGAGCTCATAATAACCATGACAATCACTGGCAGTCAAACAACCTCTCTTTAATGATTTCCCTGAGAATGGAAAATTACAGAATGCTAATAAGACAGCAGAACCATCATCTTTTCCACCATTGGCAGTATCAGTCTAATCCTCGCCTTAGGAAGATTCACCCTCGGCTATCTGCTTTAATTACCAGGAGCCGAAGGGGAGCTGCATTGCTTACAACTCAATGAACAACAGGACATGTAATTACCACTAGCATGTCAGTCTGCAACGACAATATAGAGCCAGTAAAGACTGTAAGAAGATGCTGATACAGTCTGTTGTCATTTTGACATGGTGTGGGACCAAACAAGCACTGTGTTCCAACTGTAATACAACATAACCTTGGGAGAAAGAGAGAGAGAGAGAGAGAGAGAGAGAGATGGTTGCTGACTATTGCTGAAGCAGGCAAAGGGGAAATCTGTGTCTCAGCAATATGTGACCTGAGTGAGGTAAATAAATCATTAAATTTTAACGAGTAGGCTACTTTTTGCAACTTTTTGCTACTATACTGCTCTACTGCCAGACAGACCTGATGTTTTGGGGAAAGACTCATTGGACTCGTTTTGCTGTTGGCAAAAAAACAGGTCAACTGTAAGCCTTGGGGGGGTCACCTAAAATTTCTGCTCACAACTGACATTTGCTAAGTTAGTTTACTCATTACCTCTAGGGCAGTGGTTCCCAAACTGTGGTATGTGGACCCCCAGGAGTACACCAAACGATGTGAGGGTACATAAAATATGTTGATGTTTGGCGTTTACACTTCATTTAATCTTCATTTCCTTCTATTGGCTGACTGCGCAATCACACAGATACTTCCCCGATACAGACATCACCAACTGAGAGAGTCTCGCTGACACTGAACGGATCCCTTAATACTGAGTTTAATCTCAAAAGAAATCCAGATTTCTGGCTGGTTCTGACGTACATGCATGAGTGATGAGTGGGATATTTATAACATCCAGCACATGACGCATGCTGTGAAAGGTATTTTGCTCTTCATTAATTATTATTTGTGTAAAAGGCTGTGCTGAAGAGGAAGATGTTTCACTCTGGTCCCTTTTGCCTGTTTTGGAGAAACTAGCAAACTAACTGACAGTTCAATTATATGTTTATCTTCTGCTGTTGGTGTGAATGTGTGAGTGTCGTTTACTACCTGTTGTTAAGGCCTGCAGGCCTTGTTAGTTATGTTAGCAAGTTAATTTCACTTTCACAGATACAGGTCAGTCTGTGGTTGTAGTGAAATATTAGTTCTTAGCTGCTGTGACTAGCACTTAGCCATTAGCATTTTGGTTGTGTTAGAGCTGGTCAAGCACTAGGGCTGTTAAAACTAAACATCATTTTACAGTTGCAGAATATCTCATACATGCATCTGTGCCTTCATGCAGACCACTGTGCACTGACTACATTATTTATTCAGTATTATTCAATATATCTGGTGTGCAGTGTCATTGCATAAATAAACATGTTTTATATTTTATTGGGGACTGATTTTATAAGGCTAAATGTGTCAGGAATATCAAGACTATGTGGGTTTGCACTGCAAACAATGATCATTTGGTAAGTGAAAGCATTTTAAATATAGTCAGCATTTAATAATGCTCAATAATAATGCTCATCATGAGATTGTTGTAAGTATATTAGAGGGTTATTTAACCCAGAGATGGTGTCTAGCAGTTTGGTAGTTTCCCTACTCAAACACACCCACTGAACCTGGCAGTTATCAGGAGTTTAATCAGGTGTGTTTGAGCAGGAAAATCACCAAATTATTCTGGACACTGGCCCTCCTGGGCCAGAGCCGCACAACCCTTATTTAACCTGTTACTATATATTCTACATGTTTAATTTTATCTAATACATATTGTTGGGCAGTTTTGACTGTTTTCACCACAGTTTCCTGAAACAAGCATAAGTATCCGCTGATGACGTAAGATTATTTCACTAGTGAAAATATCTGATCTCATCATTTTCTTGCAATAAACTTGAGAAATATTAGGTAAGCTGAATATGTTAGATATACTGATAAGGTTTAAAGGGCCAAAATGAAACATTTCACTTTCGTTACATCTGTAACAAACCTGTATACTCACCATCTACAGTGGTGCTACAACAGTGTACAGAGCTAGATTTTCCAGTTTGAAGACTAGGGAAAGCCACTTCTGATAATGTATCTTAAAGGTGCCCAGAATTACAAGTGTCTTCTGGTGGATATCGGAGGGCAGGGTACCTAGCAGTCAGGATTTCTTTATGGCTTTGGTGACATAAATACTAGATATGACATTTCTCATTATGAGATTACTGATATTAAAAGATTATTTACAAGCCTATTTCTAGGTGTTTTATAATTATATTAGATCAGTTTGTCTGGTGAAAATATCTTATGTGGTTTGCCTGTTTCAAGTATTATTTCTTTACATTTGCAAAATCATTTGCATTATTTTTGAAACAAGTACAATTATCTGACAATAGGATAGACATTTATACTAGATAAAATTACTTAAAACCGGTATAAATGTCTAGAAATTGAATGCATAATATTGTAATATTCTTAGAACAATGAGGACAATGTGATGAAAAGTGTTTGATAAATTGGCTAGATTCAAAAGGTCCAGATCATTTTGTATTTTATCTTTTCCCTTGATCTGTTATCTTTTCATGTATGTAATGAATGGACCTCCCCTAAGGTCCATTTATTACATTTGTGTGTTTCTTTGTACAACCACTCTTTATCTTTTAGAATTAAACAGGCTATTTTTGTAACCTACACTGTAAAAGTGATTCAGAGCTTTAACTTAAAAAAGTAATTCAGTGTTTTAACTTAAAAAAGCGACCTGGTTGCCTTCAAATTTTGAGTTCATTGAACTTCAAATAATAGAATGTAAAACACAGAATATTGTTCTGTTTACTTACTAATAGAAGTTCAATGAACTCAAAATTTTAAGGCAACTAGTTGCTTACTTTTTTCAAATTAAAACATTGAACCATTTTGGTGCTTGGTTCAGAAAACAATCTGGGCTGAAATACTCCTTATAACTTCTCTATGGGAGGTGCTAAGCTGCTATAGTCTGAGGTAGTGGATATGTGTAAATGAACTGTGAGCTTTATTTCCATACATGGACTGTATGGACTAGGAAGTAAATGGTACATTTTTAAACTTTAGCAATGATTATTTACCACATCAAACTCTTTCATTTCCTTTATTTTTACTTCAAAAAATGGAGGAAGATTTGATTTTCCATAATATTGTCCCTGTAAGATGTTTTCACTTGCAAAGACTTTTTTGCAATGTAAACAGATAGATGGAAAAGATAAACAGATAAAATAGTTATACAAGATAAGCAGATAGAATCTATAACATAACAAATGTTTAAAAGCACAAGAGGCAAAGAAATACCGAAGACATGCTTCACTTTCATGCAAATTGGCCTATTGTTAGAATCAGTTCAGCTGTGAAGAGTTGTTTTGTACCTGTGTGAACAGCGATCTAAGAGCTCAATATTTACACCTTGCTCAGTATGCAGATGAGCTTGTTACCGTTCAAGGACAGGGGAGTTCAAAGCTGTGTGATATTTTTACTCTCTTTCTCTGGATTAACAGGTTTACATGGCTAAGCTCACGGCTGACTGGCAGGACTTCTGCAGAGTCTACACATTGACCTCTTCATTATAGGCCTCTGCATGTGGAAATATCTCTGGCTGTCCTTGTACACAATCTAAACCATTTTGTTCTCATTTCTGTAGACCGCACTCAAGCCTTTCAACTCCGTTTTTAACTCATCACTGCACTGAGAAAGAAAGGAAGAAAGAAAGAAAGATTAAAAGATTCTCTCAGCCGCTGGGAACTGCAATACTTCAGTAATGAACGAGTCACGGCTGTTATTGAGCTCACCATCTAAACCTATCATCATTAAGCACTAATCCAATCACTCATATGTGCATATATGAGACGTGTTCATATCCATCTGCTTGCAAATTGGAAAGCACAGTAAACAATTTGTATTCTGCGTGCGGCGGTCACACAGCGGCCGTGGGAGATAGCTTTGTATTAAAGATTTAATTGAAATATCAGTTTACATTATGACACTGAGCTTCTAAAGGTTGAATTACACTTGAATTGTGCTGCTGCGTGAACGAACACTCCACTCCAATCCATCAGGTCAGATTTCAGCTTTGCTTCTTCTACAGGCGGATGCGTCACTCCTGAAAGTGGGCTGGTGTATCTGCATGCTCTAAGCAACCTGAAACAAATGTTATTCAGCCTAATCTGATTTGTGCTGATGCCTAGATGCGTAAACCAACAGCTATACAGCCTGCAGCAAAATCTCTGTATTCAGGTTATAATAAACTCGTCTCTCTCTAATGGATCTCCCACATCTTGCTGGTCTTCACAGTGAGGCGTGGGTTCTAAAAATGCTGGATGTCAAATGCAATGGAAATGGAAGGGGCCCAGAATGGCTGAATGTTTCAGTGCTCTGCCAGTTGAGATAACGTTTACATTGCTCATTAATAACTATTCCCTAACATGCAGATAGCACATCATAGCGAGGTACACTGTGCTGAACTTGATGAATTATACATCGTCATATTTGATTCAAAGCCTTCAAAAAAGCATAGCCAGTATTTTGGCTCAGTGCAACAGGCACAGATAGAAGGTTAAACAAGGTGAAGCCTTCAGGGGAATTAATGTAGTCCCGTAAGTCTAATTTGGAGCTCCCTAGCACGAAAGACTGTTAATGGTGACGTAAATCACATTTGTGATGCCATTAAAATGTCTCTTGGGTTGAACTTATGTCCTGCTCTGATGTGCTTTCATGCAATGGCACTTCAGACCCTGTTCTCAACTCTCACTTTGCATTTACCACAAACTGTTTACTTGCATTTTTTACAAATGTCATGCAATGCATTTCGCATGCTATTCCTATCCAGCAGTGCCCTGCTTTTGCCTGCTGGGGCTCCTGGCAATTTGTTTCTCTCTCTGTGTTGATGCGCTTCCATTTTTCCACACAATTCCATTGATGTTGATTCATTGTGTTGACTCATTGTGCGTGCAAGATGTGATTATTGATCTTTATCCCCTCCAGGAGCCCTTTAGCTACTGGCAGGAATTAGGCTTGTACCTGCACGCTGGACCAAAGTCAGATTTGATTGAGAGTTAAGAGGAGAAAGAATATACTGACATCTGCGCCAAAGTCAGTGCTTAGAATTAATAAATGTCCAAGCAATAACTCTCTATTATATGCAGGTGTGGAAACAGTACCGAAAATCCATGCTTAAGTAAGAGCACTCACTTACAAGTTTTACAAGTAAAAATATTAAAAAAGAAAGTTACTTAGTAAAAGTATTGAAAAACTACTCATGTAATTTCTTTTACTTCAAATGATGAAAGAACTAAACAAACTCAAGCTACTGCCAAACATGTTGTTGTAGGTATACTGTAGCGTCAGTGCAGAAGAATAGCAGAAGAGGCATTTTTTGCTCAAGGAAAATGCTCTTTTAATAAGAATAAAAGCAGAAAAGGCCACTGCAAAAATTGCAAAAATAACGGGGAAGGTCACCAATAGCCATACAACACCCACTGATGGTGAACATTTAAACCACACTAATTAAACCCTAGCAGGACACCATAAAACACAACCAACACAAACACGTTTAAACTAATAAAATAACAACATCAAGAACAGCAACAAATGTCCTTTTTAATGGGAGGAGACAGCGCTTACTGGTGCAACTTTAAATGCCACACCTTTTAAGTTCCCACTGAAATGCAAAGCATACGGGGGATGCTACAATACTTAAAAGAGCCTGGTGTACGTCTCTGCCTCGCTAGAAGCTTGCTCCATGTAGTTGACCAATTGCAGTCAAGAGGTGGCCTGAGAATAAATTGCATGGTGATTAGAACCAATCACAGCCAAGGGGAGGTCTCTGAACACCTGCCATATAAATTCAGTCCACATGTCAATTTGGCCAAAAAAGAAGTTGTTGTGAAACATCATGTTCTTTGAAGTATATTATCTGCATGAATTACTTTAAGTCCAAGACCAAGAGCATAAAGGGTCTTGTTCTTCTTGGGTGGGTAGGATAGCCTCACATCACTCAGCAGTGCAGGCATCTGTTAGCTCATGTAACAAAAATGAGTAGTTAGCATTCTCTTCCAAGTGTGCTGAACTGGGCAATCATGTCATGTTAGTTGTAGCTTGAAAAGATGTGGTGGTGCTTTATGTGCCTCAAAGGAAGCCTTCCAGCCAGGTAGCACAGCCATGACTAAATTAAAAAGGTAAGAATGGGTACTGTGGTGCTTGTTGTTCTAAAATGACAAAAGAAAAATAAAATAGTAAAAGAACACAGTTTTTTTTCTCTAAAGTACAATAATTTAATTGCACTTAAAAATGTACAGTTACAAGTAATACAAGTAATCATGTATGACGAGTTCATATCCTATATTAAGCAAACGTTATATCTCAAAGATAACAGTGTTGACTATAAAACGCGTGAGAAATGTTTCACTGTCAGTGTTCAAAGTGATGACAGAGAGAAATCAAGACATCCAGACAGTAAATCTCAGAGGAACCCTCTGTCTAACTTTGTCTTCACCAGAGAGCTGTTGATAAGTAATGCTTGAGAGACAATATGACAAACAAAGCCTAAAGGGGAATAAATGTTTCAAAATATTGAGTGCTATTCTTCTGCAGCTACATGAATGACATTCATGAATTACTTTGATGAAAATGAACATTTTTCCTAATGTAGGAACTGAAATATTTATATTAAATTGTTTAACCTTACATTGTAAAGAGAATATTAAAACTGGCATATTTAGTAATTAATTAGTTTATTTTCTGATGTATTTAATAAAACACATGCTATCATATCATGTCCATCCCGTCCTGTCACGTCTCGTCATGTCACATCAATCAGGGCAACATGATCTGATATCTGCAAATTTATGGAACTTTCCTCAAACCCAATCAAGAAAAAATACAGATGTTTAAGATTAGCTTTAAAGTTAGGTTTGAAAAATTACCAAATCCAACATGTTCTCCAAATTCTAGCATTTTAATTTCTCAAAAATCTGGATTAAATTAGATTGGAGACACACACCTTTTTCTTCTTTCACATGAATGTCAGCCTGAAGAGCTGTGTTGATTTCCATCAAACTCAATGGTTGTACAGTGCGTTGAAAATGACTAGGAGCATTCATGTTATTGTATTAAATTATAGCTCACATCCACATCTTTGTAGTGGGGCAGGACATCAAAGTGCAGTGTACATTTCACTTTAAAGGGCTCTCCAATGATGTAACAATCATGAAAACCTTTACGTATGATGGCCCATTTAGCCTGTAGTAGTTTATATTGCTCATTCACAGTGAAGTGATAAAGAGCGTTGTTGCTGTGGACAAAAAATTCCAAAAATTCAGTGATTTTAAATAAGTAACTGAACTTGGTTAATTTATTTCAATATTTATTTGACACTCTCAGAAAAAAGGTACGAAACTGTCACAGTACCCCTCTTGTCACTGGGGTGGTACCCTTGAGGGTACATCTCAGTAACTTTAGTCAGGGAACAATTGTATCATAATCCATTGAAATTATCTTCTGTTGTATTGACTCCACACACCCTGTTTCGTCTCCAGGCTTTTTATTTTACTGTTCTGTTTTAAAACTTATTTAAGGTGCACAATTGGACCTTAAAACCACTGTTGTACCTTTGTGAGAACATTTATGTTGTTTGTACCTTGATGAACAAAAATTGTACCTGCACAGAACCTTTATTTATAACAGTGTACATTTCAATTTGGACTGCTCTTTGAACATTCCCCTAGCGGTCACCCAATCATACTATGATGTATATATGTTTTACATGAATAAAAGGCAAAGTAAAAAAAAAAGAAAGGCTGAATTATGTGTAAAAAGATTCCTTTGATATGCATATATCAAACCATGCCAACATTATAAATGGACTGCAGGGAAAAGAAAAAAAAATACTGAAAAAATGTAGAACATGAGCCTTTTAACTTTCATTAACTCAGTGTTTAACATGAATTTCTTCTCTATTTAGTCTTCTCAAGAATAAGACATCAAACAAAAGTTTATATTAATCTATTCTGGTTCCTGAAATAAATGCAAGAGGGCACTGTCCTTATTACATTTTACAAAGACATTATTATGGAGCTTAGGCATCAACATCCACAATTCTAAAGGCTTTTAATAAACACTTGCGAAACGTACATATGCTTCACAGCTCCATTGTAAAGTCTCTCCTTAATCTCTAAGATTCAGTATCGAGCAGCCCAGTCAGAACTGTTTTCATCACTGTTTACATCCCTGAAATCACTGGTGTGTTACCAAATGTTTAGGAAATCTCTGACAGAGGACAGATGTGCACAGCTGGTAGTGCGTGGCCTACTATTTCCCATCATAGTGATAGTTAATATAATGCATTTCTATGTCATGTTTGTGTATGTTTTGCAGCATTTTTATTGGTGAATGTGTTGATGGTTTAAATGAAGACATTATGAAACAAGACACACAAATACATGTGCAGTTTAAAATACATGTGCACATAACCACTGTACCCACAGACATCTATGATCAAAACATTTATTTGCATAAGTATGCAAGTATGAATGCAAACATCACTGTATATTTGCTAAATACTACCAAATCACTCTTCACTCTACCGAATCATAGTTACTGATGTCATGAATCTAGATTTCTAAGTAGAATCCAAAACACTTGCGAGAGAGATAGAGAGAGAGAGAGAGAGAGAGAGAGAGAGAGAGAGAGAGAGAGATCCTGAAACCATTATTCCATTAATCATACCAGGATCAAAAATTCTTTATAGTGACTGGTAGGTAAAGTGGCAGGTTTTTATGTTTAATGAGTAACAGGCTTGCCTCTTCAGATGAGCTAGCATTAGACCTAACACTGGAGTTGACCCCTTAAATGGCCAGGGCCACCAGCAGGCCTAAAGTTTTATTACACATTTCTATAACCTGAGAATAGCTCAGCCAGTTTGCACTGAAGTCCCTGTAGTTACTGAATAATAAGCCATAATATGTAATAAGCCTGGGATTTTAAGGGATTGAAAAGCAATATTAGATGAAGAGTCAGTGCTGAGAAAGTTATCTTTTACACAAACTTTCCAAAACAATAAAAGTTATAAGTATGAACTCACTAATATTTGTCTTCAAATGTGAGAATGCACAGTCCAACCAATCTCAACAATTTTCTAACATTAACATTATTTGTCAATAGACATCATATTAAAATCTGTACTAATAAGCACAATAAACCAGATAAATTTTAGCTTGTTATGAGTAAAGTCTTCCTCAAAGATTATTCCAAAACCTTCAGGAATGAAGTAAAACAGCACTATCCTCAAGACAATCATGATAGCATATCTCTGAAAGATTCTTTTCTCTGTAACACTGTTTGCACAACTCTTAGCCTAATAATTCAGACTAATTTACCACCATTTTTCACTGCAGGTTTGTTCAGAGGAGTTTTGTCTTCCATTTCTTTGTTTTCCATTTGCTTCACAGAAGTCTTAGTGTTGTGATTGGGTGAGAGGGCCATCATTATTTTACAGTTGGTCAGTTGATGGCACTTTTGTATGTAAGTATATTGAGTATTTCACAAAAGCCTTGAATTTGGCTCGATCAAGATTTTAGACCACCTCACAACAATTTCATTCTGAATTACTGTGTCATCAAAAACCTGTGTGCTGTTTACTGAATAAACTTGAACTGTAATGAGCTGGCATGGACCTCTGAGTGCATTGACAGTAGTGACTAAAGTGCATGGTTTTGTTCAAACTCAGGTGGTTACAACTTATTGTCTTAACTAGAACTAAGCTGGTTAGCTAGTTAACGGGCTAAAATATAGCTAAAAGCTAACAACTTTGCTTTGCATTGTGCCATATATCACCCTTACTTGTGATAAAATCACTGTAACATATGGCCTCTCATTGCTTATTGCTGTAATCACCACTGCCATGACCTATATCATCATCACAAACACATCAGTGGTCACTTACATAAAACAGTGAGATGCACAAAATCTCTTCAGAAAAATGTGGAAGTACATTTTAAGTTCTAGCACCTAAGCTTTTTTAAAGTTTCACAATTTACATTTAAGCTTACAGCTATACCATAAGCATTTAACATAAATGAAAGATTTACAATGTTTTATGTAAATAGCCATCGGTCCATATCATCTCAGTCAATATATACCACTTTTCAGCAGTCTGATTGCTGATTTATTTAGGTTGCATGTTGGTTATGTTTGCCTGGCTGCACTTACATCCACCTTCCCTGTCAGTTTAAAAGCATGAGAACAGTCTCATAGGTACAGGTGTGTACATGGACAAAATGTACTGCAGCTATTTGCCCTTGACGGGCAGGCAGGCAGAAATGTGTTCAAATGGTGCAGATATGATAAACCACTACTTTCACTGAACAGGACAGCACATTATCAGAAAGCATTATAGATGCTTCAAACATACAGGAGTACATTACCTTAGGCTTTCACATCTCAACACAGTCCTGTACATGCCCATAGAACAAAAGCACTTTATTCAAATTTATAGAGTACAGAAACAGAAATATGAAGCGCTGATATTTATTTATTGAAATTAAACATGGATGAGCTGTTTGAAATGAGTGCAACTGTAAGAGAAGATGGGGAGTGGTGAGGCAGGACACAGCTGAATATTATATGTGATTATATGTGAATATATGAACATATATTGCTGTCCCATCTAGGCAAATTTTTGGACCTGTGTGTCAAACATTGGCAAATTTACTACAAACTGTAACATTACATTTACATTTATGGCATCTGGCAGACGCTCTTATCCAGAGCATTGATCATTTTTACACAGATAGGTGAAGGTAGTGTTAGGAGTCTTGCCCAAGGACTCTTATTGGTATAGTGTAGGGTGTTTACCCTGGCAGGGATTGAACCCCAGTCTACAACGTGGGAGACAGAGGTGTTACCCATTACATTACACATACCACAGTATGATAAAATTGAAACATATTAAATTTGACATCTAAATTGTTATTTTTTAACTTTACAAACAGCAATATATCAAAACTGTCTCTGCAGTGTGGAACTGGACATGATTATCTGAGTCATTCTCACAATTCAGTAACTTTTGCATCATGAAGTGCCAATCATGATATTCATTATATATGAAGAGAGGTCCTGTTCATGTGAAATTTCTATAAATCTAAAATTTTAGGTTAGATGTATTCTTAACTCACTGTCCACTCTTATGTCTGACTATTAATATCTGGTCAACCATTATATGTAAACGAATATTAACTTACATTAAGAGATAAAAACACTGGCTATTTTGGAGATACATTCATTTTTATTATTTTACTTATTTTTTGACAGGGATGATATGCTACATTACATGACTTCTGTAATTCTGTGGTTTATGTACACAACTCTGTCATTGATAAATATTTTTAATTAAAGAAAATGCTTTTATGACACAAAAACTGTCCCTAATTATCTTGTGAAATGTATGTCAGGTAGCTGTTACAATTTGCAGAGAATACAAAAAAGTGACTGGAAGCAATTCTACCTGAACCTGTTTAGCTAAACTGAAAATAAGCATTCAATTTTACCTCATGTACTCCACGCTTCCCTACCCCACTATCTCACAAACACCACAAACCAAACATTAGGACCGTAGTATTATAATGTTTATTCCCCACCTCCTCGTGTTGGAGCACTCAGGCTGGGAAACATAAAATATTTATGTCCTGGTGGTAAACACTCTTCTGAGTTATTGATCCACACCTCTGGACTGAAGGCTCTTTTAATAAATGTCTCCTTCAGATCTCCTCACATTCACTTTTTAAGCGTATTTATTCAGCAGATTGTTAGATGCGGATCGATCTTTAACCCATTTTGGGAAAAACATGGATGTAGACTGTTTACTAGAAGCTTTTAAGGTTCGACGGCACACTGCAGTTAACAAGCTCAGTTGCATGGCATGGGGCAGAGAAGAATGCTGGGTTTCTGGACTGGATAGAGCACTTTCCAGTTTGGAGCTGCCCAGAGCTGTTTTAAAACCATGGGAGATATTCCAGCTGTGTGCACCTGTTACACTGTTGGTTTAGTATGCATGTATTTGTTTCTTTGATTTATTTATTGTTTTATTTAATGATTTGTTTATTCAATAATGCAAACAAGAAAATGGATAAAGTAAGTAGGTCATTTTATCATTCATTTGTAGAAATAAAGGTTAAAGAAAAAGAGATTTGGAGATTTTGGCTATAATAGAGCTACAGTGACCCCAAAAAGTGTTTGTGTGTTAGGAAACAGAAATGTCAAACTAAGTGGCATTTATTTTAAATAGACTTTAGATAGACTTTAGATTTAAGGCTGCAGTTTTGAGAGATTCAGATCATTACGGTTTCTGCAGTTTCTTTACAGGTTCTGCAGGTTTGCACTCAAAATGCCACTGCAGACTTCAGAGTTTATGATACTATCAATGAACCCAAGCTTACTGACACTTGTGTAAGAAAAACAGCCTCGGACTTTGAGGTCTCAGCTTCAAAGTACCCTTACACTGCCATGTAGCTCAAAACTGCTGTTAGCTTTTTTAGACAACAGGGTCTGTATTCACAAACCATCTCAGGAGTAGGAATGTTGATCTAGAGTCAGTCTGTTACCATCATAACTATGGAGGCCTGCAATCCAAGATCAGTTCTCTAATTCACAACTGCTTCTGTAATAATACTAGCTCTGATGTTGTTTAAAATGGCATGGCTGCCCATAGATGTGAGGCTTTATTAATTTTTAAAGCTCACAGCCACATTGTGTCCTAAAATATATTGACTAGTTCTTGCAATCTTAACCAAGATCTAGATGCAGTTTTAAAGGGCTGAGATAAATTTGGTGATGTATTGTTATGGAAAAAATTGAGGCTACTTGGGTGACTATTGAGGTCTAGTGTTTGTTGGAATCTCACATCTCCAGTTTTAAAATAAATTAGCGATATTTGGACTCCAAACACGTCTTGACTGGTCAACTACAAGTCAAAAATTGTGCAAATTAAGGTTTTTCTTGCCAAACTATTGCTTTAAAGAATCATTTTTGATTCTAAATGATATAAATGAGATGTGATTGATTGTGAAATAACTTTTAAAGGTTTAAAATACTTCTATATAATGTAAAGTTTCTAGACATTTTAAACATTTTTCCTAGAATATCCATGCCAAGAATCTTTTGGGAATCTTTTTTTTTATGAGTATGTAGACAAATGGAGGAGTGTTGCTTTACGTTTGCATTCAGTTGTCACACACAGATATAAGACTGTGCAGTTGTGTATAGCAGAGCCTATGACCAGGTCTCTGAACATGCATTATGTATTATAGCACACACCTGGGTTTGATATAGCTACTGCTGACATCACACCAATGTTTCTAGAATAACAAATGGGAAGAATAGCAGAAAAGAAAGAGGAAAAAAATCTTTACCCCTCTTTTCTTTCTTTCTTAAACCCCATACACCCCTCCACACTGACTGCACTGCTCTTACACTCCCCAAAGCCTCAAAGCACATAGATCACTGTAAGATGGCAGAGTAAGTATGACTCCAAACTCTCTCTCCGATCGTTAACACGCTGATGCTTTTGGAAACAAAAGCCCTGTTGGTTTGATAAACATGTCCAAAAGCATGCATACAGTGCTAAATAGATGATCGCCTACAGAGACAAACAACCAGACAAGAAGCTGACTCCATTGTTTGGCTTTTACCACATCAGGCAGGTACTTTTTCACTGCCTTGAGCAGAGAAGCTCTTAAAATTGAAAGAGTCAACAACCATTTAGTTCCCTTTGTTTTATTCATTTGCGCTTTTATCCGTATGAACTATTCCCGAGCAGCATTTGATTTATTCATTATTTTAAATCACAATCTTGCCGTCTGTTCTGGGATACTGGGCTAGAAATATATTTGATGAGTTTTCATTTTACTGCACAGTGTACGCTTGGAAAGTGAAGAGTTTTGTATTTGGCAGCTTGTCTACAGTGTCTGCATTCTTTTCATATCAAACAGTGCTATGACCACACGTCCCTGCAATGATTACATGATTACTCATACTAACATAACTCATATTAACATAAAACATTCTCTTGTTATGTATATCCCTGTTTATAAATGGAGTATATTGTTGTATGATGTTATTATTTTCTAATATGTAGATAGAACTTTAAAACCTGTTCACTGTCAGCTTTATTAAAACACTTACCATCTACTTCCACTCAGTGGCAACTTGACGCCCACCTACTTAATTGGTCATCAATGTAGGTATAGAATTTCAGACCTGTTGTCATGGACAGTTTATCAGCCATCCTTTAGTCCATTCATCATTGGTCAGTTTCTAGAAGGATTGCTGATCAAATTTGGGTGGTGGATCATTCTCAGCACAGCAGTGGCGCTGGCTCAATAGTGTATATGGTGCTGGTAAGAGTGTATTTCTTCTAGTAATCATCCAAGAGCCACTCTATGGTTAGGAATTGACCATAGATGAAGGCCTAGAAGATGGCTATCATCTCTAAATGTACACCACCAACTACAAAGTAGGAGTTTTTAATAAAGTAGCAAGTGGTGGGACAACAAAAGTGGTAGAGCTTAGGACTATTAACAAGCAGGAACACATTTTACATAGTCAGAACAGAGACAATTCTTAATGAGGTAATGTTTTGGTCATGTGGTTTATAAATGACAGCAAGATGATTCAGATGGCTAAACGGTGCTATTTCACACTACAATGTAAGTTGCTAATGTGACAAACTGGGAAAATATGACTGCAACATATATCAAATAAACACCAGTATCAAAGAACAAAACAATTATGTTTTAGCAATTATTTTTTAAAAATGATCGCATGGTGTTTACATAATTAGATTTACAAATATGAAAAAATCAGTAGTCAAGTGTTTTCATAACTTTGTAAATTCAAAATGTTATGAAGTTTGCAGTGTACTTTAAATGATGAAAGAACTAACAAAATTGAGCTACTGCCAAACACACTTCCAAAGGAACACTTAAAAAGAACTCAGTGTTTGTCGTTCTGGCACAGCAGCTCTAGAGTAACCAGGCAACCATGCGAAATGTGGACCAATTGCATTCAGGAGGAGGTCTCAGAATAAACAATGCAGATATCAGGAGTTCTGTTTAGCAGCTGATGCACACTAGAGGTCTACTACCCATCAACAAAACATCAGGTTTCAGGTTGGGTTCAGGTTGATTTTTCGTGTGCAATGTCGGGCTAGGATTGGGCTCGGGTTTGTTTTCTAATGAGCGATGATTATTGCAGTACATTCTGTGCACACTCACACATTTCCTCTCGCACTGTCTATTCCTTTCTCAAAACATTAGCTGAGTTCAGAATAGCTCCAGAATTTGAGGAGTGGGTGAATGTGCCCCTGCACTTAGTAAACAGAACAAAGCACTCTGAAACTGCATCTGCGATAATCCTTCTTTGTCAACATTTGTGTATTCAAGCATGTTCTGGTTGGGTTCAGGCTTCAAATTTAGCAGTAGAAGTCAGGCTTCCTTGGGTTGAGCTTCAATTTCATACCAGACTTCTAAACCACACTGCACTGCATGACCTCAAACACTTTGCCCAAAAAAACACCATTTCGCTTCTAAAGATTGATTTGAGGTGTACTGAAAGCTTACACAAAAGGTGTAGTCACTAGTGAATTAAATTAAAGTGTTCCACAAAATGCAACACTGGGTTGTGCAAGATCCATTTGGACCAGTGATCACTCTCCTCCTCTAGATTTACTTTCCTGTAGAGTTTAATTCCAACCTACATCTAGAATGCTGCCCTCTATACCTAAACTAATCCAACCAATCAAAGACTTCAACGAGAGAAGTTATGTAGCTGGAGCAGGTGTTGCAGATTGTTGACCAGAACCTCTAATGGACATTCTGAAGCAGATTTTTTTCTACTGATGAATATTACATGAGCTGCTTTAACATGTGTTAACATAAAATGTGTCAAAACAGATAGAAAGGTAATGTTTTAAAGTATATAATACAAAAGGTGTGTTGTCAATTAACATTACTGTAATTGTACACACTATCTATCTATCTATCTATCTATCTATCTATCTATCTATCTAGATCCTTCTTCATCCATGCTCTCTTCAGTATTCCTTCAGCATGTGCTGGACTCTGTGTTCAGTCTGATTTAAATTCAGAGCACATTGTGTGTTCAGTCTTTGGGTCAGTGACAGACTGACATGCTGGTTTGGGCAGGGATGTGGGTGAGGGGTAAAGGTCAGAGAAGAAAATACAAATATCCACAGAGCAAATAAATGCATTTTTTTTTCCAGGACCAAATCCAAAAAAAAATAAATAAATAAAAAAAAATGTGAGATTCTTCACTTTATTATTCTTTTTCAGTCCATCATCAATTGGAGTGATCTCACTTAGTGCATTACATCACTGCAAAGTTTAAATGTATTTTGTAACACAGAGCATAATTTGATTCAATAAAGCAGATATTTAGTCAACTCAAGTGTGACAGATGAATGTAAATCGAAGGGAAGTAAAGCTCCTGAAATGAGTAAGACCACTGAATGCATACCGCACTGAACAGAAACAATTAAAGGGTAATTTGTCACTGTACTACTCATGGACTCTTTATTGATGATGCTGTGCTATTATAGAAACACAAATCAGATCTTTTTCCTTACTGCACACTCCATTTGCCATGAGTCTCTGTATGTTCTTATGTGTAGTCCTTGTTCAAGGGCAGACATTTGTCCACTCAGGTCAGACATTGAAATGGTTTTTCTGGTTTTATGAAAAGAAAACAGTAAATGCCATTAAATATATCGCTTTCTTAAAGAGCATGCCAGCTTATGTGGAGTCCTGTAGACTTCCTGTCATACATTTTTTTCCTTCTTTTTCCTTATACAACCTTCAAACTTCACACATGTCTGTCTCTGAGTTAAAGGGCTCTATTGCCAAAATTTTAAGCTGTCCCTCTCCACCTCCCTTTTGTCTTGAAAGGTTTCTGCAGGACACAGGAGCTGCAAGGGCACCTATGATGCTGTGAATAATTTTCTCTTTACCACTTTAACAATGAAGACAACAATGTGGAAATATCAGCAGATTCCAGCAAACACAGCATCTAACAACATTATACAACCATTTATAAAAAATAAAAAAAGAAAAAGTAGAGGTAAACTTAAGGAGCACAAGTGTCTGTCTGATTAACTGTACTAACAAAAATATGACAGGAATCAATAAAACTTCTCAAAGCCGTCCAGAAAAATTTGTGTCTGCATGCCAGACGTTGGTTTGGGCGGCTTAAGTAATTGATTTAATTCAAAGCATAGAAAAGCTCAGGCAGATGGGTCAAAACCAAACATGAAGACACATTCTTTCAGCTGTTCACCTTGATCTGAAGCAAAATGAGATGATGTTCATAAAAAAGAAAGAAAGAAAGAAAAAAAGAAAGTACTGCATCAGAAGTACAGAAGTAGTGATGTAAATGTGGTTTAATGACTTCTGCTGTTGTGTAGGTTACAGTTAAGAAGCTGGAACATGCTTGGATGCCCTGGGTAGTTTCACTACATTCCAGTCATCATTTACTAATGTATAGCAATGACTGTTAAAGAAATTGTTAAGAATTTTTTTTTTTTTTCTGTCATGGTTATAAGCATTGAAATGAACAGAATATTATAAAATATTATAAACTTATAACAGTTTAATTTCCTTGATGGCTATGAATGCATACAATCAACATCAAAATTAGCTAAAAAAGCTAAATTAGTTATTTGTCAGTATGGGGACATTTTAATGCCATTATGATACACTTATTTAACACTTATTAAGGTAGTAGTTTGTAATTAACATGCTGCTTACTATTTGCAGTTTTAATCAGAAACTAGCGTGAAAAGCACTTTCCAGATCACTTGTATTGCTCTAAAGTCTTATCAAGCCAGTAATTGGTAACTGATTGTTCATCAAAATATCATTAAGTAAAAACTAGAATTAATGAACACAGAGAGAAGTCTGACAGCAGTAATTTGTGATGTTGGAAATATGTAATTCATTCTAGTGGCTGCTTAATAATTTAGTAATAAGCAGTTATTATCAATAATTAGCTTGATATGGCTTAATAAGAGGTAATGGTTAATTTAGCGTAGTCAGCTTGTTAATTAGTACATAGTATTAGTCATTAATAGTAGATAATTAGTAAATAGTTATTGGCTTGATATGACTGTTCAAAAGATTGATGAATATACAACTAAACATGCTCTTGGTGCTGGTCTCACTCTAGATACTGCTTTATAGTATAGTAATAAGCAACATAATTACCAACTAGGCCTTTTTAAGGCTTAATAAGCACAATATGAGACCATTATAATGTGCCCCTATATGGAAGTGTTGCCATTATTTCATATCATTTTTTGTTTCTGAATTAGAGTTAGCTTGACGTTCTTTCAAGTCAACTGCCTCTTTCAAGTAAACTGATTTTTTGCCTGAGTTCTTCATTCTATAATCATTCTAACTAATCAAATCTTCTAAATCCAGTGAAATTACTCATGAATCCATAACACAGAAAGTTTAACACAACCCTTAATGGGGTGGGTGAAGTAAAAATAAATACTTAGCGCCATCTGCTAAATTTCCACAGTCAGTCATTCTTTTATGCTGATGGAAGTGTGCCAGCAACAAACATACGCCTGCTGAAAATGTTGAAATTAGATTGTCTTTCCCCTCTGTGAAAGGAAATGTGAGCTTTCAGCTCCAGAAGTAATTACCTTATGTCAATATTCGCCTTTATTTGTGACTTTCATAACTCGTTTTATTACGAAGATAACTCACAAAACTTGCCACAAATTACATCCACTTTTAATGTCCTCCGTGCTGTGGTGTTCAGCATATTAATTTCCATCACAACAAAACGCATCTGAAATGGCACAATATTGTGGCTCATTGGACTTAATGGGAAACCCTGACCGTTTAGGAGGAACAAATCAAATCTTAGTAAAGTCATTACAGCGGGTGCATACAGTGGCTCTGAGCAAATGGCCCTGGTAGGCTGTACAGACAGGTGGAGCTGTGCTATTATTCAGTCTGTGGGAAAATTTGGCTCTTTTCCCACAGAGCAACAGTTTGGGGAGATGTTTTGCATTTCTAGAATGTATAAGCAGCTATTTGTGTGCTTGTTTAAAAGAGTTGGGGAGAGAGAGGATGTATGCAGTGGATCACAACTGCAGTACTGGTAATGAAGAACAATAACCAATGGATCATGGGTTTTAAACCATAAGACCTTGCTATGGAAGTGTTCTGATTAATGAAGCATTCAAGCAGCAATTCTATTCTACAGCCTTACATTTAAATGTAGGCTGGATTTTAACACTTAGAAACTGCAGTTATTGCCAACAATTACAATAAGGTGTAATTTTATAAACATGGAGAAAGTCTGCTAAAAATATGGAAGACTTTGATAAACGTGTATGTTCTTAATGAAAGATGACATTTTTACATATTTTAAATCTCA
This sequence comes from Colossoma macropomum, assembly GCF_904425465.1. Lineage (NCBI taxonomy): Eukaryota > Metazoa > Chordata > Actinopteri > Characiformes > Serrasalmidae > Colossoma > Colossoma macropomum. Next base: position 9,171,060 of record NW_023494790.1, read on the forward strand.
TTTACTTTTACCCATGTTTTTATCTTTCACTGACATCAACACAAATGAAAAAAGAAGTCCAACCTGTCGATACAGTCGATTCCTGCTGATACAGAATGTATGTATTAGAATTATGCAATTATATTTAAATAGTGTAGCAACATGACGGTAATAACTCTTGGCTTTTAAGGGTTAACATGAGACATGACATGATAATGTGTAAAGACTTATATTCAAGTAAAGTTTTAAAGTCATGGTAACTCACAAGACAACAAATACTCAAGTACAGATAATGACCTTCCTGGAATATTTTGATGGTCTTTATAGTTACTCTTAGTCTAGTACTAAACTTAATCTGTCCAGGATACTGGTCCTAAATTTGGATATGTTCTGCATTTGCACAATGCACAACATATCCCTAACCAACAGCACACAACTTGAGAGTGAACAGACAAGAAGGTTTTCACTTTCCTGAAATTCTTTTTACCACAAACCCCCTGCTGTCTGTTCTTTGGTTGGAAGAACTTCCACCTGAAAAGCTTCCTTGATCATTCATCTGGAACACAACTGGTGTCCATGCCTATCATGCCATTGTAACTGAAGGATTGTGGTTTTTTTTTTCTTTAACAATCTACGTTGCTTTGAATAATAAAAAGAGTACCATAGAAGGAATTGGCATCCATTCAAGTAAACATATCTGCTGTTAGCTATAGGGTTGCATATTGAAGCATTTTTACCTTTGAAACAGCAAGCTGTGGACCACTTTGTGTTATACCATGATCGTAAAATGTTTTGTTGACTTGCTTAGCTTGAATGGATCACATGGTTCAAGTACTTAGTCTTTCAAGTCAAAGAGTATTGTGGGTTTCTTCTTCTTTCATGGAGGTTGTATAAGTTTTCATCACTCAACATAGCCAAAAACCATCTATTTGGATTGAAAGAGACAATTTGACTGACATACAAATTACCAACTACAAAACATTGTTTCATCATAATGTTTAAGGGAAGGCCAATGTTAAAAAAGATGCTAAAACAAAGACAGACCTCCATGAAACTAAGCAGTGTGCAATCTGACATACACAGATACACTATATGGACAAAAGTATAAGGACAACTACAGGAGCTTTTATGACATCCCATTCTAAATCCATAGGCATTAATATGGAGTTCATCCCCCTTTGCAGCTATAACAGCTTCCACTCTTCTGCAAAGCTTTCTACAAGATTTTGGAGTGTGTCTGTGGGATTTTTTTGCCCATTCTTCCAGAAGAGCATTTGTGAGGTCAGACACTTATTTTGGATGAGAGGGTCTGGCTCGCAATATCTCTTCTAGTTCATCCCAAAGTGTTTGATTGGGTTTGAGGTCAGGGCTCTGTGTGGGTGAGTGCAGTTTTTCCACATCAAACTCACCCAACCATGCCTTTATGGACCTTACTTTGTGCATGGGGGCACGGTCATGCTGGAACAGAAAAGGGTCTTCCCCAAACTCCAGTTGCAGCATGCTTAACACCACTCAATCCGACGCTTGGCATTGTGCTTGGTGATGTGAGGCTTACATGCAGCCGCTCAACCATGGAAACTCATGCCATGAAGCTCCCAGCACACAATTTTGTGCTGACGTTAATGCCAGATGAGGATTGGAGGATTTGAGATTGGAGTTACTGAGTCAGCAGAGTGTTGGTGACTTTTATGCACTATGCACCTCAGCAGTTGCCAACCCTACTCTGTAACTTTATGTGGTCTGCCACTTTCTGGCGGAGTTGTTGCGGTTTCTAAACACTTCCACTTTTCAATAATATCACACACAGTTGATTGTGGAATATCTAGGTGAGAAGACATTTTGTGAACTGACTTGTTGCAATGGTGGCATCCTAGTAGACTGCTACGCACAAAACTTTTGACTAACATCAAAAAAAGACAGGATGCCATCAGCCGTTCCAATCCAGTCTGTACATCTTCCTCTAAAAGTCTAGTTTATGCTACAGCTGACCAGCTAGCATGTAACTGTAAAGATAATTGTATTCTACATAGCATGCAATATACATCAGATCTGTGTTTCACTACACACGGTCAGTCCAAGGTTGACACTACTTGATACTTAACTTCTAGTTTCTCATTTTCTCTACCATTCTTCATCTGTCTCTCTCTGGATGCTGACATCTTTGGACATTATAATCAGCTATACTATATGCTTTCCACATCCTTAATCAATAACATGCACTTACTTCCAGCCTTCTTTCTCCTTTCTAACCCACTATCCACCACCACATCTACCTCCTCCCACTCTAACTCCAGTAATTTGTATTCATGCTGATATGAAGCCTGCCATCCTCACTCTCTAAACCCTTGTTTGGATTGTGGGAACTGTTGGACTGTTGGACATTCTAACACCTCCCTGTAGGATTTCTCCCAATCTCATATGACACATTTAGGATCCCTCAGGATCTCCGTCACTGTTGGTTCCACAAAAGAGCAAGCGGTACCATTGTGTGCCTAGCATGCCAAACACCTCCACTTATGGATTTCAGCCCATCGGAACGTGCTGCCAGGGCTTCCATAAAGAAGGTCCCTGAGGGGCTTCCTGCAGTGTACAATAGGACAGGAACACCTAAGTGCTGAAGCACAGTTATTATGGAGTTGTAAATGGAGAGAGCTGCATTTGTGTGACCATGATGGTTTTCTAAAGATGCGGTGGTGAAAGCTGTTGCCATGATGAAACACAAAAACATTCTGCTAGTGTCTCTTTTCGAAAGGGCCACATTTATTAAACATCTTCAAGTACAGGAATATAGTATAGATGTAGAATCAGCTCTTCATAACCCTTCATAACCATATATTTACATTCAGATTCATATTATACATTGTAAATTATCTGAACATGCACACCTACCCTGTCTGCGATATGCAAGCAGCATCATAACATTCTAATTTGTGGGAAAACTGTTTAACCATTTCTATTCAAGGTAAAGCTTTACTTGTGAGTACCTTCCACAAGAACTACTTCATGTATATTGCTGAAGAATAGTTTTAGTGCCAGTTTTAGAACTGTTTATATAATAGGTTTAGAGCAACTTTTTGTCAATTTCTTACCAGTAAGGCAATTAGGACTTATAGCAGTCTTGTGTTGGCTGAAACAAAACCTTGGAACCACACCAGCCCTCTTATATAAGATTTGGAACAACTCTTATATAAATTATTTCCATTCACTATACGCATTCAGTGTTCTAGCGGTCTTGTCTTTTCTCATACATCATTTCAATTTAATCACAGCTTCCACTAATCATGCCACAGGGGTTAACTTCTAGCAAACATCACCCCACTAGACCAAATTATTTAGTAATTAAGGCAATCACATGCTTGTCTTTTTAAATAACCCATGTCGGCCGTTTGCACCCCGGCATACTGTCTGCAGAAGACAATTGATCTAGGTGAAGTAGATGTGGGAACAAAGGTCTCGCTGGCTCGAGCCTCATGTTTTATTCCAGATCGGCTCATCGGGAGATTGATCATGTCTTGTTTCCATTCCCTCTGTGCCCCTAAAGAACTTATGCAGTGTGGTACCATTGTTCACACTGGTTTATTTGGGCATTAGCATGTGAAGATGGTGAACTGTCACTATCCTCCCCTGTCATTCAGAGCTGAGGCTTTTTTGCCTATCCTATTAGCAGCCATGACACAGTGATGTGAGCTGGATTAGATTAGCAATACGGCACACATTAGGAGAATGCTAACACTGACAGAGGAGCTAAAGGTCCTTGGTGGGATGAGTGTAATGCCTTCAGTCAACTGAATTATTGAAGACTTGCAGACTAGAGCTTTCTGGCCTTGGTTTTGCAGCTGCTGTCGAGTGATTAGGCAAAATTATCTCAGTTATTTAAATAGGATTATCGAAGAAACAGCAATATAATCAGGATCAGACACTCAATCAGGACGTGCAGTGTTTCTCACAGCGCTATGTTCATATTCCAAATAAATGAAGCTCAAATGTCTGACATGAAGCTCTCACAAAGAGAACATCCAACAAAATCTTTCATTGCAATTTTCTGCAATTTTTAAAATGTATTTGCCTATTAATTCCTAAATGGAAATTGGAAACAACTTTTTTTTTTTTAGTCTACATGATTCAATTATTGAGATGCAAACAAAATCATTCAGAGTGGTTTGATGTGAAAGGCTTTGTAGAAAACATAATCCAGATTTCTTTACAATGAAAGTGATATGAACCAGGGGTTGTGATGTCTACAAATATAACCATTTATGTATCATGCAATATGATCAGTGAACCTACATGCATCATCTGAGTTCATATATATATATATATATATATATATATATATATATATATATAATATATATATATATATATATATATATATATATATATGAGAATGATTTTGTTTGCATCTCAATAATTGCAATTGACATTGCGTGATGTCAAGTAAGTTTCTCTAAACTGACACATTTCACACAAAACTTTATCACAATTTTGTTGTAATCATAAAGATTAAAATATCACTGTTAGAACAAAACAATTTTTTTTACATTATTTCAAACTACTAGCACTACACTTTACTCTGTGTTACAAATTCATAATGAATGAAAGAGAAATGTTCTAAAACTGCTTGGAATAAAATCTCTTTACATTAATTTCTTTCTGCAGGCCCCCTAGTGGTCAGTCTGCTGGTAGAATGTAAATCGATGTGGATATTTTTAATCGATGTAAAAACAAAAAAAATCTTTCTGCTGACAACTTTATTATCAGATTAACTCAGACATTGCTGACTCTGTGTGTGTGACCCGCTGTGACTCTGTATTGAGCTGCTAGTGTGCAATGAGGGGTGAAAGTGTGAGGAGGAGTGAGGACCCCCTGCTGTGAAAACAATTCACACTTCTCCACAAAGATGGCCTTGCCAAGAAAAAACAAACAGCAAAACTAAAACTTTATACTAAAATTAATGTACAACTGCCACAATATAAAGTAACAATATATACATAAAGAGTTGACTTGCTTAACTCACATATAAATTTATACATTTTTTCATTCTCTTGTAAATATACTATTTTGGATAAATGACGTTTTGTTCTAACAGTGAAGATAAGCAGAAATTTTGAAAATCTCATTAAAATCTTCTGCTGTCCAAGATGTGCCATCTTGTGCTATGTCTTCTTGGCCTTTTTTCCATCTCAGTTAAGACAATGAAGCCCTATTTGCATAATGATGCTGATATGCATTTTTCATGGTCCAGCTCCTCTGGTCAGAAAGGCCGGTTGGACTACTTAGCTTCTGCTTAAGCTTCACTCTTTGGCTGTACACCAGCTACGTCTTCTCTCCTGCTTGTCTCTCCTCCTCCAGCCCAGAAAGAATACCTGTCACCAGCAGGATTAGCATCTACTGCAGGCTCTTTAAGAATGGAGGTCACGGAGGCTGCTTTTCTGGCAAGCAGCCCAGCCGCCCTTCCACACCCCACCAGCAGCTACTTTTCTGGGCCTGATTTTGTCTCTCTTGGCCCGTTGCTCCCACATTGATCTTGGCCCTCTCCTAATAGCTGTAGATTTCATGCCATCCCCCCAGGGGCCAATGAGGGGAAATATGTTGTTAACTATATAATGGACAAGACAAATGGCTTGAAATTGCAAAGTAAATTAGTTCAAAGCCATCCAATAGCACCATAAATTATTTTAATTGCTAATATTGATTTTCAAAACCCACCACACAATTTTAAAGCCACCTAATAAAAGTCATAAAATCAGGTTTTGCAGCTTAGAACTAGGTTTCTTTGATTTATTGGTGCATCAGTTGAGACGTTCTACGTCTAGAGCCTTGAGCATGTTAAGGATGTCAAGCCTTTAACAAGTACTGAAAGACTGTTCAGAGCACTGCCTGATAAAGTGAAAGCCATAACTGGATTGTGTGTTTTTGGATCAGTATATTGATCTCCACAATAAGGGCAGCTAAACACTTTATTGTTTGACAGAGGCAACAAGAGGTCTAATAAAGAGAAGCACGGGCAGGATTAGTTTCATCAAAACCAATCCCGGAAAGTATTGTCTCCTGACATTGTTTCTCTTGCCTGCTGGAAAAGGGGCAAAGAGAGAGAGTGAGTGTTTGTATAAACTGGTGGAGAGACAGCTGGAACATAACAGGATGGAAGGAGCTAAGGGAATGTGGCTGTTCTTCCATTCTCTCTGAAACATGCCCTCTCAAACATCATCACTTGCAGCTACGCAGCCACACTGCTTCTGACATTTGAGTTGGCCTTCCTGCAAATGAATATGAGACAGCCTGGGTTACCCAGTGACTTACGACAGCCTTTCCCTTATCACAGAGACGAGAGCAAGCGAGAGAGGAGAGAGAGGGAGAGGGAGAGAGAGAGGGTGAAAGAGTGTAAGTGAGTCTGAGTGAAATCAGACTGCATAAGTCTTTCTTTTCATTTGATTTTTTCCCCCAGTTATTTTCTTTTTTTCTGACTTTAAATTCCTGAAGGGGGAATATAATAAGTGTTGTGAGCCATTACAGCAAGCATTTTGACTATGTGAAGGCTGTCTGAGCAGACTGCATCCTGTATTTAAGCTTTACATCAAACATTAACCTGATAAATTATCTACACAATTAGAGTGAAATGATATTGTATTATTTGCCAACTAGATAAGCAGTTGAAATGCCCCTCTCATCAGATGTGAAGCACTTCATACATGTCACTTATTCATTCATTCACTCACATTTAGCAAGCTGAACATTCTCCACAAGGGGGTGCTATGAGCTAGGTCAAAAAATTGTATACATGATGACATCTACTGGTTGATACTTCACAAAGACTTTTTACCTGATATTTTAGTAGGATTTGGCAAAACTCATGAGCATTGATACATTTCACAGGGGTGCAGGCAGAAATAAAATTTTGAGTGGGCCTGTGAAAAAAGCCAACTCTTCTACCTTGTGGTGATACAAAACAATAGCAAAACTGTGTACACCTGAACCACATTGCTAGGTTCACATAAACCCATCAAAGACTGCAGTATCCTTCTCTATGCAGCATGTGCCCACACATCACACATGCGTGCTTAATGAAGACAACATAACTTTAAGTTAAAATCAGACAGCTGAGATTTATAAAGATGAGGAAAAATAACATAGTAAACTTAAAAATCTAAACCTAATCATAGCAGGTAAAGACATAATGCCATGAAAAATGATTGGTCATAATACAATGACAGCACTCACAGAAAACAAATGTCATCTTAAATTTATCTTAATAACTTCAGCTTAATAAATATTCTGATTGGGCCTGTGAGTCTGAAGCCTATCTATGGCTCTGCCCCTGGTATATCACATCATTCAGATATCCTCATCAGCTCTGATGAATGAAAGAGAGAAGGGCTTTAAAATATATTGATTTGAATGTAGCAATTTACATAAATATTTACAAAGGAAAGTTATTTGATGACATTTACGTATTAGATTCCTGCTATCCAGTAAAATCAATGTTAAATGTAACTAGAGTTATAGTATTCTCACACTCAAACAGTTCCAACATACTTTTACTATTAACATTAATTCTCTGTCATTCAAACTTTCAGCCCTTAAACAATATTTTACCCGGATACACACATTTAAATCTGCCACGAAAGTACCAATAAATAAGATATGACATCCTCTGCATAAAACACCAACAGCTCTTTCATTTTGTCAAGCACACAGTACACTGATGAGTTTCCTTTTCAAAAACTGAAAACTTGACTGTGAAAAATGGTAACGGTGAGAGTTCTGCCTTACCAGCGGTGCTGCATCACTTTTGTGCGGTTTCAGAGTGCATGTAAGCTCAACCATCAGATTTTGCCAGTTCTCGCCAGTGATTTGGCACTAGAATCATGTACAAACTACACTTCTGTAATGTTTTTCATTTGGGAAAACTTTCCCAGTAATGTACTGGCTTTGATTTGATTATGGCTGGCAAAGTGAAATGTTTTTTTATGTCACAATTCTAAAGGAGTACTGCTTGAAAGAAGGTGTAAAGGGTGCTGCACAAAAGGGACATAACACTGTCGAATATGTAATAACAAGTTTCAATGACACATTATTCTTTTACTCATCGGAGGATATCTGAATGATGTGATATACATTACTGATCAGGATCTTTGGCAGAACCTGCTAGAATCTCATGTAGAAAGTCAATTTGTACCAACTGAAACACTGGAGGATGTTGTTACGCACACACTGCATATATCAGAAGCGTACTGCGCCATCTTGTGCAACTAGACAATTAGCACTTGAACACTGTTCAGTATATTAATACTAATATAAATAATAGTGACTCATTCAAAGCTCTTTCCAAAGATGAATAAAATTAAGATAAACACTTAAATTTGATGACTTTGGCTTGTGGTTTCATCTGTTTGATCCAGAAAAGAGACACTGTGTGGGGTTTCAGGTATTTCTTTTAGTTTCTCTACAGTTCATTCCACTCCGTTCTAGCTCAAAGTGCTTGTGGCCTTGTGATATTGCTGCACTGCATTGCAGAAGCTGTTGCAATGCATTCTTCATGTCACATACCTTCCAATGTATGCATTTAAGTCCTATTTAACTACCAGACTTTACTTTGTTTAGATTACATATTAATCAGGAAGGTCTGAATACAGTTTAAAAAAACACTACATACCTAGATATCAGCATTAATACATAAATAAATAAGTACTGAATGTTCCAGACAACTACACTTTATACAGTGAACAAGTATTCAGGTCCTTTTTGTTATTTAATATACTTCCAGTGCAAATATCAACTTCAGATTTACACATATGCTGTCTTTTGATCTTGCGCTCATGAATATATATATATATATATATATATATATATATATATATATATATATATATATATATACACACACACATACACACACACACACACACACACACACACACACATTTATATTCATCTAATTCAAAGATAGATTTAAAAATGAAATTGACGGGGAAACAAGTATTCAGACGCTATATTAAACCATCCATAAGTGTACGGTTAAAAATAAAAATAGATTAAGAAGCCTCATAAAGTTCTCAGAGACAACACTGTTATACAGCAATTGAACGCTACAGACCTATAGCAATTAAATTTAACATCCCTGACAGAACAACTGGTTTGATAATATGCAAGTGAACAGTTTGTGGAAGTTCATGTACAGGTGCACCATGCAAGATTTCTCTCAGACTAATGAAGGGAGATAAGAAGCCAGCAGTCACTTGCAGAGAGTTGCAGGATGACCTGACAGCAGCCGGAACAACAGTTACACAGAGAGTAATAAGCAATGAACTGAACCACAGGCATCTCCTTTTCTACACCCCACCAAACTTCTCTGCTAAAATGCATATCTAAAATTTGCACACAAGCATTTAGCTCATCATATGTAGAAAAACAATGGTTACATGTATGATTCTGAGAGCACCATACCATACAGTGAAGTACAAAGGTGGGAGCATCATGATTTGGGGCTTCTTTTCTGCAAACGGCACTAGGGCATTACACATCATTAAACTGATGTACTTAGACATCTTAGAAGAGAATTTGATCTCATCCATCAAGACAGGGGAGAGGACAAATGTTTAAGACAATGACCCCAAATACATAGCAAAAATAATTGTTTCTTGAAGGTGCTTGCATGGCCTAGCCAATCTCCTGACCTGAATCTCTATGAAAATTTATAGAGGATTTTAAAATTGAGATTCCAACAGAGGGACCCTCGTGCCCTTAAGGAACTGAATATGGTTTGCAAAGAAAAATGGGTTTAAGATGTTTGAGTATTTTAAATTATATATTTTTTTAAATACATCTTTGTGTACATGCCTTTAAACTCATATTTATATGTACAACGTCAAAAGTCATTATGTGTGTAAATTTAAGAGTAAACACATGCACTAGAGCTACATTAAAACACACTTTTTTTGTATCTGAATACTTGTTTCCCCTCACTACAGCTTGTTTTGTTGAGAATTATAGCTCCATAAATGGACACATGCAATGATAAATTCCCCTTTTAAAAATGACCGATTGAATTGAATTGAAAGACAATGAACATTACGGGAATAATACTTTTTTCCTCTATGAAACAACAAAGCATAATAGTTTTGTGTATAGCTACCTAGCACTACTAGTTAGCTAATTACAAGTTGGTGAAACTCTCCAAACATTGCTCCAAGATTTTTTGAAACTTTTACTAAAGTTTGTTGTCATTGCACTTAATATTAAACTATGCAGCAGTTATTCACATATGCTCACAGTGTTTTTGGGGTTTGAATATAAGATATTTATGCCTCAGTCACACTAACAGTATCCTTGCATTCCTGCTTAACATTTATCTCTGATGTGCGAAGCTGAAATTATAGTGTGATAATAATGAGATAAATGTCATTCTATGAATAACAGTTTGTTGAACTGGGTAGAAAGAACACATATCACTGATAGCTTGATTGTTGGTTGGTTATGTTATAATTGTACTGAGAACATCAATATATGTACTTAGCAAATATTATAATGCGTGCTACTGTAATAATTGTTTTGCTATAGCGTTTCAGTAGCAGCAAGAAAATGACCCCCATGCTTTTATTGATCTTATGTGTCTTTCACTACACCACTCACAGCATGACAGGCCTAAATACTTTCCATCCTGAACTTGGCCAAAACAGCATGATTTCCTATGAAATATGTTATCCAAACTTTGCGTATAGCCGACAAATTGCATCTGCCCATTGAAGGTAGTAAAACTTCTAATAGTACCTTGTTCTAGCAGTATTAAAACTCATGAAAGCATCATGCCTATCAAATGCATTTCTCAAAACCTTCACTCATAACAATCATCTTCACTGTACCATGTCGTAATGAACTTTAGGCAATGCAGCCAAACACAGCAGTATAAAGACATATTTAATTGAAGGCGTGAGCTTTTCACATGCTGAGAACTGGCATATATTCATGAAGACTTTTATGGAGCACAACTGTGCCTTTTAAGTGGGCTGTTTCAATATATCACCATAACTGTTTCAGACTCCTTAATCTTAATCGTCAGGGACAAATGTATGGCACCACATCATAAAAAACCCATTTGAATTACGATGGAATCATTTCATTAGTGGCGCTATTGCTGCTGGAGCCTGGCAAATGGCTTACAAGAGCATGAAATATGGTAAGTGTCATAAAAGAGAAGGCTTAGAAGGGGTATGTGGCTTTAAGCTAGTCTTCATGCTCTACTCTCTTTGACATCACAGGAAAATGTCTCTGGAACACAGAAAGTCCTGTAGATCAAAATGTGAGGAGAAGCTCAACTCAACAACATCATAGTCATTGGTGCTAAGTAGTTACTTAGCTAGTTTCAACTAGATTCATTTTATTAGCAGTGTTTACATTATAAAAGCAAATATTTAAATGATTTCACTCTGCGATTCATTCCCATGATATGACATTTGGCAGTGTCTTCATAAGCTGACGCATGTTATCCTCAGGGACTGCTGCAGTTATAGTAAGTGTGTATATGTGTTCTTTCCACCTTTCACCCACAGCTTTTTATGCTGAGGATGAAGATTAGCTGTAAATGAAGGATTGTGATTTGGCTTGGAGTCAGACGTGTGTCAGGTGTATTGATTTTATGGGCAGCATGAGTCAATGACCATGTGATTATCATCAGGGATGTGAAGAAGCGCCACCTCTCATACACACCTCGGATGCCAGTGCTGTAGCAGCCTCATCATATCGATTTAATTCATGCGGAGATGTCAGAATACCCAGCGACTCCATCTGCTGCGAAGGGAGAAGTGTGAGGATTTTTTTCCCCCCTTTTTTTGGCAGAACAACATTCACTACACGTTTTAAATGCATGCGGGTGAGAATATGCTCCAATAACACTTTCAGACTTGTCTGAAATATGGTCAGGCCTCTCAAGAGTAATAGCTTTTAATTGGGCTTTCATGTTCTCAGAAATATCACATCCCAATCCTCTATAATTACGATCTTACTTTGCAATTATTTGATTTAAGAGTGTAAATAAATAAGTGGTGCAAGAACTGCTCAGAAGTAATGGAACTTATGAGGCAGGAGCTTAATAAATAATATCATATATCACTTCCACAAGAACAAAAGCACAAGTTCAAATAAAGACACCTGTTTTGATGCAGACCTAAAGAACTAACTCTGTTTGTCTCTATGCAAACAACAATCCAAATGATAACACAGAACATGCAACAGTTAGAAAGTGTAAGACAAAGAAATGGAATATAGACTGACCAGTCATTTCAAAATGTCATTTTATTGGGTCCTTTAACCATATAGGTGCACTCTATATTATTCAGCTGCTAGATTATTCTCAGTGACAGCAGTGACTGGTGTTGTGTTAGTGTGTGTTGCGCTGGTACAAGTGGATCAGACAGCAGTGCTGCTGGAGTTTTTTAAAACACTGTGTCCACACATGTTAGACACATGTACGTTGTTGGTCCACATTGTAGTGTAAAGTCAAAAACAATAGCTCGTCTGTTAATGCACAGTTTGTGTTGGTCATCCTCTAGTTCTTCATCAGTGGTCACAGGACGCTGCCCACAGGACACTGTTGGTTGGAATGTTTTTATTTGGTGGACTATTCTCAGTCCAGCAGTGACACTGAGGTGTTTAAAACTCCAGCAGCACTGCTGTGTTCCACTGATCCACTTGTACCAGCATAGCTGCTCTCTGGTGATTCTGTGGGGGTCCTGACCATTGAAAAACAGGGTAAAAGGGGGTTAAAAAGTATGCAGAGAAACAGATGGACTACAGTCTGTAATTTTAGCAGTACAAAGTGCACCTACATGATAAATGGACAATGTGTGTAGAAACAAGAAGGTGTGCTTAATGAAGTGGTCAGTTGGCATATATACAAGACACATGCACAAGACATGGGGTAAGGCAGAAAAAGGGTGGAACAGGGAGCCAAAACAAAAACAAGAGCATGAGGCCAGAGACAAAAGGCAGAATGTAAACATGGAGGACAAGGCAGGACATGAATGTTATATATAGCCAGATGAGTCCATCCTTCACTACATTCTCCACAAGTTAGAAAGTACCTATATTTTATCCACCACAAGGATGGTACAAGCTTAAATGCACTGCCCTATAATGAGGGGATCTGGTGGATCTGGTCAATGCTGTGGGGGCCATTTTGCTGGCATAATTTTGGTCCACTTGTTCTCTTAGATGGAAACTTTTCACTTCTCCTGGGAAGGAACCATTATAGATACAATATTTAGTAATGATGTCCCATGTGAAAAAAAAAAGCTGTTTTAAGCTGTCACAAATTTCAAAGTAATGATATGCCCCTTTACTCCCAACAGTTTATATAATGATGATGTGTTCTGCAACCGTCTATAGTTATGAGAGGAATAGCATCAGGGACTTTAGACATCCCTGCACTGGGGCCTGCGTTATCCAGTGCATTATCCTGTAAACAGCCAATATTGACTGATCAACACACAATAGTTTAATGAGATAGCATACTGGAAGTACCAGTGTCTTGTCTTGTTTTCTCTCCTGACACATCAGAGTTGTCAGCTCAATTAATAATCCTGCAAAAGCTCATTCATTTGTCAGATACTGTACAGATGTAATTAGCATTCGAAACCAGCGGTGTTCCTCTGTAAGAAACATAGACTAGAGCAGTTGTGCATGTCAGACTCATCAGCTGCACAGCTGATATAAGGACACACACACACACACATACTTGCCACTTTTCCAGAATATTTGACATTCTGTGTGTTGTCAGTAAAACAGCAGGGTCTTCTTGGCCCAGGGTGAACAAACTTCAGGCTCATTCACTGATGGGCTGTGAGTAGCTGTCACACACACAGAGAGAGAGAGAGAGAGAGAGAGAGAGAGAGAGAGAGAGACTGAGACTGAGACTGAGACTATTTGTTTAGTATATCATTTAGCATACTGAGTGCTAATGTAATTTCTGACTTTTAGATTAGAATGTTAACCTGTAAATAATCGAATTAATTATGGTTTCAGACTTCAATTCCATTGTAAACTAGAGAAACTGAACTTTCCAATATGCCATACACATGTACTGTGTGTCATATTTCCCTGTGATTTCCCATGACAGACCTCATCTTATTGCCTGTCTGTTAGATCAGTGTATACAGATGAAAGTTCATCTGCCATTTTTTTCTATTTATGTTTTTTTTTCTTCAGATTTATCGCTTGGTGGCTAATGAGAGGATCTAATCAAAGCTAAGATTTAGCTTTAGAGACCCTCCCATACCACATTTAAAAACATGACTGTCGGTAGAGTTAGTGCGAGTCCAGTTCAACATCTAAAAGACTTCATAACATTTGACTTCAGGCTTTTAAATAAAAAAGATTTTCTTCAAGATGGGTGCTGAAAAATTACCAAGGCTTTTCCAGGGCAGTGATGATGAGGCCAGAGATAGTTAAGAAATGTCAGGAGTGTGATGTGGCTCTGTACAGCTAGATTGCAACACATATCGTCAGTATATCAAGACCATAACTGAAAATGCCAACTTATAGAGCTGAGAAAAATAGTCCCAGACTTGTCCATATACACAGTAGAGACCTGAAGTGACTGTTGTGCCTGTTTTACTGGAATTCATCTCTTTTTTTGCATTTTCATACTATGTTTATCTTTAACATTTAATATGTGTGTTCAATAACTGGTATTCAGCTCAGTTTGTGCTGAATTACATAATGTGAACACTTAATGATGCATTGTATCACTATTTTACAGTAGTGGCCAAATCATTATATTGATTGATTAGTTATGCCTACTCATTTGTCTAATCTGCTTTACCTTAAACTAGTATTACTAGTGAAATGCCTAGAGCATACTAAACAACTTTTAAATATCTTAGAAATACTATGCAGCTCACATTACCTGACTTGTGACCTGTCATGTAGATGTATGGAGTACAGAGAGTACTTGTATTATTTGAGTGGTGGATCATTCTCAGCACTGCAGTGACACTGATGTGGTGGTGGTGTGTTAGTGTATGTTGTGCTGGTACAAGTGGATCAGACACAGCAGTGCTGCTGGAGTTTTTAAACACCTCAGTGTCACTGCTAGACTGAGAATAGCCCACCAACCAAAAACAACCATTCAACAGTGTCCTGTGGCCAGCATCCTGTGACCACTGATGAAGGACTAGAGGATGACCAACACAAACTGTGCATTAAAAGATGAGCTATCGTCTCTGATTTTACATCTGCAAGGACTAGGGGTAGGAGTGTCTAATAGAGTGGACAGTGAGTGGACACAGTGTTTAAAAACTCCAGCAGCACTGCTGTGTCTGCTCCACACATACCAGCTTAACACACACTAACACTCCATCACCATGTATCACTGCAGTGTTGAGAAGGAACCACCACCCAAATAACATCTGCTCTGTGGTCCTGTGGGGTCCTGATCATTGATGAAATGAGTAAAGGGTAAACAAATTATCCAGGGAAAAAGATGGATTATAATCTCTAATATGTTGTCTGCAGTCACACGATTCCTATGACACACAAATTCCAGATGGATGGCAGCATATAAAAAAAGCAGAATGGATGAGATGGAGGCGAGCCGCACTGTGCTCGCTTAGACGATATTAAGAGAGAGAGGCATGAACAGAAAATAACAGCATATTTTGGGCGTGATTCTTGTGTAGCGAAGAGGAACCTTTATTTACCTGAACTGAAAGACCTTCCTGCTATTGAGGCAGAAGATATAAGCAACTACTTCGTCCTCCAGACATCCTTCTACTCAAGAAAACAAAGGAAAGCATACAACAATATTGAACTTTTTCCTTAGTGGTCGGGTCCATGACATTGGAACCAAGGTACTCCACAATGACTGTTGTTTAGTTTTCTATTTACTGTCCTTTAGATGAACCTAGCAACAAACATTCAACTCCACAGCGCTTCTCAATATCAGTGTTATGGTTTACTTAGCATAGGTTAAACACTCTCAAAGATTGGGAAAACACCACTGAAGCTGCTGATCATCATTAAATAAGACAGAGAAGTCATTTCAGCTCACTGCGACTGCATGGCAGGTTCAGTAATGTACACTCACTTGTCGTTTGTGTAACTGTTAACCCTCACTTGTGTTTGTTGTGTTGCTTGTAGGATTTGTTTTAAATCACACCCACAGATGAACAAAATACAATACTCCACTCCTCCTGACCGCACACGGAGGTCAGCTTCTTATTTGCCAGTTTTCCCGTTCCCCCTGGTGCCAGAATGAAACTGTTGCACTACTTAAGGTGAAATAAGCTGGTGAACAGGAAACTGAGCTCAGGCTTGTCCCAGCCACAGACAAAGGTTTGCAAGCCATTTTTTGCCAGTGTTTTTCGGTCGATGTCTTGTATTTTTCCTCCCATAAACATCCAGATTTGTTACTCGATAAAATCTCCTTGTTTCTTGGTTAGAATGATTTAAGCAACTGTAAAAATTGCAAATCATATGCATTTTGAGTGCTTGTGACAATGCATCTTTTGAAAATTACTTCCTGCCTTCCATCTGCAGTATGCCCCACAACAATGCAGTAACATGATGCCATATGCAAACAGGCCCGAGGTGTATAAAAAGTGGTCAGTGATTGTATATGTAGAGTATGTGTGGGAGAGAGAGAGGAAAACAGAGAATGAACATCTGACCCCTAGTGAATAATGTTAAATATATTTGGCTCTTAAGAGGTCTCTGGTCAATTTCTTTGTCCCTTGCAGCTTGTGACTGAGGATTCTTCATAGCTGTTCCTAAAATAAAGAAAGAAGTAAACAAAATGAGTAAAACACCCATAAGATAAATGAGAGTTATCTAATGAATGCTCCTAAAATAACAGCAGGCATCATGGAAAGTAATTCTACAAAGCATCAAAAAGGGGATGTGTATGCAATAGCAGACAAGAAATAAGGTGTTCCCATGAATAACAATGTGCTGTTTTTCACAGTATTAACTTTAACTCCATCACCAGTCACTCCCACATCTCGCCCTCTAAAGATTTCTGCTTCATCTTCTAAACTTGTGTGAGTGAAGCACCAAACCTGGGCTGTGGTGTCGGCAGCCATTAGCGTACTAGCCAGCAAGCTCACAGCCCCATAGAAAACCTGATTAGTTTCTGCTTTTCTGACACTCCAGCACCATTCACTCGACTTCACTCATTCAAATTTTAGTCATTATTCTTGGAATTCGTCATGGTTTAGCACAAGTTAGCTAGAATAGAACCAGTCCTCCAGCAGAGCTGTTAGCTAACCTGCTAATATTAGCAAAACTTGAGCTAACTTAGAGCTGACTTTATAATTTCCTACATTAATTTGTGAGAGTAAACAATTAATCAAAAAACGGTGACTTGCTAGCTTAGAATAGCAGATACCGGCTAACTAGCTAGCTGTTAGCAGGTGATGCTAATTTTGGATTTAATGTATAAAGAATTCAACATTAACATATTAAAAGGTTAGGTAATGAGTAAATGTCAGATTGAAAACTGTCAAATAAACCAAGCTTTACTCACCAATCACATTTTTGAAGCCTTCTGAAGATTCCAAATGTGGCTTTAAACACTGTTTCCGCTCAGCTTAACATTGGTGACTCGCTCAGACCACTACGGTATGGGAACTGATCGTCAGTTTCATGCTGTTACAATGGGAATTGGCAAACCAACTCAAAAGTTTCTTCACAAACTTTACTTTCTTGTTATTATTGTTGCTTAGATTTAAGTATGATCTTATGATCTTAATATAATGAAATGCTAATAACATAATAATGATAAGGCAGAATGTTTAAGACATGTTGGTTTAACATTAAATGTTGTTTAAACTTTTTTTAACATTGAAATAACAACTAACATTATTTCAACCACATTTCAATGTTGAAGGTCAGTCATGTACCAACTGAGTATAGGTATACATGTTTGTTTGTTTGTTTGTTTGTTTGTGAATATGTGCATGCACAATAGTGTATGACAGAGAAGGAAGAGGAGAAAGAGTTGCACTGAGCAATATAAGATGTTTTGTAGAGCTCTGGATGTGACATTGAAAAGGGCCCACAGGTGTGTTTCAGCTTATAGCAGCTTAGTATAAGTAAGAAGAAGGAAGTACAAAAAGGTACAGAATTTAAATGAATAAACTCTTCATTGTGTGCTGTTAATTACTCATTACATTTTCTGCCACTTCAGGCAAAATAAATTATCAGAATGCAGCACTTTTATTAGCCATTGACTTTTTTTCTGTCCTTGTTAATTTGTTGTCTAAGAGGCAGTCCAGTCTTAAATTGCCTCGCCAAATAAAGACCACTGCATTTATCAAATAACACCTCAGGATATATTTGATTACCATGGTTGATCATTTCATACAACGTGCACTGCTAAATTATTCTCTCAGAATTACATGCTGAAAATTATTCATTTAATTCGACCACCTGGTCTATGCGGTAGCCCCGCCGCAAAACTAATGACAGAGGCTTGAACCTCCGAGTTTTTTGAAGAAGCCGACACGGCCTGGTAAACTTCCTCAGCTGCCCTTGAGCTGTGCAGTGGAAACAGTATTAAGTGCACTCTGCGTCAACTTGTCTTATTATTATACCATAAATCTATCATAATGACAGGCAGGTCTATTTGACTGCTGATTGTACTGGTCGGTTCATTTGGCCTGGTCAGGAGCCTGACGCCCTAATCACTCATGTCCAACATTTTAGAAGTCAACAGTGTTCAATCTCTTCCATCAGTCATCTCTGAGAAGAAAACAATTTAGATTTACTGAGAGATTACTCCAGGAAATAGTTTTTGAGAGCGGGTAATATTGATCCAGTCGTGGCTTAAATTAACTTTTTTTAAGGGCAGCATTAATAAATATGGCCACTCATGTGGAGATATGAACGGCATTGCATTAGCATTTCGTCATTACCATTGGAAAAAGCATTGAACGAAATACCTTAACTACCCCTCATTCCTTGCACGTTCGTTAAAATCAGCTTTTCCCCTTGAAAAAGTGCAAACCACATGCATATGAATATGTATAAGCAGTGCAAGTAGTTGAGCATTCGCAGTACTTATTCACAGACTGCAGACAGCACAATGATTTATTTGTGGTGAAAGCGATATTGTGGGTTATCAGGAGCCCTCTATAAACCCCAGCACGCTACATGCAGTGCCTTATGTAGTGTTTCTACCTGGTGCCTTCCTCCATTCATCTCTGCTGACACTCAATCCATACAGATAAATCACTTTAAAAGCCTTTCGCTTCCTTGGCCCACTCACACCTGCATTGTTTCAGACCATTAAAGGCCGAAAGAGACTTTTGAAAGAAAAACAGATTGCAGCAAACTTTCCTCGTACCCACTTCATGAATGAGAATTTTTGGGGTTCTTCTGGGTTTTGTTCTCTTCTGTTGAAAGCTACAGTGAAAAGAGTGTTGCAAAAAGTAGAGGAAGAGAGGAAAATGCTAATGCTGCCTTGCCTTACCTTCAGATACTGGAAATATCTGCTACAGAGAGAGCGAGAGAAAGGAAGAATGAACAAAGGAGAGACAGTGAAAAAGAGAGAGGAGAGAAACAGAAGAATGGAAAGAGAGCAGGGAGATAACATGGAGAGAGTGAGAAAAAAGAAAAGAGAGAAAAAAAATCAATAAAGAGAGAAATCGAAGGAAAGATAGAAAAAAATTAAATAGTAAAAAGAGAGAAACAAGAGAGTTGATAAGAGAGAGAGAGAGAGAGAGAGAGAGAGAGAGAGAGAGACAGACACGAGAAAGACAGAGTAAATGAAAGAAAAATAAGAGAATGAGAATGAAAGAAAAAAAATGGACAGAGAAAAGTTTGGAGAGAGAGAAAAAAGACAATGGAAATAAAAATAAAAAAATAGAAAGAAACATAGAGCAAAAAAGTTACAAAGAGAAAGAAATAAAGAGAGAGAGATTAAGCAATGAGACAGACATAGAGGAGAAATATGAGACTAGAAAAGAAAGCAAAAGATAAGGAGAGAGAGAGAGAGAGAGAGAGAGAGAGAGAGAGAGAGAGAGAGAGAGAGAGAGAGAGTTCTCCTGATTGAACAAGCTCAGGCTGAGTGTCTGTGCTTGCTGTACTTGTCTCCTTTGGCTTTTACAGTGTAGCGCTGAGCACTCGTCTGTATAGGTCAGATTTCTTTCCTGCTACGACTTGAAAGGGCATGAAGGAATCAAATTGGACAGCAGACACGCGCTGGGCCCTGGCAGAGTCGTAAGCCAGAAGAGTGAATGGCAGGTGGAGCGATTCTGAGCAGAAGCCTTTGACTTGAAAAATTGATCTTTGGTATTGTCAGAGGTTTGATTTAGAACTGGAGGACGGAATCAGATAAATAAGTGATGTTTGGTTTTCCGCGTGGCTTCAGTATTAGGGGTCTCTTGGGTGTGTGAATGATTGATTCCTGACCACCAGGATCTTGGAATCACACACACACACACATACACAGACACACACACACACACAGACACGCACATGCACACCAATCAGCTCATCCACCAGAGTCAGTGTGGAGCATCATCACTCTGTCCTCACTCTCCTTCACTCCGACATACTCAACCCTGCTTACTCGGTCCAGCTGAAAGGCTCTCACTGATGCATACATTTTTAACCAGATGTGCTGTTTGAAATGTGTCTGAATGAATAAAACAAAGACCATGGGCACCAAGTTATGACTCTCTCTCTCTCACCTGCTTGATGCTGAGCTAGATTCAGAAAACTCGGTGGTAACAGCGCTACGCCACGCAAAATGTGCAGCATGGTAAATGAGGTCACCATGGCAATGATTAGTGCGCTGGTGTCTTTAACGCTGCAGTATTTTCACTTGTGTCCTTGGTAAAATCCATTTAACATCAACACGTAAATGAGGTCATATATATTAAAGATTCACATCATGAAGCTCACGTTGGCTGTCAAAAGAAACAAAATGACAAATCATTTTCACATTCCTTTGTTAAAATCCATTGTAAATGGGTAAATAGGATGAAACTGCGAACAACAAAATCAACTGAACCTGTAATTAGGATCTCAATTTGTCAAATTACTCTTCATTAATTTTTAAATTGGGGGAATTCAATTTTAAGTAGCATATGTGACATGAATATTGACATCATGCTAAAAGGTTAGCCTTTTTTTTTGATTTTTTTTATATAGTGCTATAATATATACATTTAACTAACACCACAGACATGAATGTGTGTGTGTGTGTGTGTGTGATTTGTTGTATGTGTGCTCAAACATGTTTGGAGTCACTGTAGAAAATATAATTTAATGCACATCGGCTTCTTTTAGGGAAAATTACCATCAGAGTTGTTCAGGCAGGACTGTAAGGTGTTATGAATTGATACCGTTATTTCTTTAATAAAGTAAACACATGGCCACGCCCACATCCCACAAGCTGTAAAACACACCAGTAATCCTTGTTTATGGATGAGCAAATGTGTTACCGCCATGTTATTTGCTCTTAGCATCACAATGAATCTGTCCCTGTGTGCCTTGTGGAACTTCCAGCCTCCTTCAAACATCCAACCCCCTTCGAAGTTATCAGTATTTTGTGGATGACAAATGATACATTTTCCAATCAGTATTTTTATTCTGTACTCACATGTGCCAAAACTACGTTTTCAAATTGGTCTGCAGATATAAAAAATGAAAAAACTGAAATGTGATGTTTACATAGACAATCAGATTATTAACAACATATCCATCAGAACTTTTGAACAGCAACATTAACAGCATCAGGATTAAGATAAAGTTTAGGATTAAGTCACTGATACTAAGTCTGGAGTATAGGGTAACCTGCTTAGAATGTAGTATGTGTTAGTGTAAATGAGTGCAACATGCCTTACCAGTTAAATCCATAAAGTTACATTAATTACTTTTGATCAAGTAGTGCTGCAGTGGAGAAGAGCAGGTTTTGTTCCTCATCAGAAAATGTTAGTAAAGCTGTAAGTAAAGTGCGTTTCATAGATTTGAACCCTGATCTGTCTCTTTCAACATCAATCTCTGTAGCACAGTGACAACAGGAATCACATCCCAGGCTAATGCATCTAAAGAGCTCATCTGTGGAGTTTTCTGTCTGAAGTATTTTGTTTGGCTGGTTGAGCTGTAGTTGAATGTCTTCTAAATCCAGACATATACTGTGTGATTTTAGAAATCTTGTTCTTTGGTGACTCGCACCTTACATTTAAATAGACCATCATGTACAGACAAAGCCTACAATATATACATACACATATATACATACACACACACACACACACACTCACAATGAACAAAATGCTTGGTCCATGCTACATGAAACACTCTGTCCATAAACAATTTCAAATAAAGCTGTTTCACTCCAAATAACACCCTGCACACTGAGTACTGAGCATTGAAAAACAGCAGCGCTGCTAACACTGAAGCTAAAAAAACGCAGTGATGTACATGGTTGGACAACACAGTCTCTCTACGGACTATTTTACAAAAAAAAAAATCACTATATTAATGTTTATACCTCACTACTCTATTAAGTCAAACAGAATAAAGTCAGCACATACAGACTTTGGTACACTGTTGGAAATAAAGACATTGCGCAGGCACATTTCTCTTTCTCAAGGTACAAACAATGTAAATGTACCTCAAAGTAATAACAGTGGTTTTAAGGTCCAATTGTGTTCCTTAAATAGGTTTTCCCAGGTGAAAAGTACGTATTTGTACCTTTTCATAATCTAATGTTTTAAAGCAGAACAATAAAATAAAAAGCCTGGAGACGAGACGGGGTGTGTGGAGTCAAAACAACTTAGAAAATATAATTTCAGTGGATTATGGTACAATTATGTTCCCTGACTAAAGGTACTTGAGGGTACCACCTGAGTGACGAGGGGTACTGCCCCAACAATGACAATTTCACACCTTTATTTCTGAGAGTGTAGGACATGTTGACTTTTCTTTCTCCATTTAGCTGGCCTACGCGTGAAAATCTGCCAAGGTGAATAGTGTAAAGTGACCAGTGACTGTGTCCAACTGTCACAGAGTCAGTAACACTTCTCTGTGTGAGCAGAGCCTCCTTCACTGCCAGCTTGTGTCATTTGTTCATTAGTGCGGCAGTGTACACTCCGCTTATATCACATGGTATCAGCTGGTATCAGAATGTTGGTATTGGTGGATTTTATTAGTATGGGTAAATATGCACGGTATCGGACCGATACCCAATACCATTCTTTCTCCAGATGTGATGAGCTGAATTATTGCCAGAACGTTCTATTTTTGTTTTGCTGGACAGGAGCTATGTAGTATTATTAGCTATATATAGTTCTGATTTGTCTAAATACTAGTATGCAAGTTTTGGACACTGTTCAAGAGTGACTTTTTTTCATCATTTGTCTTGACAACTTTGCACCAGGTTGTTGAGGTTGGTTGGATGACACTTATGGACTGCAATATTGAAACAGTGCCCGAGATTCCTAATATAGACTTTTAATATTCAGGAATTGACTGGGCCACTGCAGGATATTGACCTTTTTTGTTTTGCAGCCACTCCAGTGTAGCCATGGCCTTGCTTGCTAAAAGCTAAACTTTCTTAGCAGACTGAAGCAGGTTTTCTTGCAGTAATTCCACATATTTTCCTTTTTTCCCCTTCTTCTTTCAGTTTTAATAAGGTTAATTCTAAACCACATTAATATTGAATGTTCCACATCATAATAGCTGTGTCTTAAGGATAGAATTCCTGATTTTTATCATTGATTTTATTTTTTCCAATCAGTAAATAGGCTGGTCACCTTTAACGACATGTTGCCTTCAAATGGCAGCACGCCATGCTAATCCCTGAATATTTCAGTCTGGTTCACTTGTGCAGAAAATTGTGACAGGGATCCATCATACTTCAGGAAGCAAAGAAGGATGGATGGGTTTGCATTGGGCACCTGTCCACCTCAGACTGATAAAGGATCAATAAAATAAGCCCACCGTCTGCCTTCGGCCATATTCTTCAGGTGAAAAAATCAACAGCTTAGCCTTTCGTCCAAACTCAGAGCAGATGGGAAAAAGCACTTTCATATCACTGTAATTTTCCATGTGTCACGTGCTGGGTTATTTATTGGCTGTATTTAAATGCTTTTTGTGTGTCTCAGGAATACAGAGGATTGCTGTAGCACTCAGGGTTATTGGTGATTGGAGAAGTCTGAAAGGAGATTGCAGGAAAAGAGCACAGAGTGTGTTTCTGTCGGTCTTCCTGCATTTTTGTTGCCAAAGTGGCCACCCATGTGTCTCTAAAGCACTGCCTGTCAACATAAAACAGGACGCAAATGATTTGTGCCCCATCATCTTGGAGATATATAACAACCCAACGCTGCACACAACACATATGATCCACACACATGCACACACACACACACACACACACACACACACTCTTATAGGCTACACTTAGCTGTGCTTTTAGCTGATAAGTGCATAGCTGCTGTAAAAACCAAACAAAAAATATAGTAATTTCTGAGTAATTTTGACAGAACGTTTTGGATCACATCAATGTCATTGCCAAAGTTTTGGCTTCAGCATCTCTACTTATGTAATTTACTTTGTTTTTATATTGTTTTAATGTTTGTTTGTAAGTAGTGAGAGCACAGATACAGTTCAACTGGCCAGTTCTTGCCCTGTCCACTCTGTACTTTGCAGTACAAAACAGATCTTTAGTAAACAATGACAAAATCCCAATCCCATTTTCAACCATCTTTGTTTAGAAACACCACATACATGTTGAGTTTACAGTATGTTGTTGAACAGAAAATACCCTACTGAAAATACCCATAGAAACCACTGAGTATTTCTGATGGTTCCTGATGCTTTTTTAATGGGTTGATATCACAGTATAAAGGATCTTAATGGTTTAACAGGTGACCAGTGGCTGTTCTAGATGTATTTGATGGTTTCTTAATGGGATCTAAAAGTGTTCTAAAGGAAACTGGTGGTCTCTATAAAGAAACTAATAAGCCAGTTTCCATTAGAAAGCAAAAACATTAGGTTTTAATCCTACTAAAAACTACACCTGATCTATCTGTCGAAAATGCATTATATGCCACTTTTAAGAATGGAATATCAATGTTATATTATTATTGATACCATCTTTATTCAAAAATAAAAATGTGTTTTTTCAGCTGTGAAAATCAAAATGACATTATTTGAAATTAATAATTATCTCTAAATGGTAGGTAGGTAATTTAATAAGTGCACTACAGTTTCTCATTTTGCCATGTTGCTACCAAAGTACACATCTGTTGTCAGAGCATGGATAAATCAACTTTCCATCCGGGTAAGATGTCCTTTGACCTCTCAATCAACACAAGAATGGTACCGGCACTTTTGGGCTGGTTGTTCCAAGAGCCAAAAATTTGAGCATGTTTGAAAATGTTTTCAGCACTGACAGATTATGAGCAATTCAGCTAAAAGTGAAAGGAGTGCAAATGTTACAGCCTAGCCTATAAGCAAGGTTAATTGTAACAAACTTAAGTGGTAGTTGGGACACACAAGAAAAGTCTGATTGATGCAAACAGTTAATTCAATTTAATTCTACATTGTTTGAACCAAATAAGCTTTAAACTTAAATATATAATGTATACATCAAAAAAAGATTACTAGTCTTTTTTTCACTAGTCGAATATAACAGCACGTATCAGCACAAGAGAATTTCTTTAAGTTTTATTTACATGACATCTATAGCACTTTGATAAATCTGTGAATAAAAAGTTCTGAACATGGACGGTTTTCCATTTATGTGGGGGGATATGGACCTCTCCCATTTTTTCTTTGTGAAGTTTAGTTTAGTAACATCGTGTTAAAACGAACTGCCGTGTGGAGCCTGTACTTTAGCATGGATACCTCTCATTGTGAGGTGTTTATTTGGTATATTACAGCTACCAACTGACAATTAAAACAATAAAAGTGGAAATTCTGTGACTTACACCTCAATAATCAGAAACACAGTTACTTTTATGGTACAAAAAGAATCGTTAGAGTCAATCTAATGAAATATCTGTCTGATTGCTGTGAAAATTAACAAGTGACAATGCTATGGAAAGATTACCAGAACCATGTTCTATTTAAACCTGCTGCTCTCCCCGACATCTAGGGCGGTACAAAGAGCTGTACATTATGTACAGATAAAATAAAGACTGTCATGCACCTTTCCAAAAACCATAGTGCAAAAATAATGCTGTAAACAAGACTGTGAATAAACAACCAAAAGGTATAGCAGCTGACTGTTTGCCTCTATAATAGAAATATTGTTATTATTACTGTGCAGTTGACAAGGACCATGACAGCCAGGCTTATAAAATACACCAACAGAATAGTAAACCCAGTTGCCATCAGGACCACTTCAGCTCATTAATAGCACTGGTTATGTGGGAGATGAAAAAATGAATCATTACCACATCATTAAAATCACTATCTGTAGATAACAGCTAAAAATGATCCATGTTCGTTTTAATGGCAAAGCTGCTGGCACCCATTTCGATGCGACATATTGTCATCCATATTTATAGATAAATATGATAAATCCTGATATCCATTGGAAGATATAAACATGAACATTCACACTACCAGCACTGGCTGAAACCTCACGTCAGAGCATCCATTGTTAGAATACAAATGCCTTTGTACGGCCAAACCATCTGCATACAGTCCCTCACTGGGGGGTGGATTATATTATTCAATGCAGCATAATGAGGTCTCTACTGCTAGAGCTGGTGAAGATGTAGTATGGCCTCATGTGACCTTTTCTTTCTTCAAGGTGAGCTTTCTTTAAAAAGTGGGGGCTCCACCAGTTTATCAAAATCTTTGTAAAAAATAAATCCTTAAGCTTAACAAAATCATTCAGAGTGCTTTGATGCGAAATGTGCCATTCTAGAGAAACTGTGCACAGTGGTGGGGATAGGAACCAGACATCAGAAGAGTTTAAAGGTGCAATGTGTAAGATTTAGTGGCATTTAGCGATGAGGTTGCAACCAACTCAGAACCCCTCCCTCAACCCTCCCTTTCCAAGCATGTAGTAGAACCCACGTGGCCATCAGGCGAACTGGTACGCTAAATTCCCTGTCCAGCAGAAAACCGGCAACTTCAGCTTCACTGTAAAAACATTTTGTCCCTCATCAGCAATTTCTATCTAGGTAAGGTTAAACCAAATGTTCCTTGTTTTGTGCTGTCATTTCTTGTGCTAAATAATAAGTTTACTGTATTTGTAAAATTTGGGCTCTCAAACTTCTCACAACCACCGATTCTTCTTCTTTCTATGTCTTCCAACCAGCGCTATAGCACCACCAAATTGCTGCCGCTTCACAATGTAAAATCGCAAAAGGCACTCGAGTCAGTGTTTGATTTGTCAGTTTTGGGCTACTGTAGAACGTGGTGGCGCAACATGACAGCCTCTGTTGGAAGAGGACCTGCTCCCCCTGTACATATTAAGGGCTCATTTTAAACAAAAGAAAACACAACAATTCAAAGTAATGGGTGATTATACACTAATGAAAATATGGTTTTGTATATTATATTCAATTTCTGCTACTAGATCCCTCTAAACCATACACACTGCACCTTTAATGCCTCTAAAACCTCCTGGGTTAGAATGTTTTATGACAATTTAAAGATTAGCTCTTGGTCTAAAATGTATTTTTTAAATAAACACTGTTTATAATAGTACTCCAGTCAATTTTTTTCTACCATAGACATTGAATATAAAAGAAGCTTGTACATTACATACTCATAAGATACATGTAGGTTCACTGGCCATTCTAGATAGCAAATAAAATGGCTATATTTGCATTGTAGACATTGCAACACCGGATTCCTATTACTAGTACCACTCTCAAAATATCTGATTGAGTAAGTTTTGCTGTACTGATATATTTTATATCAAACTCTTAATCATTCTGTTTATATCTCAACTATTAAACTATGACATTTTGAAAGTTTTAGCAAAATGCTGAGGAATAACAATTTATGCCACTGGTGCAAACGCAAAGGAAAACCTAAACGTCCCACTGGTGAGAGTAACTTCACTGCCACTGGACAAAGTCTTTTAATAACATTGTGGCATAAACAAGGAAAATATGCCGTGTCAGTCTGGGAGAGACACTGTGTAAGCTCTTTATGGGCTCAGCGAGGGATCCAGTGTCCTTTATGGGATGCTCTTGAGGCAGTTTGCTTACAGCTCTTTCTGGCAATAACACTGTTTTTCTGAACAGATGAGGAGGGGGCAAAAGATGATTTTCCCTTGTTTTCTTCTTCTGTCTGCAACCAAAAAACCTAGATTAAGCAGAAATCTTCTCTCTCTCAGGATTTTTCAGACAATATAAAACTCCAGCCATTGCTTATGCAGTGGCTCCGGCCTCTGAAGCTCATCCAGCTCTGTCTACAGCCCAATCCCTGTTTTGTCCTGCTCACTTATTCTAGTCACATGAAACAGAAATGCCGGTTTGTCATCTGCTAGTTCATCTGCTATTTCAGCGTAACATCTATCATCTGAGCTCACTGTGCCTGTCAGAGGTTTGAGGACATTTTGCTTTCTTTTGAAATTTTCAGAGCAATGTTTGACTTTCACTTTTGCTTTACAATGAAGTGAGAAAAACCCACAAGGCTTAATATATTTTGCAGCAATGAGCTTCATGTTCATTAGGCTGACCAGACATCCTCTTTTTCCAGGACAAAAATGTGTCCAGCTAGGATTTCTAAATTGCCTAAAATGTCCAGGATTTGACTTTGCTTTTTATGGTGACATTTGCTTTTTACAGTCTGCCTTGTGCTGCCCTACCCCAGTTTAAACTTTGGTGAACATAGGATGACCAAATTTTGGTCATCAAAAGTGTCATTATTAGTATAGAGACTAGCCCTGTGTCTCAGTAATGTCTGTTATATGCCCTTATCAGCTTCACCTTGTCATTCTGAAGTGCACACCTCCTACATGCAATCAAGTAAAATTTTGATGAGTTTGCTCTGAGTGTTTTCAAATCATAGTAGTTTTACCTGTTCTCCAGTATGTTTGTGAGGAAAATAATTTAATTATTATTCTTGTTTAGCCATTTATATTTAACTTCTAACTCCTTGTTTGTATTGTCATTCTGTTTTGTTGGTGACCTGCACACCTCTTATTCTCAAGCTTTATCATTATCAGCATCAGCAGGGCAGTGGAAAGGTATTTTTTTTTTGTACTTTATAATCAGACATAACTTTATACTTTAAGATGATTTCATTGGGAAAAATATGCAATTTATTGCCACGATTATATGCCAATATAGTGGGATAATTTTACTTAATTAAATTACTTAAAACAATAAAAAAATGTTTGGAAAAAAGTTAAATGAAATATAGCAAGATATAAACAGCTTTTTAGTTAAGATATTGGATTACTGCAATCTGCTAAGAAAAAAAAAAAGACCATTTCTAAAAACATTTTGAAACACTAGATGACCAAGAGTTTGAGTGTATAAGTTTAGAAACAAACAAAAAATAATAATAATACATTTCAGTGTTTCTCTTAATGACAGCCTACATAGCAAGATGAAACGAGTAGGGACTGAGTCTATTAGTTTGTTATAGTGACTGACGAGAGAAGGTATTAACAGCATGGCTTCTCAACAAAAACACAAATGCACCAACTGCTAAAAAATGGCTAATCTGCTTCAAATACAGGGGCAATAGTTTTTTTCTAAATTTCAAAACTGAAATCTTTTCCAAACCTTTAAAAATCTCCCTTCCTTTGGTGCTTTCAAAATAGATAGCAATGAAAAGATTAGACACAGAAGATTTTAATAAAAAAATAGTCCTAATGTAAAGCTGCTGTGAAGACACCTCTTCTTTTGCTCTCAAAGTCAGTGTGGGCTCCTCCATGACCACCTACATACATTTTCTTTCTGTGATCTTTTTTTTCATTGCGCTCCTTTGAGGTTCAGTGACCTGAGCCCAATCCAAAAAGAACACTCATGATAACTTTCACATACTGTTTGATGAGAAAATTAATGGCACTAAAGACTAAACTGACACACTCATCTTCATTCTGAAACAACTGTTCTTATGGGCCTGTGGCTCCATTAGCGCTGCAGCAGGGCTCTTTGTGCTGATGCTGCATCATATCCATCACAATTGAATGGTTCAGGAGTGGTCCTTAACACCCTGCCAGACACGTGTCATCTTTACACGCGTTTCACCACTAAATCGCCCTCTGTTTCCCAAAAGCTTTGCAGCATAACGGGCGCCATTACTTGGTTCAGAGAGTGTTCAAAATGATACTTCCAGCTAATGATGATTCGCTGTGCTATGATGGTTTTGGGGAACCACACCAGGATGATTATGGATGATCTGTCCTCCCTCCCTCTCCCCTCTCTCCCTCTCTCTGTCTATGTGAGAAACATTACACCCGAAGTTGACAGGTGGAAATTTTTTTTAGCTTTTTTCTTAACAGTACAAGTGTATCAGTGTTTCAATAATAATAATAATAATAATAATAATAAGAAGAAGAAGAAGAAGAAAAAGAAGAAGAAGAAGAAGAAGAAGAAGAAGAAGAAGAAGATGACGACTACGACGACGAACAACTTTTTCCATCTCCACAAAAATTATACTTTATCATTCTATCCTTCTTTCCCCACACTTTTTCTCCTTTCTTTTCTTATCTTCCTCTCTACTTCTCTCACTATATTTCTTCTTCTCCTTCTGTCTTCCCCCTCTCTTTCTCTCTCCATCACTTTTTCTCGTTTCCTTTTTCTTTCTTCCACACTCTCTCCCCTCTCTTTCATTTTTTCTTTCTCTCACTTTCATTCCCTGTATCTTATTCTCCCCTCTCTCTTTCTCTGTAACTCTTGCTGTCTTATTCTCACTCTTTCTTTTTCTCTTGCCTTTCTCTCTCTCATTCCTTCTTTCTCCATCCCTGTCTCTCAACACACACATCAGGCTCTAGTCTTGGTGGACCACAGCACTGCAGACTTTAGTGTTACTCCTCATTAAACACATCTGAACTAGCTCATCAGCTGATTGGCAAGTGAGTTCAGTTCACTGCATTAGAAAAAGGAAAACTGTTGATTTCTGCAGAGCTGTGGCCCAGAAGGAAGAGTATGGTATGCTTTTATTAACCTATTCAAATTATAACCCTATATGTGGTTTGAATGTGGTCTTGCTATCAAGAAAAGTAAAAATATTGCTGTTTTAGATATGATCAGTAAATGGGTGCTGGGCATTAAATAGCTTGAAAACCTGGCTGTAAGTGCTTTGATAGCAGGGTAACAGTGTAAAGCTTATAAACTGTTACATTAAACTGCTCCAACATTATATGTAGAAATCATCTCTCCTCAAATGCAGCAAGGCTTTTATCCCTGTACTGACTCACATTTGAAAACAGGTCAAGTGTTCTGACTCAAAGATCTTCTGAGCCTGTCCCTTACAGCTCCAGGGAACATGGTGTTGTTATGGTATTAGATCCCTTTGATTTTTTCCACCCTATAATTAGCCTCACTGGTGGGGATACCCCAGAGGATCAGCAGCATTTGACCCAGCAGGCCTGCTTGAGATGGACTGCTTTTGAGTGGGCCGAGTGGAGGCAGGCAGTTCAAACAGCTGGTAGAAATGAGGGGTCTGAGCAGGTGCTGTGGAAGGTCAAGCAGGCTGGATGTCTTTAAGTATGACTCCGGAGGCAGAAGAAACATCAGCGGGACACATTCTCACAGAGCTCTGGTAGTGTGTAGTGTCTCATTGGGCTCTGCAGAGCATTTCATTATGACTGAGCCTTTATATCTGCAATGATGTGTGAATCCATCTGAAATGTTTTGGCAAAGAAAAGTAATTTTAAAAGCAACACTGCATTGTGCTCATCATCATGATGCTTAATTGGATTGGGGACTGCATTTGGCTTGTACCCTGAATAAGGAAAAATGGAATGATTATATAACATCCATTAAATGTAACAAAACAATGTAAAAACAGTGCAAAATACAGTAGCTAAATAAAAGTATTAAATTCTATCTGACACAAAACCCAAAGCCAAGAAAGAATCAGAGGACAGAATTCATATTCTGTACATATTGCACGTTTGTGCAATGAATGTACATGCAGGCAGTTTTTATTATGCATGAATATTTAATGAAGTTCACTGGCTGAACTTCAAACAATCTTTTTCCTCTACTCCAAAGTGTCTGTGTTATTTAGCTATCTGCTACACAGACCACATGCTACAACTTCCTCCATTAACAGTAGCCTTGGTTTTTCCCATTCTAGCAGTATGTGTTTTGCATATTGGTCTTCTCCAATACACAAAATGCATTCAAACAAGATATATGTTACTTTAGGGACAATATATCTAATTACTGCCAAACGTAGATCCAATGAATAGATGATTTTGTTGTCTTGTTCGAAGACTCTTATAGTGTAGCATGGTGTGCTTGCCCAAGCAGCAATTTGAACTCCACTCCGCAGTGTGGAGGGCAATGATATTTATATGTCCCACTCGGCTACCATCAACTTTGTGTTGTGTTTGGAATTTAAGAATATAGTCATGTGAAAACATAAGCACATTAGTGCTTACATCTCAGTAAAAACGTTTACTGAGATGTCATTGTTGTCTGCTGAAAAATTAAGTACTTCCTTTGCTTCAATAACTGGTACTGCTCCTAATGACAAAACTTTATGTAGGCATTTCCTATATTTGTCTACCAGTTTCTGACATCTACTGGGAGAAATTGTTGCCCATTCCTTCATGCAGAATTCTTTCAATTGTACAATATTTGCTCATTTCTTGCATGTTTATCCTGTTTCCAATCCCCCCACAGAATTTTGATGTTTTGACTATGGCATTACATAACCCTCCATTTATTCCTTTTAAGCCATTCCTTGGTGGATTTACTTGTACGTTTGGGATCATTATCCTTTTGAAAGGTCCACTTCTTCAGCTTCAACTTGTCCACCACCATGATTTACAGCTGCAATCTGATCAAATGCTGTCTTTGGTTTTCACTAAACATAGGTGCTGGTACCATGGCTAAACATCTATCTTTGACTCATCTGTCCATAGTACACTGTTCCAGAAATCCTGGTCCTTGCTTAGATATTCAGTAGCAGACTTTAATCTTGTGCTAATATTCCTTTTAAAAGGAAATTGGTTCCTCCTGGTGCACCTCCTACACATATCAAATTTAGTAGATGCATGCACTTTTACATTAACAGTGGCAAGAGCTACTTGCTGATCATTTGATGAAATCGGGGTGTATAGTGATGAAATTTGAGATTCTTAGACACGTCTTTGTAGCATTTTACAGTCTGCTCTCAACTTATATTTGCTGTGGCAGCCTGGCCTGGACAAGTTGGCAGTGGTTTTAAGTCTTCTCCATTTTTGGATGATCTTCCAGACAGTAGAATGATGGATTTCCAATATTTTGGATATCTTCACAAACCCCTTCCTAGACTCATAGGCATCTACTTTCTTTTTGAAGGCCTCAGAGAGCTCTTTTGATCAAGGCATGATGATAACACACTCTAATAGCAAAGAGTAAACCAGACCAGATACTTCAGGTTTAAATAAGAAAAGTTCCTTCAAGATATTCTCTAATGCTGTGCTTATCACTAGCACCTGGTTTACTACACCTGATTTCAATGTGACACATTTAAAGTAGTGATATATTTAGGGGTGTGCTTGCTTAGAAATCTACATTCCTATTTAGTTCAATTGCACAAAGGATGACAAATGTTAATTCTAAGTGTCACTTGTTAAATTACAATCACCTTTATCTAAATTAAGACTTGATGTCTGTATCTCCAAATATCCTAAACAAGTCTGGCTGCAGGAAATCAAATCAATTGCAACATCTTGCTACCTATACCTTATTATAAAAAATAATAATCAAGGTGCCTAAGTTATTTGGCTCGAACATTCACTGGTGAACCATCAGCTAGAGCTTCTGCTAGCGTCCCTATATGATTCTAGATGTTTGCTAGCGCTATGCTAACGGTGATCCACATGAACACTCTGATGAGGCTTAACTTAATTTTTTATTTCAAATTTCCATTTCACCTTAAACAGTGCAGCAGTTAGATACTGGCACATTTCAGCAGCTGCATGTAACTGCTGCAGCATTTAAGGTGGAACGGAATATTTTTTTGACACCAGAATATAGCTGCTGTACTTTTTAAAGTCGGAGGGGATTTTTGAAAAAGGCTGTTCTAGATTAAACACAGACATTTGAAGCTTCGAAAAGACAATCCATGTTTTATTTGACACTTGTGACAAAGATATCAGCATATATTTTACCTTGTAGCAGTTTCACAATTACCTTTTCAGTAAAGAGGCTGGTGTAAAACTCCCAGCACTATTTCTAGCTCATTTCTAACTCCTGCCACTTGTTTTCAGTCAGTGATGTATCTAGGACTTCCAGAAGGCTTAAAGTGACATTTTCACTCAGTGGATCTAAGGGTTCTCATCTGCTAACATCGATTGTTATGGAACTAAACACTATGTGGAGGATCTTTAAAAATGTTCATAGATTTCATTTACAAAAACAAATCTTTAAAGAACCATTCACTGAAAGTTATTTAGGGAACCAAAGTGATTCTTCATAGCAGTGGTTCTCAAGCTTTTTGCAGCCCTGTACCACCTCACAAATGAATGCATCTGCAGTGTACCCCACTACCCCCACCTCCACCCCCACCCCACACACGCATATTGCCCTGTTGCATATGTGAGATATTTAGACTTGTGAAATTATTCCACCTTAAAATATCAAACATCATAAACATATTGATATTTTAAGGTGGAATGATTTGTTTCACTCTAAAGTGCTCAGAGCACAGAGGAAGAGGATGAAGAGTGAACTTTATTCATCTGTAATCTATAAACTGCTGCATGGACAGTGATCAGAGCACATATGCATGTGTGAGTTTTCAGCTGTAAAATAAACAGTGAATAATAAATTCTTCTTGAGCTACAGATCACATACAGCACAGTAACATTGCCCATCTAGTTTTAATAGTGCTACAAACATCAGGCAGTGCAACAAACTTGTAATTTAAATGCAAATTGCTATGCGTTAATCACAGCAACAACAAACTAATAACTCACTACACTGGACCTACCCTGTCTGTGAATGTGAAACTAACTCTCGCATACAACTAACGAGGGTCTACATTCCTTAACAACAGCTAGGAAAAGATACTTCATTCATGCATACAACAGCAGGGAGCAGCCGTATGTCTGGAGAATTAAAGTTTATTCCTTGCGTACAGGTACCAGACACCTAGTCAGCCCATAAAACAATGGACTGATGCAGTTTTATAGCTGGACTAATGCCAAGATTAGGCTCAGCCTATACATGACAAGTGACAGGTGTGACAGACATGACCGTGTAGGGATAAACAAAAATAGGCAGAACAGAATGTTCTACATACAGTCACAATACAGGGACACACACACACACACACACACACACACACACACACACACACACACACAACTGTATATAAGGACATAACACACATTACCAGGTTATACATTCCTTCATGTGCCTTCTTCCCCAACTATTAAAGCACAGATTTGTCATGTGCTGGATACTATAAATATCACACTCACTCATATGTAAATGCATGATGAAGTGCTTTCAAGGTTTTTTGACATACTCCCAACACTGAGAGAATACCACAGTTCTATGGCATAACTTTAAAGAACACTTTTAAAGCATGTAAGGCTGGTAACAACTTGCTGTAAATTGCAGGTCTCAGCCGCTCTGCATAGGTTCACACACTTACAAATTGTATATAAAACCTCAAGCTCCCTTCAGAATCAGAACTAGACACCAGGTTCCAGTTTTATGTTTTTTCATTCCTATTCAAGACTGGTTCCTATAGGACCTAATAGTACTCGAGGGAATTCTCTCCTGTCTTCGGTAACACTTGCAGCTGAAGCCAACAATTTAGCCAATGCTTTACTCTTCCAGGTGATGGAAGAGTTTTCAGCCAGTTCATTAATAATTGAGAGAGACAACAAGTGGAAGTTGTAGCAAAAAATTGTCTATTTTCACATTAAGCCATTTAAAAACAAACCACAAAGATAGCACTACTGAAGTCAACAAACCACAAGCCCACTCCAGCAAAGCCAATTCGTTGAATCCCCAACTGCATTATCCCCAAGATGGCCTGAGATGTCTACCTGCAGAAGACAGAGGCTGTGTCCAGAAACTTTGCTACTGCTCCTGTTCTCCCCCTCCTGTCCTACTGCTCCTTTTCTACCCTGGAAGAACATGGAGGAATTAAGGAGAGGAGAGGAGCAGGAGGAATGGAGAGAATGTCCAGAAATTGGGGAAATGGAACAGCAGATTCCTTTTAATGTCTTTAAAGTTGATGTCGACTATTAATGAAATGAGTATAGTTGAATTGCTCTGTTTGTCCATCCTCTCTGGGTGCGTCTGCAGTGATGTCACTCTAAAATCTGTACAAGTCTTCCTGGGTAGCATACACTGGTGTGTCCTACGCTAGAAGCCACTTTGGTGGGTAATTTAAGTAGCTTCTCTCGTCTCCTCTAGCAGCTGGTAAGATGGCATCACAAAAATGGTTTCCAGGTCATGGAGGAGAGGAGGAGGGTCAGTAGGAAAAAGCTATAACTTTCATGGTTTCTGGACACAGCCAAACAGACAAAAAAGCCCCCAGCTATCCACATCGGAAAGCCTTTTCAAGAGACCAAACACCTGCATGCCAGTGTGTCTCAGTAACCAATTAAATCCAAGCTCCGCCTCCCAATTTTGTCTGCAACACACTCCAAGCAAAACAAACCAGACAGCCCAAAGGTCACAACAATAAAGATAATAAGCACTATTACAAGATCAATACAAGCACTAGGATGTAAACTAGGAATATCGATGTGTTGATCGTTTTTTTTAGAATTATTCATTTGTAAAGACTTCAAGTTAGGAAGCTAATGCCATGAGTATATACGCTAACCTCCACAGAGCAAGTGTTTTTGCTCATATTTTCACACTCCAGGGAAAAAATTAGTTTCATTCCATTCTACATAAGATTCTGGCTAATCGCAGACATGTGTGTCTGTAGACATTTTAGTGAATGTTTATGCACAGAATGTTCATGCAGTATATTGCATCATATCAGCCAATAAGTCAAATAAACTAACAATCAGCTAAAAAGCAAAATATCTTATCAGCCAAATTATTCACTGTATAGTGAAATTAAATTACCAAAAAGACTATTAAAATCATTAAATTATAGTTATTAAGATAGTTGTCTCAAACAGGTGGAAAATGTAATAGAATTATAATCATAAGTTCCTTTGGTTTCTGTTGGGGTCAGTTTGACTGTACAGTGGAAAAAAAACAAAAACCTTAAATGTAGAGGTTACGAACAGTCTTAGAGTTTGCTCGCATCAACAATGAAGTTTCATACGTAGCATCGGATTTACATTAATCATTATGTGTTAAAGCTGGGTTTACACACTCATAGTAACTATTCTTGATCGGTTGGTGTCAGACTAATTGCCTCTGAATTTTCAGGTGATATGCACGTTATTGGTGTTTTTTTCATGTAAATGCTGTATTTATTACCTCAAACATGGTCAAATCGTACTCTAAAAAACACTCTGTAAAACATCTCAGCAGCTGGACAATTTCTAAGGCTTCTGAACTTTTTTAAATTAGAAAATACTATTAGTCAGACAGTTGCTTGGATGTTTGGTTCCTGCTAAAATTTCTGCATAGCTGATTAATACAGAGCCTCTAAACTCCATATTATGCTGCAGGAATGCTATTTTTGGTCCTGTTGAAAGAAAAAAAAGGGGCAAAAAAGACAGCATTTTGGGGTTGGGGAAATGGAAAGAGCTGTTCTTTTTCTTCCATTTTTAGTGTCTCTTGAGCAAAGGCAAGCTGTGCAGTTGAGGAAAGACTGCCATATGCTTTTTAACGATCTGCCTCAAATCAGTCAAGCTAAATTTACCTCAGAACTGACGTTGTGAAGAAATGTTCCTTTATTACTCATTTTCAAAGCAGTTACGCCAGAGACAAATGAATGAACTAATTAACCACTAGATGCCCCCTGACCTGTTGCCATCTGTTAGCGCTAGCGCTGTTGCTGTGCTAACCCAGGCTTAACTGTTTTTAGCACCTTTAGACCTGTTGGGCTGAAGTTTTCTCTGACATACTTTTATGACCCATTTATGTCATCACCTTAAAATATCAGGACAAGTATTTAACCCTACTGAACCTTTCAGAGAATTTGGCGATGGCCTCATGAACTCAGTTACAGAGCATGCATGTCCACACTGAATATAATAGAAAAGATCAGTGTGTAGAATCAAAGCTTTTTGAGTGCTGCTGTGTTCACAACTGTATGAAGGAGGCATGAGCCTTCCTTTACGGTTGGGTGCACTGATTTTTTGTACTCTGAGCATATGAGCTCATTCAGAGTGCAATTCAGCCTGGTTGTTTTGTCAACAAGTAACAATAAAAACATCAAATGTGTGACAGTCCTATTTATGTGTTTTCTTGTTCAAATGTAGTTTGTGGCACACTAATATCTATGATTTTTGTTCGTTAGATCACATTCTTTATATTTCAAAGAAATGCAACAACAGCACTGACAAATCAGCAGAAATACCCTTGTGAAATGATGTTTAAATGTACTTTTCAAAAGTGTGCTCAATATGAAAAATGCTTTTAATGTTTATACTTTCATTATAATGGAATACATACTAAATATTATTTTGAAACAACTTATGACAACTTAAATGTATTTAAATTGTATGTAAGCTATGCTTAAATACATATGTAATGCTTATAGCTGTGCTTTTCAGTGCTTTTTTGAACAATTTACACTTAAATCAACTTAAGTATGTAATTTGTAGATGTAACACTTCTAATATAGCAAAAGTAATAATACTGAATGTACTGATACATTTCAGTGCTACTTATTGAGTTATACTGCAAATAAAATGAACCTGAATCTATTTTATAGATGGAAGATCTCCAGGACCAGGGTTGGGGACCAGTGGTTTAAGTTATAAATGGAACTAAAAAAAATACTAAAGCCTGCTTTAAAAGTCAAGTCACTTAAGTTGATGACAAAAATATTTTAAATATATTGTTTAAGTATACTACAGTAGGTTAAGACAAATTTATTCACATGTATTTCCTTGCAGCATAAAGTATGATTTAAAAAGTGTTACATTAGAGTTAAAACAGTATTTGAAAAATATGGAACAGTTCAAAATTTTCACAAAATACATGAAAAGAACTTTGTTTTCTCTGTGTACTTCAAGTCTACTACTGAGCGTGATCTTTTTTGCAAAAGGAAGCCATGTTTTTGCATCAACCTTAAAAACATCCAAACCCTTCACTACTGATGTTGGAAGCATATTACTGTGAATCTGTCTCTCTTTCTAAAAACTCTAACATCGTCTAGCTCTCAGGCACGGTTCTAAGACAGTCTGTCTGCACTGAATTGATTTCATCTCATTATGATGGATTTATGGATGCCGGTTCAGGATGTGTGTGAGCTCACCAATTATGACAATGCTAGCTCTTTCAAGATATGCTGAGTTGGTTCTCTCTTTTCTCTCTGAAGGAAGGACTCCCAAAAATCACAATACATCACCTCCTATAAAAGATGTCAGATACAGTTGGGCAAAACTAGGGTTAACTCCTCTATCGATTGAGTCACGTCACACTTGAGAGTAGGGTACATTAAATTTGACAATATTACTGATCCACATGGTATTATTGGATTTGGCAAAAGTCGTGTTCTATATAACATCAATATGTGCAATTTGCTTGCTTTATATTGTAGTGACCACTCAGCAAAGGTAGCCTCATTAAATACAGAGAATTGTAATGGTTTACAGAGACTGCCAAGTTGGTGGTCAACAGCTACTCACCTTTTTGTTTTGCAGCACTACAGGCTGACCCTGCAAACTTAAAAACACAAAGCATCATGGTAATGACTGTGAAATGCACCCAAACCTAACCTTCAGCATTAAAATAGCATCAGGTATATACAAAAGGAAATGAGAGGAGATCAAAGAGAAAAAAAATAAACCCAGGCACTAATTCACAGAGACCAACACAACCACTAGTTAAAAAAAGGAACCGAAAACAAGTTACTAATTGTTTTTCTCAAAATGTAACAGGATTACTTTATAAAACCTGCTTGAACCAAAGGAGAACCCAACAGTCCTTTTCAGTAATGCATTTAGAAAGAAATAATCAATCATAGTTAATTTCATTAATCATTATCCCCACCTTTACTCTGAACCAGACAGCCAGTTATGCTTGGTTAGAATTATGAATAATGGCTGATTAGAAATAGTAGAAATGTTTCAAAAACAGTTGCCTCAAAATCATCTTTAAGAATGAAATATTAATGCATCCTGCTCTTCCTGAATGAAAATCAAGTGTGGTCTGTTTAGGTGAGGTTGGCGCTCATCTTCAGCACAGTGTTCTCTATCCTTCAGTTTCATATTAGCATGATTAGATGCTTTGACAGATTGCTCACAGTGTTTACAGCACTTCCTGTGCTTGCGTTGCACTGCTTATATTCACAATCAGAGTCAAGCAGTCAGCTGTCACCGGTGGTACATGCACATGCAAATTGCAAACAATGAAGGGCATTTTTTTTTTTTTATCTTATAGACATAAGTAATGCAAGTAATGATTTCTTGAAACCAAGATGTACCACTTAACCCCCTCAACACTGTTGCTAGGGATACCCTTAAGATACTAAGGAGCATGAACTGCCCATGTAAGGTCTTGCCACAGCATCTCAATAGGCTTCAAAGTCAGCACTTTGACTCGACCACCCCCTCACCCAGTTTCTTCTATTTTTGTTAGTCACATTTAAATGTTTCAGATCATCCAACTAATATAAAACGAAAACAAAATTAAACACAAAATATAACTTCTAAATGAGCATTCCATTTATTGAAGATGAAGATTTATTCAAAACAAAATCACCCTTGTGAAAAATATGGTGTAAATCTTGCCACAGACAGAGAATCAGGAGACTAGGATTTAAAGAAATGATGAGTTTATTCAAAAGAGTGCTCTGTCCATCTCTGCCACCAGCTCCCAGTCTGAACAGAAGTTCAGACACAGCTCTCATACCTTGTCATCGAGTCACCCCACACACAAACACTTGGGACCTTCATAAAAGACCAAAGTCAGTGTTCTCATACAATTGGATCCTGTTGTAAAAAGTACAGGGTTGGTGTTCTCAGGGACTCAGACTGTATTGTAAAGATCTTAGTGTCGTAAACAGTGTTCTGTCCTAGGAAGGCCAAATCCTCCTTGGGGAGTATCATAAAGGCAATTTGTTGTTATTGTTCAAACCATGAGTACAGAACATAGTTGACTTATAAGAACCCTTCAGCATTAATACTGCTTAACAATGAATGACAACTAAAGCATAAAACCAAAAGATAAAACAACTTCCAACAAGTAATTGCCCCCCTAAGCTTAATAACTGGTTGTGCCACCCCTAGCAGTAGCAACTGCAATCAAATCTTTGCCATAAGCGATGAGTCTTTTACATCTCTGTGGAGGAATTGGCCCACTCTTTTTTGCAGAATTGTTCTGATTTGGTTACATTGGAGGGTTTCTGCACTTTAGCTTTAGGTCACAACCTTATGGCTGTTCATTCTCCTTCAGGATTTTCTGATAGAGAGCAGAATTCTTGATTTCATCAGTTTTCATCGATAAGTCGTCCAGGTCCTGCAGAAGCAAAGCAGCCCCAGACCATCACACTACCACCACCATGCTTGACTCTTGGTATGTAATGCACTGTTAGCTTTAAACCAGATATTACAGGACCTGTGTCTTCCAAAAAAGTTCCACCTTTGACTCATCAGTCTACATAATATTATCCCAAAAGTCTTGGGGGTCATCTAGATGTTTTTTGGCAAATGTGAGATGAAACTGGAAGGAGAAATACTTTAACAGCACTATATAAAGTTTTTTTTTGTTGTTTTTATAGCAGCATTTATATCATATGAGCTACATCTGGGGAGGAAAACTATGAAACATTTCAGGCTAAATGTGGGTAGACACTACTTCTTTCTAGGGAAAAACAGTTCAGTTAGCTAATGGTAGCATTTTGCTAGCTAGCTTGTTTTGCCTGTGCTATTTTACTCTGGATGAGCATAGATTACAGCAGTGGTCCCCAACCCTGGTCCTGGAGATCTACCTTCCTGCAGAGAGAGCCTAGTTCTAACCACAATTTGCCTTGTCCA
This sequence comes from Colossoma macropomum, assembly GCF_904425465.1. Taxonomy (NCBI): domain Eukaryota; kingdom Metazoa; phylum Chordata; class Actinopteri; order Characiformes; family Serrasalmidae; genus Colossoma; species Colossoma macropomum. The sequence continues at coordinate 9,213,262 of NW_023494790.1, forward strand.
GCTAATCAACCTCTTTCCAAATCCCTCATTGGCTGTGTCAGATGTATTAGCACTAAGTAAGGGGCAGGGCAGCTTCTGCAGGAAGACCGCTCTCCAAGACCAGGGTTGGAGACCTCTGGAATATGGGGGAGTTTTAATAAAAAGGGACATGCCCTTGTTTGTGGTGGATTTCACAGCCATCCTGTAAAAAAACAAAAAAAAAACAAAAACAAAAACACACACACACACACACACACACACACCCACACACACACACACACACACACACACACCTCACCAGATGTGTTCTCATTATAAGATCACGTCAGTCCCTGCGAGACTAGCTCTACTTTATAAATTTATTTAATGATGAGAAAATGGAGCTCTAAACTAACTTTCCTATGCCATTGTAGACATTGCTCAAAAGGGATCTTCCTTAACCTTTCATGATTATGAAGACCTATCAAATGTTTCAGAAAGCAGGTAAATCAGTATAGGCTATCATATCAAGCCCAGAGTAAATGCACTGTATATTGAATTAACTTTTCTTCAACATTATTTAATTGTCATCCTGATACACAAAGTGGAATAGAGATTGAGTTGATTGTGTTCAAACTACTTGCATCGATTTCAGGTAACAGACTTCATATTACCATAAACACCATTAGCCTGACACTAATCATTCAAATACTCAAATTATCCACTTCTGTTCTCAGTGGAGGCTTAGAACTGATCTTTCAAAGGTTCTTTGGTTAATATCAAAAAGTCATCCAGCCTTTTTGTTTATCCTGCTTTAAAAGGCATACGGATCAAAAGTTGATATGAACGCCATTTGTCTGACAATCCCCTGAAGCTTTGTCTCTCAAAGGCTAAATAGCAAAGGACACAAGTGCCCAACTCCTCCAATCTAGCAGAGACAGGCTAGCTCATGTAAGAGCCAATCGGCCCACGGCCTGCTATTGTTCGGGATAACATTGTGCCTGGCAGGCCTGAAAGACCCCGCATTCACATCTGCGTCAAAAGAAAAATCTGTGAGCACGTCTTATCTCCTCTCAACAGCATCATATTGTTTTCATGTCAGCCAAAACCAAAATGCAACAACACAGGCTGTGAAGCAGAAACAAAACTATCCATTCATATGTCAGGTCTTTAAATTTTCTGCTGTGTAAAAAAAAATGAAATGTCAGAATCTTTTCCCGTATCTTTAGGATACATGGTCCCACACTAAACAACGTGATTGGAGAACAGGGCCCTTTAACTTTTAACGTTCCTGAGACGTGCGCGGAGTGCTAAAGCTTATGCTCCAAAATCACTCGCAGTGAAATGATGAAATTGATAACAAGCCCCTCAAATTACAGAAGCATATGAGGCAGCAGGAGAAACGATGGGGAGCTCGTCTCAAAAGACTTCCACTATTTCATTCCTCCTTCCCTCAGCGCAGAAATAAAGCAATTAAATTCCATTAATCAGGAGTTTAATAAGAATGTTTATTTTAAAAGGCCAAGAGGGAGTGGAGTGGGAAAATAAAGAAAATGGTGAAAGCCAATAAAAACAGTTAAAAGCAATCAGCAAGAGCAGCACAGGATTGATTATGCCTTTATTGTAGGTGGAAATGAAAAGGAAATTTTGCCACACTTGTGCACAGCTGGATTTTTCCATTAAAGTCTACAATTTTAGTCTACAGTAATTGCAAAAGAACTTCTTTTGTTGTACAAATGGCTGTTTTCTTCGTAATGGATAAATCTACTCCTCTGTTCTTATTACTGGGTAAGTCCTTAAACTACACGTGAATTTGAGACAAATATGGTCTTCGCATTCACAGTTTTGATCTGGTGGCTATTTCTCAGCCTCGATTCTCAGAATGATGACGCAATAACTGACAGATCTATAATTACGCATCATTAAGCTCTTATGCGATCAGCTGCCACTCTGTCAGTGTAATCACACGTGTGGTTTGGAGCAGGGGGTTGGCCACTGGGCATTCTGAAGACATCATGTGACAGACGAGACTGGAAAAAGGCCACGGCTAATGAGCTTCACTAATCAACACCTTCAGCTCCTCACACACCTCCTACTCTCCCTCAGTTCAGTCTCCCCTGGATTTCTAAACTCATTAATCTGTTTTAGAGCAGGCAGCACTAGAGACCCTTCCTGGACAGGCACACAAGATGGCTGCTGTGTGTGTGTGTGTGTGTGTGTGTGTGTGCGCGTGTGTGTGGGTGCTCAGACAGCAGCTCTATACAAAACCTTGTATCTCCATTTTTGTTGTTTTTCAGTTTTTGACAGAATTTGAAAATTGTAAATTTCATGAAGAATGGACCAACAATCAAATGGTCTAAATATACTTTGGAAAAAAAGTTTGGCTCCACTGATTTACATTAAAAGTATTTTTTTCCTTCTTCTGTAACCTCCAGCACTTCCATCACTCTGGATTTGACAGTTATTGTTTGTTGCATTGCAAGAAATGCAATAGAAATCCAATTTGAACATTCAGAGCATTCAGAGATGCATCTGTAAAAATCTGATTGGAATCACATTTTAAACCACTTCCAAATATAGTTTGGAACAGTTTTGGGGGAAAAAAAGGATTTCATGTGGTATTTTGCTCAAAAATCTATCAAATTTGGATTTGGCCTGATAATCTGAACAAGGACTTGGTGACATAGTTGAAATTCCATTTTGATGAAAGATCACCTATGTGCACAGGACTGATTATGCCTTTATTGTAGGTGGAATTGAAAAGGAAATTTAAGTGTACCTAGGTTACCATTTCGTAGTATCCCCCAAAGTCTATGGTGGATACATACTTCCGGGTAATATGCACTGACTTTCAGACCCATAGTGCTGTGTGGTCTTTTCACAGTGGAAGGATTCATAAACACCTGTGATTTTTCTTTTCAGAAGCAGCTCTCTCTCAAAGATGAAAGCTTGAAGTATTATTTTAATGGTCTACCAGCTCTTGCTCGATTGTTAGAAGTGTCACTTTTTCTATATCTATTACATTTTGTGTTAACTAAAGTGTTGGATACTCATGTCTTTCACCCAATTTCCGATTCCTAATGTACGTGGATTTTTTATTATCCAGTCTCTTTAGAAATATCCATTTTAACCATTTTAGATGAACAATGAGAAAGAAGTGCTCAAGGCAGCTGAGGTGCGTTCAGGTAGTTGTTTGTGTAAATGTTAGTGTCTTTTTGAAGAGGAACAGTGTCAGTGATTCCTTTGAGAGGGAGAACACAGCAGTAACTCTAGATTTTGCCATTTTCTGTCAAATAAGTTTTCATTTTTTGATGCTAAAAATTAATAGTGTACGTAAGGGCTGTTTTGACTGGAAATTAAATAAACAAGAGGGTGGTCTCTGACATTAGGCCAGCACTGAAGATCTCCAATATGTTTATACATAATTTATCAAATTGATTCTTTAGCAAACATTACAGGATCACAAGGTGGCTCAGAAGCCTATTCTGAGAAGACTAGAATGCATCTCACTTTTCTGTGCCATCAGTGATTAAACAGTTTTAGCACCCACACATAAATGTTAAGAAACTCAAATACACCCCAGGGCTACAGACAAAAAGCCTGAGGCAGTCTGCTCACTCCACCACAAACCCCTTTAACACTGCATCAAAATGAGCCATACATACATATAAAGGTAATGTGCAGTGTTGTTTATTCAGTTTACTTTGCATTCAGGGCCGTCATGTTTCGTGTCACTTTAACCTGCAATTTTAACAATTTCTTCAACAGAGGAAAAACAAGCAAACAAAAAAGCAAGCTACAATAGGAAAGAAAGATGCTTTGTCTGTGCTCCCACAACTAAATGGGGGAGATGAATGCAGGGGCAGAGAGAAGAGCATGCAGCTTATATTTCCACCATCTCTATCTCGCATCTCGTTTTTCTTTTTTCTCTCTCAACTTGTAGTTTTGATGTGTTTGTCTCTTTTCTGTTACTTTGTGTCTTTTATAAAGTGCATTTTTTCTATAAAAACCTGTGGCTTTTGGGCAAGAGAAGCCAAACAAGAGTGAGTTTGTACCTCTTTGCCAGCCTTGCTGAGTAAAATGGCAGGTTTTTTGAAAACTGGCTAATCCACACCAGGTGAGTTCAATTTAATTAGTACAACTCTGCTCAGCCAATGAGGTTGCACCACACTAGTCATGCCAAAAAAGCTTCAGGACAACGGTGTGCCTTCAAAAAAAAAGAGAAAACATTAGCTCTATTTCTTTGCATAACCACGATTCCTATCATCTCCTTTCAGGTATTCTTTTTTGTTGGAACCACTGGAGATTTCTAAGGGAAATTAAAGTTCTACAAGCTGGTGCTATAAGTTTGTGGTCAAAATAGAAAACACTGTTACTCTCCATAAGTGTACTTCACTTAATGAACTTAGATTGGCCAGATCACATGACAAATGCCTTTGTGTCCTGCGTCAGAACCATTGAAAGGGTTTGAAGAGGAAAACTTTCTCCATAGTTTAGTTGTTTCTTTACCATGCTGGTAGAAACCAAGGTTCACAATATCTACAACAAAAATATAGTCATTTTTAGTTCATATCCGAAACCACCAGTGAACCTACATGTGTCTTCTGAATTTTTATATGCCATGTTCATGATGGTACAATAGTGGAGAATCTAAAGGCAAGGTTTCTTTGGGGACTAATTTGTTTGAAATGCCCTGAAAGGATTTTAAAAAATACATTTTAGGCCAAAGTCTTCTAAAAATGGAAACTTTAGCGAAAGTTCTGCCAGGAAGACTAGAATGTTACGTCATTTATTCATTCATTATTCCTGACCAATCACGGGCCTTCACTTGTCTTTAAAGTGACTCGACTTACCAATTCTGTTGCTTTCAGGTGTCTATGTTTTGACATTCCCCTCCTTCCTCCACCGCCACCACCACCAGCAGACTTTTTAATTTCTAGTGAACTGTTATCTTTCAACTTTTAAAATTCCATTGAGGATATAAAAAGAATTGTCTTCCTTCACTCTTGCCACCTGAGTCTTTCTGGCAGAACTATTATAAAGACTATTGTCTGTGGTGTAGCTTTCAGAAGCATTCATCTCTCAGACGCCTGGTTCCCATCACCACCGCTGTGAACAATTCTCTATAAATCTCTACAACGGAGAATTTCACAGCAAACCACTCTAAACGACTTTGTTTACATTGTAACCATTTAATTATACAGAATAAATTCATTTTAAATTACTTTTTCAGTGCATAAAGACTGGATGTACAAGTTGCTTTAAAAACCAGTGCCACAATAAATGTACATGCATCCGTAGAAGTGTTAATGCAAGACTTAAATAGACCCTTCAAACTATCAAGTTTACAATCTAGGCAGCACAAGCTAGAAAGGTAAGTACGTTTGGCCAGTGGGACATGTCATACAGGATTATTCAAAACATGCTTTGAATATTACTTAAGATCTGCTTTCCTCCCTCACAGAGACACAGAGGCACTTCTCCCGTTTTGACTCCTAACTTCCTATACATTATACAGAGGGGGCAGCTCAGACAGTCAGATACATTATTTTGCTTTTAGTCAAATGAGGGTGAACAGAGGTATGAAGTATGTGGAAATAAAAGGCCAGGCTGCCGTGGATTGACACAGGCCTGAAAAAAGGGCAGCAAAACTAAAAAAAGTCTGCTTACATGCAATTCGAGCCAGAATCTATATGTATGCAGCACATTTTTGTCAAACATGGAATTACTGAAGCTACACCATCAACTGCTTTCCTAGATTTTGCTTGATCTGGTAGCCATGTGGATCCACATGATAGTGAGCTCTGCTATCATAGTTAGAGAGGCCATGGCCTCCAATCAGGCAAAATCAAAGAAAGCAGACTGAAAAGAAAGTTTAATTTAGTTATTCTGATGCAGCCGACACTCATTTTAACCTTAACCCAAAACCTAAACCTAACCCTGGTCCCAGTCCTCATGCTGTTGATAGTGAATGTTGGGTTTAATCAGAAAGCTCTAGAGGACTGACAAAATGGAGGTTTTTCTATTGTGTTTTGCCACTGGGGCCTTTGTGCTTGGTTATTCATTCTGAACACTCTCAAACAAACCTTTTGGTGTGGTGGGTAAGAAAGCCATCAGTCTGCTTAGATCAGTCAATACCTCCCATCAGAGTTTATCCTGGGAGTTATAGCTGGGAGGTGGAAAAAAGCTAATTATTTAGGTAAAAATTCGCAAAGTTTGTCAAAGAACTTCCTCAACCTTCCTTACCACAACAGAGACTATGAAAACTCCTTGTAAGCTTAATAGGTGCTGTGCCTAGCATAACTCAGTATACACTACAAGCCAGTTTCCCAGACAGGGATTAAGCCTAGTCCTGGACTACACAGGGTTTTGAATGGAGATTTTCCATTGAAAGGGAAATATAGATCATGACTTTGCTGAATCCTTGTCTGGGAAATTATCCCTATATATCTAAAAGTTTGTAGATACCAGCTTCCTTCTGAAATAAAGGGTATTAATAAGGAGTGTGTCCCCCTTTGCTGCAGCAACAGCCTCTGTTCTTCTGAAAAAGATTTACACTAGATGTTGGAACTTTTGCTGTGAGGATTTGATTGCACTCAGCCACAATAAGTGAGGCCAGGTGTTCATCTGGGACAAATAGGTCTGGATTACAAACTCTAACTCATTCCTAAGGTATTGGATGGAGCTCCATCACTCCATCATCTCCAATGCTCCACGGGCCAATATTGGGGAGTCTCTAGCCGATGCTCACATGTGGCTGCTCCAGAGCGTCCCATTCTATTGGCAATGCATTTCTATGGATGGCATACAAACGATGTGCACAGCTGAATGCCTGTGTCAGCAATGGGTGCACCTTAAAGTAGCTGAATGCAATAATTACAAGAGGGGTCTGGACTTTGGACATGGAAGTAAGACAGCTTGTTGCTGCATGTGTGCTGTTTGTTGGACAAGAACTACTTTTTAGCCGATACTAAATTGCATTCTTTGAAAAAGAAAATGTTTACCATTCAAATTCGCTTGAAAAAGTTGTCTGTAATCTCAAAAATGAAATCTGTTTGAGGAGCCATTCCTCTCTAAAGCATAACAAAGAGGAATACAACACAATCAAGTGGGCTCTACGAGTCACAAAGCACAGTCCTGTATCGGAATGTGTGCAAATAAATCTCTGAAACAAAATGGCCAATAAAATACAAGCCATGAAATGTAGAAATAAAGAACAAATCACCAAAATGCCACATCAACCACAAATTGCAAAGCAGTTGCATATTGACATCATAAGTCTCCGTTACAAGAGATGTAGCACTTCAGAAAACAGCTTTTGCAAGACAGAAGCCTTAAACCCCTTTTGCTAGTCTTATAGCAAGCCTGCTGAATGTTAATTGCAAGGTGCAAACTGGCTTATCCATGACCCTGGCTCTTTTATTGAGTTTAATATGGTAACATCATTATTCTAGAATTCTTAGAGGCAGCATTGTTGGCTGTGGTTGAATACTGGAAATAAGGCCCCCAAGTATCTGGCATACTGATTGGTAGTCTGTTTTTGTGTTCACTACACAAAACAATTTATGTCTCCTTCCTTCAGTTGTTTTTTCTGGAAATTATTCAGTATCTTTGATTTGTGCTTTCTTTATTTATTTTGCACTCTCTCAAGTTGTTTTCATGTTTCTCTCTTTTGATTCTCTGTTTCGCTGATTCATCCCACTTTCAGATTTACGTTTGCAACTTGTTGAGTCACTTTAAAAGAAGCAGGGTTTATTCTACATTCAAGCACTCAGATTTCCATATTGAGCCAAACTACATGACTACATCATTTGTGGATGGAAATATTTCAGGCTGATACATACATGACATACAGCATCTCTCCATTTGCTGCTAAATGGTGCTGAAAAATGAAAAACTGATGTCCAGATGACAGTACTGCATCCACTCATTCTTGAGCAGCCTAGCACACTTGTCTGTCTGGTTTGACTAATAGTTCTGCTTATAAGATGATCATATGTAGTGTTATCTAATCAAAGTCACAGACAGGACTGAGACTGGTTATGTATCACTAAAAAAACTGAAAATCATAGGAAGTTTTGAGCTGCACTACACAGAATAAGCTAAATCAGTAATTTTGTAATAACTAGGAATTTTTGGCTTAATTTTTTTGGCTTGTTCAGAAAGAAAGAAAGATCTGTTCCCAGCCAGAAGCCTAGTAGCTCCATTATTTCTACACTAAACATATGTGGATGCTCTTCCTAATTATTGAGTTCAGGTATTTCAGCCATACCCTTTGCTGAGAGGTAGATAAAGTCAAGCACATGGCCATGAAGTCTTCAAAGACAAACATTGGGTTGTTCTGAAAAGCTCAGTTACTTTACATGTGGCACTGCCACCTTTGCCTCAAATCAGTTCATGGCATTTATGCTAGATCTGCCCTGGTCAACTGTAAATGCTATCATTGTGAAAGGAAAGCATCTAGCAACAACAGCTCAACTCACATAGCGGGGCTGCAGAGTGCTGAAGCATGTAGCACATAAAAATTGCCTGTGCTGTGTTGCATCACTCACTACAGAGTTTCAAACTGCTTCTGGAAGCAACATCAACACAAGAACTGTACGCCAGGAGTTTCATGAAATGGGTTTCCATGGCCGAGCAAATGCACCCAAGCCTGGGGTCACTATGCACGATACCAAATGTCAGCCACCACTGGACTCTGGAGCAGTGGAACTGTGTTCTCTTGAGCGATGAATCACACTTCCCTATTTGGCAGTCTGATGGATGAGTCTGGGTTTGGCGGATGCCAGGAAAATGCTACCTACAGGAATGCATAGTGCCAACTATAAAGGTTTGATAGAGGGGGGAGGTCGACTCTGGGGCTGTTTTTTTTAAGGTTTGGGCCCCTTAGTTCCAGTGTGGGGTAATGTTAATGCTATGCAAACACATTTAGACAGTTATAAGCTTCCTTTTTTGTGGAAGGTCCTTTCTGTTCTAGCATGACTGTCCTCTTGTCCATAAGGGCTATAAAGACATGGTTTGTTAATTTTGTTGTGGAGGAACTCCAGTGGCCTGAACAGAGCCCTGACCTCAACCCCACTAAACACCTTTTGAAATGAATTGAAATATTGATTGTGAAACAGGTGGATGCTCCATATTATGGGTTGTCCAACAAGCTCATATAGGTGTGATTGTCACTTTTGGCTAAACAATGTATCAAGTTCCAGTACACTGAGTTTTCCCACCATCAATTTAAGTTTTATTTTGAGTGTTTATTGTGGGAATTAAAACTTTATTGTAACATAAAATGTCCACCTTTATTATCATTATTGTTTACTGTGATGCATTGGCTGTAACCTATCTCATGGAAAATATGCCACCGTTTGTAATCACTACCTCCTGGAGGATGTAATTGGTATTACAGCTAAACAAATACATCAGTCTCTGGCGCCACACAGTGGAGCTGCACCTCCCTCACCCAGTCACATCAAATGCTAAGAATTAAGGGAAAAAAGAAAAACAAAGAACAGATTATGGGCTTCATGCCAGTTCAATTTGACAGAGGAAAAAGGAAACAGGCCCGATCTGCTTTTAAGCTTTCCAGTTGAACATTGCCAGTTTCATTACTACAAAGAAATAGGCTACATGTTCAATTTAGACCCTTCCTCCCCCATTTGCAAGGCAATTCCAATATCCTCTGAGAAACAAGCAAGTGTGGCAAAAAGAAAGGAGATTCAATTGAGGTTATCTCAGTGGTTTTAGAGGGGTAGCTCATTCAGCATACCAAACACAGAGGGAGGGAGTGTGTTAAAGCCTCTTTTTCAGCCATGGAGTATCTTTTTTGATTTAAAATAAATTTTAACAGAATATTCTTCCTCAAGAACTCAATGTACTCTGATGATCTACAGTTACACACATGTATTTCTTCATTATTAATGTCTGTCAAGCTATTCCATGGCACAGCATTTTCAAAAAATTTTGAACAGGGGCAAGAGAGGCTGAGTCTTTCAGAAGTAGAGATTAAGACTAAGCTCACTTATGATAGACTTAGGTGAAGTGGAATAGTGTCCTATGGTCCGACCAATCAAAATGTAGTTCTTTTTGGAAATCATGGACACTGCGTACTCTGGGCTAAAGACTACCCGGCTTGTTATCAGCGCACTGTTTAAAAGCCAGCATCCGTGATGGTGTGGGGGTGCATTTGTGCACATGGCATGTGACATCTGTGAAGGCACCATTAATGCTGAATGATATATACAGGTTTTGGCAACATGTGCTGCCATCCAGACGACGTCTTTTTCAAACCACATTCAGTATTACAACAGGATTGCTCCATATTAAAAGAGTCCGGGTGTTAAATTGGCCTATCTGCAGTCTAGACCTGTTACCCACTGAACACATTTAGTGTATTACAAACAAAAAATACGGCAACTTTGACCCTGAACTGTTCAGCAGCTGAACGCCTACTTCAAGCAGGAACAGGAAAACATTTCACTTTTAAAACTAGAGCAATTGGTCTCCTCAGTTCCCAAACGTTTACAGAGTGTTATTAAAAGAAGAGGTATAGCAACAGAGATAAATATGCTCTCGCTCCTACTTTTTTGAAACATGCTGCAGGCATCAAATTCAGATTTGACATATTTTTCAAAAATGTTTTTTTCTTCATTTTTTTAAACACAATTTGATAACATTTGATGTTTTTGTAGTATTTTCAACTAAATATAGAATATACATCATTTGCATTCTATTTGTATTTACATTTTGCACAGTGTCTCAACTTTTTCGAAAATGGGGTTGTACTGCTAGGTTTAAAGAGGCAAGCAACCAATCAAAAGCAAACAATAGACATTTTGTTAAAAAATACTAATAATTACTTCTTTTTTAAAATTAAACAAATCACTGCTTACAGTAACTTTCCATTAACTCGATGATTAACAGGAAGCAAAATCTTGTCTAAAAGGGTGTGATTTCCACAGTCACATACGAAAATGTAGGGAGATGCACTTATCAACTGTGTCTGACTCGACTAATTAATCAACTGAGCCATCAATCACATCAGTGACACTGTGTGCCCTTGATAGTTGAAGGCATAATGTTGGATCACTGGTTTTAATGCCAGGACTGACAGGGAGATATTCTAGAACAGTGTAAATGAAGGGAACATTCTAGAACAGTGTAAATGAGGAAAACATCCTAGAACTGTGTACATTCAAGAACATTATGAATAGAGATGAACATTCTAGAAAAGTGTGAATGAGTGCGAATATGCTAGAATTGTATGGATGGGGGTTTGAACATTCTAGAACAATGTGAACCTGGGACAATCTACAACAGTGTGAATGAGGGAGAACATTCTAGAAGAGTGTGAATGTACAACACAAGCCTCATGTTACACTGAGTTCTTTATCTGGTCATCCTACCTGGTCATCACAGCAATCATAGATTTAATTCTGATTCTCAGTTTTTTTTAGATCATCTCTGGTAGACTTCTAAGACCAGTCACTGGTTAATCTGAACATGTCTGTGGTATAAATAGGCTGGCTTAGTTTCTTTACTCAATATTTACTGTTCATTATTCAGTAATGCATATTCATTAGTTATTTCTTTATTCATCATTCTTCTGTTCACTGTTGATTACAACTCTTATTGCTATCATTGTGTTATTGCTTGCTTTCCAATGTCAAACAGAGACGGATGAGTTCCCCTTAGGAGTCTTGGTTTCTTTCAAGGTTACTTCCTCCTGCTCTTAGGGAGGTTTTCCTGCCAATGTCTTGCTTGGACTGCTCACAAGGGGCTTGGGTCTGGATTTGTGTGAATGGGAGGAGAACATTCTAGGGCATTCTAGAGCAGTGTGAATAGAGGAGAACATTCTAGAGCAGTGTGAATGGAGGAGAACATTGTAGAATAGTGTGAATGGAGGAGAACATTGTAGAACAGTGTGAATGGGAAAACATTATACAAAGCTGTAAATAGAGGAAGAACATTTTGGAATAGGCTAAATGAGGATAACATTCTAAAACAATATGAATGAGAGTAGAACATTGTAGAACAGTGTGAATGAGAACATTATACAACACACTAAATGGAAGAAGAAAGATTTGCAAAAAACAAGAAAATGCCCCTAGAACTGTCATTCTCGCATATATTTTCTAAATGTCGTGCTTGGTTTGCTCACTGGGGGCTTAGACCAGGATTTCTGTGAATAGGAGGAGAATGTTCTAGAACTATGTGAATGGGAGAACATTCTAGAACAATGTGAATTGGGAAGAACATTCTAGAACAGTGTGAACAACTGCCTTATGCTTTGTTGAGTTCTTTACCTGTTCATACTAACATGTCCTCATGGAAATGGGATCAACAAACACCTGCGCTTTAAATTTGATGTTTCTATATATGTTTCTCTATCTTTGTGATAACACAGCGCAAAAATATGGTTCAATCATTTCCTGAATCTGTAGAGTCGCCCTTTCCATTCCATCTCATCACGAGATCGTACATGGCTCTTGAGCTTGTTTGTATTTGTTGGGTCAGCCTTTCAGCAGTGAAATGATGGATTTCCTTTGCAAAATGGACCAATAAAATATGACTCAGATTAATGGTACAAATTGAGGAACAAACCCTGCTGTAGTTGTTCGCTCTAGGCTCTCTTGTGCTTTAGGGACATAAAAGGGTCTTCTTGGACTCAGATATCATTATAGGCTGAGAGCCTTTGCACGTTCCGCTTGGATCCTCCTGCCTCTCTGGCCTTTCAACTTCAAAGCCACTGCTCTTCTGACCACTGCGCTGAGCTCTCATTACATGGCCAGCTACGCCACTACTATTCCACAGAACAATCTCCTGACCTTCAATGCTTTTATTGATGAAGCACACTTGAAGCTTCTGTTCGTCCTCAGAACAAGTACAAAACGGAATTAAGGATGTTAGAAATGATCTAATTACGATTACACCAGGTTCAACATAAATGGGTTCTCCTTCTATCATAAGGGAAATGAAAGGGAGGTGTAGTCAGTGCAGCTGAGGAGATGAAACACCATATAACGTGCTTTATATTTTTCTGTAGGCGAGGAGAAGGGACGCATTGATCCAGGCCGTCTCTGGTGATTTCTTCCTCCGTACTCCTTCCCCTATTTCATAAACATATGACCCACGCTGCAACTGACCAAGGTCAAATATTCCTCCGAGGGGGAAAAAGAGAAGCAGAGCAAGATGGAGAGGAGAAGGAGGAGAAAGAGCTGCCATCAAATATGCATGTGTAACTGTCGCTTCCGAACCTGCGATCAAGAGTGCTGAATGATGGATGTCGGAGAATGAAAGAGAGAGACAAAAAAGAGAAGGATGCAAGATACAGAAACACCCGGAGAAGCTCTCCGTCTCCATGTGCACCGCTGACTGGCTGCTTATTGCTTCTCCGACAGAAGAATATTAAACTGCATTTCATCTCACATCCGCTTTAACGAGGCCCACTGAAGAAGCTGAGAGCAAAGACGGAGCAAGGTTACTGCAATCTGCTCTTGGCCCTCTTCTCCATCTCTCTATCCCTCCCTCCTTTCCCAAAAAACAAGCCCCTCTGTCCCCCAGATCTGGCCTCGGCAACCACAAGACACGCTCACTTCAAACACTCGAGCTGTGATCATTTGCAATGCATCTTAATAATCCTCCACCCCTTGAGTCAAGAGGGTGAGAGAGAATGAAAGGAAGAGGGGAAGGGAAAAAAAAAAGCATAGGGAAAGTTACGCCAGTCTCAATGTGGAATGCTAAAACGCTAGAGGGAAGAGGAATAGATTGACACTGGGCTTTTAGCGCTGGGGAGGTGAATGCATATCAAGCAGTAAGCGTTAGCTCGGAGAGAGACGGGTTCGTATACATACAGAAAACAAAAACTGGCCCTCATTAGCAAAGGTCCTTGTGTGTGTACGTGTTACTCGGAGGAGGAAAGGATAAGATAAAACGGTGGGAGGGGAGGAGGGGTGTAAGGAAGAAGAAAGAAGACAAAGATGACCAAGTTCGCTGCCTCAAATAGTCATGCTTTGTCTCATATTGATGAGCAGCTAATAAGCGAACTTTGAGACAGCCTTGATAACTTTTCTCAATTTCGAGCACATAGTGGCATATTGATTATTCATTCAGAACAATGGTTTTGAAGCTGGTTAATTACTAGCTGCGAGAACTTATGATACAACATGGTGAAATGTGATTGTGGGGGATGAAAAAGAAGCTCAAAAAGATCCCACAGGCTTCCATCTTGACTCACACTTGACCATGAGCTGCAGCACCTTCTAAAGACAATATAATGATTGCTCTATGCTTAAGTGCCTTCATTAATGAAATATGGTGTAATTTATTGTTTTGCTGAGTTCTGTGGGTTGTTTAATTAACAACAGGAGGAAAGATAAAAGGGAATTTCACAGATTTTTCTAAATACCTGCAAATAAAGTCATTCGGAATGGTTTGATGTAAAATGAGGCATTCTAAAGACTCGGCATGACAGTAAGTGGACAAGACGTAGAAAAAGTAAACAACCTTAGATTTACTTCTTTGAGATGTGACCTGCAAAATTTACTCGGTACAGCTTAGTTTTTGGAATATTCCGCTGAAGACCCTCCTTGTAAGGACGCAATGAGGATGATAATTTAGTTCCAATTTTAGCTTAAATGTTTAAATAAGGTCTTTTGTCATTTTACTGTCATTCTTTAAACTAGTTTATGTAGCTTATTGGCTTGATTTGAAATATATGAAGATTTTGGCATTAATGTGTGGAAACAGTTATGGTGACTACTGACTTCCAGTGTTTGTGAGCACTGTTAGCCTAGCAGCTCCAACAACAAAAAAATTGGACACTAAACGTGTCTTGGCTGGTGGACCGCATTTGGGGTAAGTGGTAAGTCATGTCAATTTGACTTTTTGCCAAACTGTTCCATATTGGTGTAGTGTAGTTGTTAACACCTCTTGCCTTCTACACTGTAGACTGGGGTTCAATCCCCTGCCTGGGCAAGCACCCTACACTATACCAATAAGAGTCCTTGGGCAAGACTCCTAACACTACCTTTGCCTACCAGTGTAAAAATGATCAAATTGTAAGTCGCTCTGGATAAGAGCGTCTGCCAAATGCCATGAATGTAAATGTAATGCCTTTAACAGCTACCTCACAGAAAGCTATTACATTAAATGGTTGGGGAAATGTTGCCCAATGCTTGAGACAAGGATTTGACCAAAATGTATTGTTAAAATACACGCAATGTGTTGTAGAAAGAAAAATGCATCACTAGTTCAGCATTATCAACTTTACATATAAAACTCAGAAGACACATACAGGTTCACTGGTCATTTTGGATAGTAAATAAAATGTCAATATTTGCACTGTAGACATAGCAATCCTTCAACCCTCTCACTACTATGGTAAAGAGAACCTAAATTTCTCTACAAAACACTGTTTTTCATCAAAGCACTCTGGATAACTTTGTTTACATCTTAATTGAATACTGCAGAAAGCTTAAAAATAACTGAAAAAGCTTAAAGCTTCTCCTGTGAAGAGTGGCCACTCTTCTGGCCACCCCAGTTAAACGAAGTAAGACAGACAGTTAGCATCAATAAAAAGGTCACCATAAAGGAGTTCTACCACTTTATGTGAACAGTTTTATGATGAAAATCTGCCATCAGGGCCATTACCAACCAGTTGTGCTCTGACGCTGCACTCAATAATCAGCGTATCAGACAAGCAACTGAACACGGCTCAAAACATTAACATTATTCTTGTTCATTTTGCATGAGAAAGCAGCTGACACTGGCCTTCTACATTAGCAAAGCATTTAAAAGCACTTAAATAAATCTCTACATCAGAGTTAGGGTTAATATCAGCACAGAGAAGAAACAGTACAGGGAACTTAGAAAGCATGAGAAAATCACTGTATTTTCCAGAGAGTAACTGTATGTAAAAACATGATTAACCAGTTAATAACAATATTATTTTGCTAGTCTTTCTAGACCACACTTATAACTAGCCCAGTTCTGCTCTGTGGGCTATATTATACGATGGTAAGATGAGGTAACTATCAGAAATGAGTAACTAACAACATTGACCATCGTATAGTAACATCTATCGTTTATCATGTAAGCTAAACACTTTTTACAGTTGGGTGCTTGTTATAGGGACACTGTGAGTGCACTGTGAAGGATAAAGTAGGTTATGTTGTTACCCAGCCAAATGTTATTCTCTCATATTACTGCACACTTCCTTCCCCAAGCTTCTTTGCCACCCCAATGAAATTGGTGGGACTAACCTGGCCACCCCAATGAAAACGTTCTGGTTATGCCCCTGCAAGGCACGTTCACAAAGCATACTATCAAAGTAAACAAGGGAAACGTTTGGACTTTACTTACTGATGAAAAGGAGATTGAAGTCATAAACCCCTCCACGCAATGACTGACTACAGAAACGGCCTAAAATAGTCTAAAATGGGGGACTTAATTCATGCCACTATTGCAAAACGGCACAATACTTAATGTCACTAATATGAAAAATTAAGAAGTGATGCCTTTTCCTCTTTATTCCTAAGTAAACAACAATAAATTACTTTTTACCTCCAAATCTTTGGAGGACAAAATAGGACACAATTTACCAAATGTATAATAAATGGTAAACTAAACATGTAAATATCTAAAATATTCTTGCTTATTTGAATAAACATTACATATGCAATTTTTCTAAAGTATTATATTCCCTTTAGATTGAAATTATAAATCAATTTGACATAGGTAGCCTCCAAATTCAAATACAATAGCCATTAAAATGAGAATGGTCTCCTTTTGAGAAAACACTAAAGCATGTGGAACACATTAAAATGAATTTGAATATTGATGAGAAAAGAGAGTAAGATCTGCATGCAGTGCTTTGGGCAATACTCTAAAGCACGCTTGTAGCAACCCAGCTGTATGTGTGTGTATGTATGCATAAGAGGACGGTCCTAGTGGAGCTTTTCTGTGTATGATAAAACATAAGTAACTGTACTTCTGTGCATACAAGAAATAATGACTGAATATCTGAGCGTGTGGTGTACTGCAGCGTTCAAACAGTCTCCTCTTCAGCACAGCCAGGGCATCAGTGGGAGTGCAGTAATTACCCATAAAGCCACAGGTGTGCGTGTGTGTAGAAGAGCAGGGGGCTAATGGCTGCTCTGTGCTCCCGGCTCAGAGCCAGCCGAGGTGAGAGCAGACCTCGCAACCGCCTGTTGATAAATATTTATGATTTGTTTATTCATAATAACGGGGTCGCATCTTTCTCCAGCACATGCTGAAGCCGACTGCAATTTGAGCAGGTGAGGATGGTGCAGCGGTCACATCTGATCACAGTAGCTTGCGGTGTGTGCGCATCAGATGAATACTGAGGGGCATCTGACATTTTTGTGATTCCACACACATACACTCAGACCCTTTATGTAGTGTTAAGGTCACTCTATTCTGAGGGAAAACTGCAAGCCTTTTTTCAGAACACCAAGTTACAGAAGTATAAACCTCAATTCCAAAATAACGGTGGGGCAGCATGAGAAACACACAGTGAAAACAGCAGTGATTTGTAAATCCACATTACAAAGCTAAGGTGTTTAATGTTATTCCAAACCAAATTTGCTGTTTCTTTGCAAATATATGCTCATTCTAACGTTTATGCCTGCAGCACATTCCAAAAAGGTTGGGATAGGAGCATTTTAGGACAAGAAACTTGAAATATTCAAAAAACATCTTAAACACAATCATGAGGATATAGAAGAATCCAGGAAAGGCTAGTCCTTTATGAGCAAGGATGGGTCAAGCCACGCTACCCAGCCAAAATGCATCAGTGAAAAAACTTTAAGAACAACGTTCCTCAGAAAGCAATTGCAGTATTTTAGATATTTTATACGGTGGCTGACAAGACCCTATTCATAGTACGATTAAAAATACTTTGCAAAGTCATAAACACGCTGCAAACACAGAAAACACTTCCATCTGAATGACTACACCTGAACTATATTTCACAAACGCACTGTAAGCACGGAAAACACAGGCAACGTCACAAACGCTGCAAAACCAGAAGTCAGCCACAACACAACGGAAAAGTTTCTCGAAGACTCAAAGGGGATGGAATAGCTATGGTGGAAAATCACTAACAGAAGTAAGTAAGACCACAGATACTCACATCCAAAGTTCATGGTTAATCTCAGCTGGTTAGTTTTGCTATCTGACATGTAGTAGCTGTGCTGTGGTTGTTCTCTGGTATTACTAGTTTAACAGCTAATTCACATTACAATACAGTGATGTCAGTAACCTGCTCAAATAAAACAGCTTACTTCTGCTTATGCTTTTATACTTATGCTGCATAGAATTTAAAAGTCTGAATGGCGCCGTCCTCTCCGAGTGTCCTCCAGAAACACCTCCGTTGTGTTGTGACTGGCTTATCAGCGTTTCTGTATTTGCATGTGTTTTCTGTATTTGCAGGGTGTTTGTGAAATGTAGCGTCAGTGTCGTCATTTTAAGGAAAGCGTTTTCTGAGTTTACAGAATGTCTACAAATTTGCAGCACATTTGTAAAACAAAGTACCCATGTTGTCATTTTGATTAAAGTGTTTTCTGCATTTGCTGCTCGTTTTTATTTGCAGTTTGTTGGGTCTTCTCGGCAACCATAATTTTACCCTCCACAGTGCGCGCTATCATCAAAAGATTCAGGAAATCCAGAGAAGTCAGACAGGACTACCTTAAAAACCAGCATGTTTTTTTGTGATGAATATCACCATATGGGTTTGGGAATACTTTGAGAAACTGTTTATTCGTATTTCACATACTGTCCCTACATTTTTGGAATTGTATAAGTAGGTTTGTATAAGACGGACCAAGAAAGCCAACAAATGTTCACTTCTAACAGAGGCAATGGCTTTATTAGATTTGCAGCAATCATTTCTCAATTCACTGGTGGATCCTGCACAACAACACTGCATCTCCACATTAGTTCATCTTATCTCCAAAAAGAAATAAACTGGCTGGAATACAACGGGTTGTCCCCCTGTGACCTCTAGGATGCCTCTGATTACAGCAGCAGAGACTTTTGGCGTAACTTTGTTCCCATCTCTTCTCTTAGTTCTCTCCTCTGAGCACTGACTCCAGCTCACCGTTCTCTTTCAGCTCCTGTTGAAGCACAACACAGCTCCGTTATGTGGGAATAAAGAAGGCCTTTTGTTTCTGCATGCAGATTCCATCACTGTGGTTGCTCTAAATACAGCATACCATCACCCAAGTTAGAAACTGCAGCCCATTTGTTGATGCATAATTTGTGTTAGCTATTCTCTAACCCTTCATCAGAGGTCATTTTCTAACCATTGAGCTGCTCTTGGCAGAATATTTTTAGTGGTGGACCACTCTCAACCCCGCAGTGACACTCGCACCAGTGCGCCACACATCAGCATACCACTACCATGTCAGTCTCACTGTGATGTTGAGAATGGTCCACCAAATATCACAAATAATATCTGGTCAAAAGTGGTCCTGTGATGAAAAACTGACCAATGATGATTGCGTATGACAACAAGATGGTGTAGTCTTCAATTGTTATACCTATACATTGACAAAGTGGCCAGAGAGTGGAAACGCAAGGCAGGGGTTCCTGATAATTTGTAAACCTGGTATTTATAATCTTAATGAGTGTATTTGTAATTGTGTGAATGTTGAAGCTAGCTGCATTGTGAGACTCCACTGATTTCTATTTGTCTCTAAACCAAGCGTGCATGCCTTGGAATATGTACGTTTCCGATGAGTTACCCTTTTACATAAAGCTGTGAATACATCTTTAGGCCCTGCCTTAACTGAGAGAACACACGAAACAGTAAACCGAGTAATGCAATAAATGAAGTCACATCTCATTGACATAAACAAAGCAGTGGAATTTTGGAAGTAGCCTACATTGAAGTACATTCAGTCATGAACTTGGTTACTTATACACAATTATTTCCATTAGGATCAAATGATAGACCGTTTCTTCAGCATTAACTTTAAGTATTGATCTATATGTAAACTATTGAACTATTGTCATGCAAGTGAGACCATTAGCACAAACCATCATCATCAGAACACAGACTAAAATCTCTAGGCTGAGAAACGTACCAGCGTACGCTGTAAGATGGTGTACATCTTCAATTGTTAGAACCTATTGTATCTGTTGACCAAAGTGGCCAGAGAGTGGAAACGCAAGGCAGGGGTTCCTGATAAAGTGGTATTTGTAATCTTGAGGGTATTTGCAATGGTGTGAATGTTAAAGCTAGCTGCATTGTGAAACTCCACTGGTTTCCTTTTGTCTCAAAACCAAGCACGCATGCCTCACTTACTGAGAGACACATCCTAACAAGCACAAAGATGGTTCTTTATTGCTGAGTGTTTTGGTGAGCCTTAAAGTGCTTGCATATGTGTGATTTTTATGCCCTCTTATGGACAAGTACTGATACTGCAGGAAGTGTTTGTATGTAGAGAAGTGGTTCACAGAATACAAGAAAAAGAGTTCTATTAAAACATGAATAATGCCTCTATCAAACAAAATGTAACGAATAATTAATTCTCAATCTGCTGATGTCATTTTAAAACTACCAAGAAAATCAGGTAGTTTTATTATTAAAAAAAAAAAATAAATACCAATTGCATTTCACTTGCAGAAAATCTGCCCAATCTTACTTTTATTTTCTGTTGTAAGCAAGATCTTTGGTTTCTTTGGTGAATACATGGTCAAAGCACATCATAGTAAGTATATTTACTGAGGATAAAGTATTTACATACCACCAAATGTCAATAAATATGTTCTTCTTTGAGAGGTTTTGAGATAAATGCCTATAAAATGTGTGTCATGTATAAATGACCATGGTCCATTAGGGATTATATATTCCTGGTGTGTCAAATGGGGTTCCATCCGGAGGACAGCACTGCAGTCTTACTCCTTATTAAACACAACTGATTCAACTTGAGCTAATTAGCATCATCTTCATGAGTTGAACTCAGAGTGTTAGAAAAGGGTAAAGGCTATTTTCTGTAGAGCTGTGTTTCACCCCAGTTTCACCCCTGTGGTATAATGTAAAGGATCTAGATAGGAAACCACAGCCCTCCAACGTTTCAACTCTTCCCTGCAGCACCACACTTGATTTAGCTCATGAAGAGCTTGATAATACAGTGATTAGGCATTTTTAATATATTTGGTTGATTTTAATAATCTATATTGAATATGAAAAGTGTGCCCATTTCAACTGAAGGTCAAAAGTCATATTCAACAAAAAATATTGTTATATCAATTAACTCCAACCATAAAACAAAACAGCTATTTTTTTTATATGAACTCATTTTGTAGTTCACAAAGGGCTAATCATCTCTTCATGCTCATGAGAAACAGCAATACTGAGGCTCACTAGCCTTTGAATGTGCTGAACAAGTATTTGTCACCTGCATAACTTTTAAATCATTTCTGCCTGAATCTGATAGCTCCATATACGATACAGCTTAGCTGATTAATGATCATTAAAGATATGTTTGTTTAAGTGTAGGTTAGTGTCATTGGCTAATGTGGCTGTCACCTTGATGATATCCAGGCCTCCGATGAGTTCCCCTTTTACATAAAGCTGTGGATATGTTGGCCAGTTGGAATACGCCTTTAGGCCCTGCCTAACCTGAGGGAACAGACATAACAGTAATTTGAGTAATGCAGAGTAAAGCAATGAATGAAGTCACATCTCATTAAAACCAACACGTGATCAGTGGAATTCTGGAAGTAGCCTACATTAAGCGCATTCAGCCATGAACATAGTTACTTATAAACACAATTATTTCCATTAGAATCATATGATAGACCATTTCTTCAGCGTTAACTTCAGTATCTTATACTATATGTGTCTGACCAGTTGTCATGCAAGTGAGACCATTAGCACAAACCATCATCAGAACACAGACTAAAATCTCTAGGTTGAGAAACGTACCAGTGTAATCACAGTATTTTAAGCTCAACATGGGAATTGCCCTATTTTACATATATACTGCTATTCTAACAGAAAACTCTACAGTAAATGTGGAGACATTCAGAGAGACTTCACAACTGTGTTTTACCTCTTCATCCTGAAGAATATCAAAGGTGTCATATTCAACTCTGCAAAAAAGAAAAAAAATAATAGCTCTGAATAATTTATACATAAATCAAACAAGCTGACTAATAACACACAATCTCTTGGATTTTCACAACCCACATGCTAATGAAAAGTGATTTACATAATTCACCTTATGTAGACATATATGAAGTAAATGAAATAAGATGTCAAAGGTTTTACCCCACGCTGTTCATTATTTCAAGAATCTGACGGCTGAATCCGCATTTGGCGACCTAAATCCATAAACACACATTAGGGAAGGTAGAACAAGCACATGTTTGCAGAGTGCAGAGGAGTGGAATGAGTGCAATCAGAGGAAGCAGGGATTTAGTCTTCAAAACTCTCCCTGAAGAGCCACTCCACTCTCTGAGTCTGTTGGAAGCTCAAAGGAAACTCGGCACTGCGGATTTTCACAGCCAGCCATCGCTAGCTCTTCAGACCACAGGCTGGTACCAAACCCGGCTTTCATTTAGCAACGTACAACCACTCCTGTCTGTAAAGTCTACACTTCAGAACTGTCTCCACCGCGAGAGAAGTAAGATCCTTATCAACAA
The DNA here is from genome assembly GCF_904425465.1 of Colossoma macropomum. Taxonomy (NCBI): domain Eukaryota; kingdom Metazoa; phylum Chordata; class Actinopteri; order Characiformes; family Serrasalmidae; genus Colossoma; species Colossoma macropomum. The sequence continues at coordinate 9,235,888 of NW_023494790.1, forward strand.
GAAAAAGAAGGAAGGGGGGGGTGGGGGGGGGCAAGCACAAGCATGATGAGGATAGAGAGAGGGAGGGAGAGAGGGAGGGATCTCAGGAGAACAGGTTTAAAACTACTCCAAAGAACTGCTTTCATGTGTGAGCTGCAGAAATCAATAGTGATATGAAGAGAGAGGTGAGGGGTCTTTCTCCCCCATTAAAGATGGAGAACTCCAGCTCTCTCCACTCTTTCAGGCACACAACATTGATTTCCTGTATGGCCTGCTTTCTGAACAGCCTCTCTAAATGTATGTTAATGCATTTCGTTTCTGTTTTTAATTCATGTTTCTAAGACGAGTGCGCAAGAGAACTACACTCTTAAGAAATAAAGGGTTCTTTGCATCATGCCATAAAGAAACCTTTCAATGGATGGTTCTTTAGAGAAAAGGAGATAAGAAAGGACATGTGAAGAACCTTATTGAAGTTTAAAGAACACATAATGTGAAGGTTCTATGAAAATACCCTTTAATAGATAAACAACATTAATATTAAGTAAAGCTATTAAATGGTTTTTAGCTGTTATAAATCTCTTTTTCAAACATGGTTCTTTAGGGAACCAAAAGTGGTTCTTCTATGGCATTGCTCAAAGAACCCTTTGTGGCATCTTCTTAACAGAGTAATTTAAACACACACACACACTTCATTTTTCTCTTCTTCACTGTTCATCTTATGACGTTTTTAACTATACAGTAAATAAGCATATTTACAAATTGACATCTTCTACTCAGTTTTGAAGTAAATGTGTCCCAAAGTCTGGAACATCAAGAGTTGTCACTACCGAAACACGTTTTCTGCAATTAAGTAAACTTTGTGTTTTAGTGAAAAATATGATTGTGTGTGTACAACTGTTCAAAGCTGTGTTTGCTAGTCATGCACTGGCTATCATTTTTGAGTTATGCAAAAGAGATTTTAGTCAAAAGTCCAAGACAGAAACAGGTTTTCAGCTCATATACACACACAGAGAGAGAGAGAGAGAGAGAGAGAGAGAGAGAGAGAGAGAGAACAAGAGACAGTGAGTATGTGAGAGAGATTTTAAGATTTGAAATAAGCACACTAAAAGCCACTCACCTCTTTATTTCCTTTCATAAAGAGCATGACAGGACATTTGTTTATGAGAGATTTCAACCTGTTGAAAGAGAACATTGTTTTTTTTTCTTTAATTTAATTGTGCAAGTCTGCATATGTGTGTGTGTGTGTGTTACCTGTGTTCCAGTGTGACAGTCTTGGGGAAGGTATTCTCAATCTCGCCAGATGCAACCAGCTCCTACAGTAGGTACAGAAGCAGATACAGAAGAGATATCTCTGAAACTGCAGCTCACACACTGCACAATCGCACACACTTTCATCCCTCTGTTGCTGAACGCACACACGCACACTCTACCCCAGCTAACCGGCACCCTGCAGAGTTCTTTTACCATGCTGTGCAGGTGAACTGACTCTTTTAATGAAGGAGGGGTACTTCTCCACGAGCAGGAGAGAGAATGAATAAACGAAGGAGTCTGTTGTTGGCTAATCTATATCACCTCTCACAGCAGGGGCGCTGTGCTTGCTTTAAGCAGAATGAGCTCGAAGGGACTGTAGACGCACCACACTGAAGCTAAAAACAACAAGCAGAGAACAAGAACACACACACACACAGAGTCTCAGACCATCCATAAGAACAGACCATCCTCAATACTTAAGTCTGCTCACAGAGAAAGACCTTTAATCTGAACTTTCTTCAACAAAACTGAGCCAAAGACCAGTGTAACCGTTGGAAAAGTTGAGAATGCTGGTATAAGAACTCTAACTCTAACAAAACCTTTAATCCAAGACACATTATTAGAATGTACACGTTGGCTGATAAAGTTCATTATTTTCTAAAAGGATTAAGACTCTTTAAATTAGTTTGGGGAGGTTAAGTAAATGCCTTTAAATAGGGCTGCCCTGAACAATTCAAATACTCGAGTATTATTTGTTATGTTGGTATTAATCTCAATTAGTTTTGCTGCCAAGCATCTGAGAGACCGAGACTGAGACAGCAGGCTAGCTAATCTGTTTGGTTGATTAAAGATATGAGCAGCTTTAGCTGTAGCATCTATATGAATTGTGTAGAAAATGTTGCTCCAACCACCAAGAAATATCTGACGCACAGCTGATCAGTCTGTCTACAGTCTTGATCATCAGAAGGAATGGGAATGTATAACTGGGTGTCATCAGCATAGCTATGAAAATGTATATTATGTTTCCTAATGACATCGCCTAGAGGTAGCATGTACAAAGAGAAAAGCAAAGGCCCTAAAACTGAACCTTGAGGGACTCCACAAGAAATGCCAAATCTTTTTGATGAATGATTTTCCATTGAAACCATGAACTGCCTATTACCTAAATATGCGCCCAAGAGGCTGACTCAGCATTGAAGATGTTGGATGAAAATCTTGGGATCAAAGGTATCAAAAGCTGCACTAAGATCTAATAAAACCAGAATAGAAGGATTTTGTGCATCAGCGCTGACTCTGAGGTTGTTCACAGCGCAAACCAATGCTGTCTCAGTAGTATGGTTAGAACGAAAACCTGACAAACTTCTCATATAACTTGCTTGATATTAGACAACATAGAAAAACATATAAAACAACTTTTTCTAAGACTTTACTTAAAAAAAGTAGGTTTGAAATTCATCTAAAAAAAATTTTAGTATGGAAGGATCCATGCTACTCTTCTTTAGCAGAGGCTTCATCAAAGCAGTTTTAAAAGCATCTGGAAAGTTATTTCACTCACAATGGAAGTGAACTAGGACCACTAAGTTAGCAATGGAATATGACCTTGGCTATCCATTCAGTAAACCAGCTAAACTGACTATGGAAACACAATGCTAAATAAAGATTTTAAAAGACTGAGCTTCTCTTAGGCCGCTAGCTAATTAGGCAGAAATCCAGAAAGACTTTGTTAAGTCACAATATGTCAACTTCTTATCTGACATAACATTATAGCACATTTATCTCATGGCATCTTTGGAAAGTCCACCACAGAAAAGAATGCAATAATGTGTAACTATATATTACAAATCAAAAATGGGAATATTTTAAATAAAACCAAATGAATATAAATAATACTTTTAATTGAGAATGATTGAGTACTCGTTCAGAAACATCCGTGAGCATATGAAGCCTGATAAATGCTGAGCGAGGTCTCCTATAAATTCATACCTTCTAAGATGTTTTAACACATGAAAATATATTTTATATTTATATTAAATATCTCATCGCTGCATACAAAAACATCAGAACTTTTCATTTTTGGTGTTAGTGACCATAATCTTTTGAGAAATTATTTTTGACAGTGTTTCTTAGCATTTTTTAATGATTTAAAATGATTTTTAATTACTTTTTTAATGATTTAAATTAACTGCTTAAATAAACTCACATTATTTTCATCATCATATAAACTAGATTTAAGGTAGAACACTACACTGGGCTAGTGCAGTAAACAGCCACAGAAACAGGGTGACTCCTCTCACCTTGACAATGTCCAGCCCTCCAACCAGCTCTCCACTAACATACACCTGAGGGTAGGTGGGCCAGTTGGAGTAGGTCTTCAGCCCCTGCCGAACCTCCTCGTCAGATAGGATATCAAAGCTGCTGTACTGGATGTTGTGGTCCTTCAGAATCTGCACTATCTGCCTGCTGAAGCCTGCAACCCCAAAAGACAACAGCTATCAAAAGACCTGCACACAAACAGGTTTTATCTGAACTGATTCTTTATTCAAAATCATTTCAGTTACAGAAACACTGAATTGGACTGAAGCTTTCCCTACTGTCTGTTTGACTATCACTGTGATTCAAAAGATTCACCTAGTAGAGATCTGCAACCTACCTTTTATGAACCTAACCAGTTCTGCAATGATGAACGGCTTCCTTTAATTACACTGCAGGTGTGTTGCTATAAATAGTACATTTATATGCATTGGTGTATGACCAATCTCAGAATGTTAGAAAATCTAGGCGAACAGCATCTAAAAGTGGTATTCATTCATGCATTCATTCAAGTTCTACCAAAAGGACACAACGGTTAATTGGACAGAGTTAGTGAAAAGGAGGCCAAATAACCAAGTCACACTGAGCTGGCAGAATTCAAATGGACAAAAAGTCTTTATTAAACCTGACAATCCTGCGTGCACCACTCAGTCAGTTTTCCCATTCTAACAGAATTCACTGTTTATGCCCTTTTCCATTTTATTTTTAACTGGACAAGCGCTTAGAGCATGCTCTGGCAGGCATCTTTGCTCAAAGAGGTGAGAAGAGGGACTGGTAGTGATAGCCTCTTGGTAAGCTGATCCACAAAAGAAATTCTCACAGCTTATGAGCTAACAAATTAAAGTGTTAAAGGTGGGTATGTTGAGTTAGATCTCTAGGACACAGCTAAGCTAATTAAGCTGCAAGCTAAGCAGATAGATACAAATATGCTTAATCTTAACTGTCTGATGGCTAAAGCATACTGTACTGAGTAAAGATAAATAATAATAATTAATAATTAATAATAATAAATGCCCTTGATTTTAGGCACTGATTAGTAAGACTGCATTTGAGTATTCAACCCACACTTGGCCAAAAATATGTGGACACTTAATAAGCAGGATTGGCTATTTCAGCCACACTCACTACTGACGTTTGGATGTCCACATACTTTTGACTATGTAGTGTACCTTCAAAAAGTACATATACTTAACATCTAATACTTTAATAGTCACAATCATATTTTCTTTCAATCTTCAAATGTCAATGAAGGTTTGTTGGACAGGGGTTAAGGAGATACAGAAGAAGAGAAGCAGGGATGAGAGGAAAAAAAGCAACAAGAGAGGGAGGCAGACTGGATACAAGCAGAAAGAAAGAAAGAGAGCAAGTGAGAAAGTGAGAGAAGGCAAAAGAGAGAGATGTGTATAAGGTGATGTGCTGGGTTTGTGTAACCCCCTGCAGTAAAATACCCATTCTGATTTTTCCCCACTCACGTGGGAATTCATTATAAAACAGCTGGAGGCGGCTCACTAATGCTCATGCAGTTGGCACTATATTAACTTGTTTCTATTAGAGCAGGCAAACACGCGGTCCAGCTGCCTTCTCTGGCTCCAGGCTACCTCCACCAGACACGCTGGATTGATTGCTGAGGTCTTTCCCCCACTTTTATTCCTCCCTGTAGGGACAGACAAGCGCTCGCTAGGCCCGACTCTGCTCCAGGAGCCAGGCAACATTAAAGTCTCACTTTCTCCCTGCGAGGAGAGCTATCTTAGTATGCAAACAGAGGGAGAGAGTATTTATATATATGAGCTTGACATGGGAGCAGGTAACCTTTTAATTCGAGATGGGGAGGCACATTTCAAGCGTGTTTGCTGAGAGCTTTGTCAGTTAGCTCTGTGCATACAGGGAAGGAGAGTGTGTGTGTGTTAAATCTGCCTCTAAAGCTTAAACACCACACTTTAGTCTCAACAGGAGTGACTTGCGGTCGCTGTGAAATCTCACTGATTTGGACAGAAGCCAAGCGAGTGGGAACTTCAATCACTTACAACATTAAAAATTCCTCCGACTCCGACCCACCTACTGACACCTGGTCCAGCTTTAAATAACACGGCTGCACTTAGCAACAGGTTCTGGCTTGGATGTCACAAATGAATAAATGCAGCAGATCCTTTTCATATAAAACAGGGCTAGAGGAACTGGCAGCACATGAAAGAGCGAGCCTGCCTACAAGACTACGGCTGCGGGACCCGCGAGCTGAAGGCTTCTGTGATCGGCTCGGAGAAAGAGAACGTGTACGGCAGACCTGTACTTTCTTCACTTGACTCTTTCCGTGGTCCACATGGTAATTCTTTAGTCTGCCTCAGTCCATTATGAAATATGTATTTTGAACTTTGGTAGATGTGGAGAGCAAAAAATAATAAATCTTAATGTAAACATGTTTTGAAAATCTGAACTGAATGTAAATGAATAATGAATACATTTGTCCTATACAAACATATGCAAAGTTTCTTTTATATAGTTTTTTTATAAAGTTTCTTGTATATAACGCAGCTGAAATACTTCCTCTCTGTACTTTACATACATCACAATCACTTCTCTAAGTTCTTCCTAATTGTGTTTAAGATCTTCTCTGGACTAAAGGGCAAACAAGAAAATTCAAAGCTGTTAAGCGTACAAACTGTGAGACATGCAAAAACAAGTCCAGTCCACACTGTGGATATTCGTAATCCTAAAAGTTGAGAGATTTTATTTTTGTTTTGCTATACTGTTCAAACGTAATTACGCAAAGACTTCCAACTTTTTACATCTGTTTATGTCAAAAAAAGGCCAAAAATGTGGCAAAAATATTTCTGTATGCAAAATAAAACATCTTGTACTTAAAACAATCATGGTCTCAACTGAAAGTTTAGAATCCGCAGAGAGAAATAATTAATACTGAATTACAGTCTGCTTTCGTTTCTGCTGGCGATGGACATATATGCAGAATTCATAAGAGGACCTGTTAACTTCCTCTGTGCAATACTGTGCTGCCATAAGTGGCTGCAGTTGAAAAGTGCTTTATGAGGCACATGGTGCTTTCATACCTACATCCACAACTGTTCTAATCTGACTAAAAATAAATAAATTAGGTTTGATTTTCTCTGATACATGCACTTTACATCTGAAAACACCACCGCAAGTTGATCTGCATTACAAAATGTTAATGTTAAGTCAAGATGAAGCCATTTCGTTGCAACTACTGTCACCAAACACACATGTCTCACCATTATTAGCAAGCTAACAGAGCACACTTTCAATAATATTAGGATCCAATTTTGGCTTGAGTTCTGCAGACACAACTATCCCATTTTCAAGAAATGTAAATGCATGAATTCTATCAAGTGAGCCAAGTTAGGAAAGCTACCAAATGGTCCTGTGATCCTTACAGTGATATATTAATAATCCAGTAATCTGCAGATTATTTTTATGCTTGTTTTCAAAACCAAACAATAAAAATAGGCTTAACTGAACAACTGCACACTATACAGGACATTTCAAGGACTTCAGAATACTTTATTGAAAAAGAAATAAAGGAAGGCTTTAAAAATAAGAACATAAAATAACATTTTATTTCTTCATCAAATAATTTAATGAAGTAATTGTGACAGTTCTGTATCACACACGAGGTTTCTGAAGACTAACTACAGCATTCAAGTAACTGTGGTGTGCATTTTTGGTTTACATCCGGTTTGAATTAAGTGTTCATGTACATCGATAAGAGAATGAGTCACTCACCCAAACAACCTAATACCACTCCTCAGAGAGGTCAGGGCACGATTACCTTATAACAGTGGTTCCCGACCCTCGTCCTGTACCCCTTACCCTGCACCTTTAAGTTTTTCCCTGTTACAAACACACCTAGTCCAAATAATCAGCTCGTTAACAAGCCATTCCCAAGCTAAAAAGACAAATGTGCACATACTCCAGGACCAGGGTTAGGAACCTGTGCTTTATTCTACAGCTCACCTTTTCAGTTACTCTAGCACACCTTCATTCTTTCTTAGCACTACACTCTCCGTCATATACGTTCAAACACAAAGTCACACACACACAGATACACACTCCCTCCTTTTACCTGGACCCTCTTGTGGCTTGTTTGTGAGTGTGTGTGTGTGTGTGTGTTTGTGTGTGTGTGTGTACGTGTTTACCGCAACGTGGCTCCTGCGGCGATCCCTTCATGAACAGCATGCAGGGCGCAGCGTTGATGAGTTTCTTCAGTCTCTCGTTAAGCTCCTCTTTAGGGACGTCCCCCACCCCGGCAGGCCCTCCCCCACTGGACGCCAGCCGCTGCACCTTATTGGTCAGCTCAGGGGCATGTGCGCCATCCAGCCTGTCAATCTTCTCGCCGCCCTAAGGCCCGTCCAAAAAATAAATAAATAAATAAACACCAACACACCATAAGCACAAGATTTGGGGGTGTAGGTTTGCAGGGGGGAGGAGGTGGGGGCACACTACACCATTAATTTTTCAGAGTGTTAGCCTGTTTGTTAGTTTAGATAGTTTGGTGGGGAAACAGAAGAAGGGAGGGGGAGAGAGAGGGAGGGAGGGAAGGAGAGGGAGGGAGAGAAAGAGAGAGAGAGAGAGAGAGAGAGAGAGAGAGAGAGAGAGGGGCCCTAGGCACCTCTAGCTCTTTGGCATGTTAAGCTGTGAGTGAAAGTCTAGCTGAGCAGTGTGATGTGGGGGGTTAACCTCTGATTATTTCTCAGCTGATTGATCCTGACATCATGTTGGTCTTTACCTCTAAAAGCTTAATCGTTAAACTCATTCACTGGGCTCTACGGGCTGTACTCTGAGCCTTTTCATAACAGCATCACAGAGATGCAATAAAAATCACTTTCATGCAAAAAACTTACTGTGTGTGGGCTGAGGTAAAATTCATGCTTTACTTGTTTTGGGATTAAACTAAAGACTAAGGCTACATTAATGAACAATGTCATTTTTTTCTATCATATCAAAACCTCACGAGTACATTTTCCCCCCAATTTCAAAACCCAGCTGCTCTTTATATTGTCAGCTTTTCATGACAAATGAACCAAATGAACAAAAATTCTGAATAATTACAGTGAATAAAATTCAATTTACAATAACTTTAAAGTTTTTTTTCTTTCTAATATAAAGTTACCAGTATCTACTATTTATGACCCATAAATATGAAAGCAAACTGAGTGCAAACATTACAACTAACCCCAAAGGCGAGCTTAACTGTAACAGACAGATGGGCTAGTAGTAACAGTCGCCAAAAAGTCTGGTAAATCTGTCTATGGAATAATTTCAAGTTTTTGATTGGGGGTAAACCATTCTGTAACTCATTTTGATCCTCTCAAGGTAAAATAAACAGGAGACATGTAGCGAGAGTGGTCTGTTGTCATTTCAGGATCTTCAGATGCTTTTCAACATCCTCCCTTCTTCATACTTTGTCTTCAAGCGTATGGAGTCATGCTGGGACAGTACTGCCAAGTCTCACTGGCAGACTGGATAAGGCCTTTGGTCAATCTACAGGGCAGAGTATTGCTTATATACAGTACTCTGGTATACTATCATATTAAGCCGTTGGCAGTTGAACAACACTGGGAGCAAAAGCTTTTCTCTACCGGTCCTGCTTTAAACTGAAATACTACACAGTCTAATTTAAGACAAACCGCTAAATATTTGGCTCATGAGTTTATCCACTATAAAATAATTCACAGACCATATAAAACACCTTACAGGAGATATCAAATGAAACCTATTTCTAGTTACTCCTACAATATTTGTAACTCTGCATCTGGTACATTTATGCAAGTGTTCTGGGAATGTTCTAAAGTAACAGACATATGGACCCCTACAGTAGATATATTATGTAAATTACTTGATCTCAGTACGCCTCTGTCACAGCATTTATGTCTCTTAAATGATGACTCAACCCTTCAGTTTTCTTTGACACAAGGATGCTAAAAGCAAGTTTTACAGCTACCAAAAATGGTCTTACAACTTTGTATACTACCCCACAGTTTCCAGCTATGAAATTCTGGATATCTAGCTATCAAAATCTAATTTGAAGGGAACATCTTACAACTAAGCTTAACAAAGCAAAGCATTCAACAATTAGTAACAGGGAGAATTCATATGACTCTATTCAAGAAATCTAGTTTCCCACTGGATTATGCACTCTTCATTGTCTGGTTGTTTGTTTTGTACTGCCTTTGTCCTATCTTTGATCTGTGTGTACACTTGAAATTATATGTCACCATCCTGCCTTACCCACACCCCCCCCCAAAAAAAATTATATATATATATATATATATATATATATATATATATATATATATATATATATATATATATATATAAAAAATGTAAAATATACACGTAAAAATAAATAAGATCAGTAAAAAGTGGCTGTGTAGAATGTGGTACATTTATTTATGACCACTAAGAAGAGCAGCAAAAATATCAGCAAGATTAAATATATTTTCTATGCAATCTATAGTACATTTCTGATGAACTGTGCATAAAAACCTAAAAAAATATACACAATATAAGAGGCTTAGTGAAAACTAACTGTGATCACGGTGTGAAGGCTGTAATTTAGCCTGCCTAGTTCTCACTGCATGTTATTCACATCTTACAGCCATCAAGAGAGTGGCTAAAATAAAGTGTGTATTCTGTGACTTATATAACAACTCAGTAACAGTTAGGATGAAAAAGAACTTTTATGGTTAAAGTCTTCATTGTGAATCCTGGGAAGTACTGTCTAATTGCTGTCAAAATTTGCAGATGGCATTCTCAAATTTTCGTAGCAACATGTCTAAAAGCACATTTGACTTTGAATCTATTTAACTACATAAAATATGCAAGTTACATTTTACCCTGTGTTGGTTTGTGTCCTGCTCTCCCCTACAAAGGTTTCATTATGACAGTGACAGTATGTGGGACATGACCTAAGATGGATGGAACTCACAATGAAAGACTTTAAAGAGAAACACAGTAGTTTATTTTGCTGCTGAAGATGTTCATCAGCACCTGTTTTAACAATCCTAAGCACATACTCACATTCAGCTGGCTATCAGATTCACAGACTATTGTTTAACTTAAATAAAATTTCACTGTCACTTCACTGGTTAATTCTTGGATTAAATCCTGCTTACAAAACAGGGCAAAGTGGAGCATGAAACTCATATAAGCTCATGCAAAACTATGCTTCGAAAAACCACAGCTTTGTTGCACTGACAGCGCTGTCTATAATTATGAAGCTACATTTAGTCAGCAATCTTCCAACTTTATGTGGGGGGTAAAAAGGCAGGACAACATTTTAAATCAGGTGGAATATTTTCCTGACATTTCGGATAGCAATGATTTATAATAGCTTATAGTTTGGGGGACCATTTGTGAATATAAGCTTGAAGTGCTCTATAGGAGTAAAATCATACCTTGAAAAAGAGGAACGTAGGAACTGAGCTGATCTCATATTTCTCAGACACCTCAGGGACTGCTTCAGCCTCCAGCTGTGAGAGAGAGTGAGAGAGAGAGAGAGAGAGAGAGAGAGACAAAGGCAAAGTGAACGGGAGAAAACCTTGACGCACTACTGACCTGGTAAATTTCCAGTCATATTTAGCCACCAGATATTGAAATCCATAAATCACTGACCCAGGTTATGTCATGATTGCAGTAGTTACCCTCCGCCCCAGGCTAATACTGCAGTTTGGGCTTCTGACAAGAGCAATGAGCTGGAGGATCATAGTTGACAAGCCTTGACTAGGGACTGGCTGGTCAAATTAGGACATAAATAGGGACAGCACTCCAAAACAGCCCTGTGTGGTCCCACTGCAAGCATTTATGTGTACTGCATTCCAATACAAATAGCATTTATTAAAAATAATCCCATGATGAAACACTGTAGCAATTAATGAGAGACAAACCACAAACAAACTAATGCATGCACAGCAGATGAGATTACACTAAAACTGCTCATTCAGGAATTCTCTAATGCAGAAAGCTTAGCTACATGTTCTAAATCCAGTGACTCAGTAAGACCAAAGTTATGAATGTGGCTTTTGGATGAAATAATCTATAACTTCCTAGAACAAAGGTAATATTGACCGATACTGACTTATTAGAGGTCTCTCTAGAGCCCTCTAGTGGTCTTTGGGACACATGGCAGTCAAGGTCACACAAAGCCTTGGGCAATTTAACAGTCCGCACAGTCCTTTGACAATAAGAAAGCCTGTGCAACCTAGAAGGTATGTGTGAGTTTAAAATTAAAGGAGTAAAATGGGTTCATTTAAAATCTTACATCTTAGTCTAATTTAAAAGGAAAAAAGCAATCATTCAATCACACCATCTTTATTAAGGTCATAAGGCTGTATAGAGGTTTACCTTCCAAGCTGCGTTTATTATGATATAAAACAGATAATTGAACAGTATTTATTAAAAAACAAAAAGTAATAAAGAAGCTAAGGAATCTCCAACAGTAACATATTCATGAAAAAAAGCATTTTAGCCTAATACTAAGTGGTGCACCTTCTTGCAAAATCACATAACAAATCTCATGAGACACAGAAAAACATAGAAGTACTTGTTTTCTCAGTCCATTCCTCAGGCAGACACAGTTTTCTTCATATTATAATGTCTGCATTTAGTTCTTCAACCAGTTTTAACTAATCAGGAACTGATGTACTTTTATTGTAGATTTCTACATTTCAGAGACTTTTATTGTATGTATAGATTTCTAAATATCTTTAAACAAACTGTTCAATGCTGGACGATGAATCAGAGTCTAAATCTGAAGTTAGTTTACTGCAGTGAATCAAATAAATAAAATAAATCAAAGCATGAGTAACCACTTGGCCCAGCTCCGCAGGAATATTACACCATATTAAATCATTGTGGAATCCATAATGGATGGAACTGTTGAGACGTTTACAGTTACTCAAACACATACTTAACAGTTATATGTTTTAAGAAAGGGCTTTCAAAATACACAGAGTGGGCATTATATATTAGGGAAGGTTGAAAGGCATACTGTGGTGCTCCTTAAATTTACTTCTTTTAAATGCCAACCTGAAACCATCATTAAGTATTCAATCAAACCTACAGGCATTTTGTACCTTCAAGATGGCACAAATGGAGAATACTAGTGAACCTACCTTGACAAACATGGTATGTTTGTGCTCCTTGGCTAACTCCTCCATCACATCGTTCATCTGAGAGCACTGTGGAGCCCATGGTGCATGGAAATGGACAACTGTGAGAGACCTAACAACAACAGAGAGAAAAGGGAAATGTTACTACAATAATGATCCTACATCTAAGCTACATCATGCAACAACACGTGCTGCTGTGAGAGCTTCACAAAGTAATGTTCTGAATAACTACCATATTTCACACTTTCACACTCACCATGCTTAATTACTAAGCCATGCATATAGTTTAGTGGTGAACAAAATACAATATGCCTACAACTAATACAGCAGCAGGTAAACTTGCTTCTTCTTTTTACACTGCATTCATGTCCAAGGACTCCACTGGTTACCATTTATAGTGGATTACATCATGGTAAACACTTAAAGCCTCACTCTAAATCAGTGGTTCTCAGTTCTGGTCCTGGAGTAGTCCTGTCTTGCACATTTAGCGTTTTCCCATAACACACTCAGGAAAGTCCTGTTAATTATGTGATAAGCTGAATCAGGTCTGTTGGTGCAGGATAAACATTCTTGGAAAGCTACGTTCAACTCATAAAGGGCTTAGTAATTAGCCAAACATTTACAGCTCTAAATGAAGATACTTAAGATTAAAATCATGGTTTCATGGTTCTCAATCCTATTCCTGGGATCTCATACACATGCTCCCACACATATAATATCAAGACCTTTGTCAGTTTGGTCAAGCATGTAAAAGCATGAAAAACTGTGTGCAGTGCTACACAGTTACACATTTTCTTTGCTCCACTCTTGATTGAAATCATTACTTCATCAGCTGAACGATACTGGGAATAAACCGCTGCATAGAGCAGACTGACCAAGTGTCATGTCATTTAACATTGCCTTCTGGTCTGCACAGTATTATGGCTACTAAAATTGAACTTATCTTAACGGTCTACCTGCTAATTAATTTCAGTTTATGATCAAATAGTGCTGGGGCCACAAAGGGCTGATGTGGCTGCAGGTTTTCATTTCAATTGAGCAGAAACATACTTGATTCCAATTGTTTAATCAGCTGGTCTTAGTCTTAAAACAAGTGATTCATAATATCCAGTGTGCTCCTACTTTGTAAGAAAGAAGACCTGCAGCCATTCCAGCCATATGGCTTACTTCATCAGGGGGCTGGCACACAAAAAAGCTCTACTTAGGAACTCATGTAGGGAATACTGTAAGTCTAACACTGTGCCCAAACAGTTTTCAGTGTGTTTCGAGACAATTTAACATAAAATCTCAAAAATTTAACTGAATCTTCCTTGAATTGAAAATCATTGAAAAAATGTTTATCATTATACATGTACTATTACATGATCAAAAATTTTCTGAGAAAATATGTTGAGCCACACAGCAAAACCCACCAAAGGGATCTACTAATATAAGAAGTTCTGTGCTGTAGAGTACAGCAGGTTAGGCATGTGGACGTAATACGATAAGAAAAAACAGGAAAAAAGAGACACTGTTTTGGGATGACCCTTTAAGACTACTAATTACTAACAGGCACAGTTTATATAATTAAGCACAAAGTTCATGTCCAGCAATTCAGCCAAGAGAAACAAGTCTAGACAAGTAGACAGAAAAGCAGGAAGAGCAGCCGTAAAACCAAAATGTAGCACAACAAGGGTGAGGGGAGAGGCATATCAGTCACCTAAACATAAAATGTGCTTTCAAATTGGAAATATACCTTCTGATATAAATGACATGGGAAATAAGTTACTCTCTAGTTAAGATAGCAAAGCCTACTCAAGATTAAAGTCTACCAACAGCAGTAATGTGGACTCTACCGAATTTACAAAAATTACACAAAATTAAATGGTTCAGAGTGCTTTCGTGTGAAATGCTCTGTTCTAAAGAAACTTGTTGAGCCAGAACTGTTCACAGTGGTGGTGACGGAAACCAGCCATCTGAATAGTTTAATGTCTCTGAAAGCTCCCTCACGGAAAGTTAATATAAGAAACAGTTAGATATATGGTGCCGGACACATTTTTATGATACTTTTTACTAGAAAGTATTTTAATCTATTTATTTTAATACATTAATGGCAGAGGGATACATGCAGGACACTGTACGGCAAAGTAGTTAGTCCCCAAAAAAAAACCTTAAGATTTATTTATTTTTTATTTTGACATAAGACACGTGTAGGTTCACTGGTGGTTTTGGCTAGTAAACAAAACGGCTATATTTGTGTTGTAAACATAGCGATCTCTGGTTCCCATCTCCACCACTGTTAAGAAAGGAGTCTGTGAGTTTCTCTTCAATGAACCACTTCACATCAAACCACTCTGAATGACCCTGTTGACATCTCAAGGCCTGAATTATTCAGAAATTTTGAAAAATGGTGGAATTCCCTTTTATTACACCCGACTGTCTGCTGCTCAGCCAACTTTAGCATCCTTAGCTTTAAAATATTTTTTGTTTTTATCCTTTTTTGTGGCATTGTTTCATTTGTGGCTGTTCCACCAGCTTGAAGTGAAGCAAGCCGAGCAAATCGAGCTGCATTCCCTTCTATGAAAAGTGTTAACTTACAAAAACACTTCATATCAACTTGTGTCATAGCACTGTCACTTACATGCACTCATATAACATCGTCACCACATTATTATTAACGTAAATAAAAGGTGAATGATAATGATTAATATTATTGTGGTTTCAGTTCATATAAACGCGAGCTAGCACAGCTAACTAACCAACATGCTCCTAATCTGCGACCAGCTAAGCTAACCGGTAGCCTCATTTAAGCTAACGACAGTTACATTATCTGTTGTCATTTTTGTTGCTTTGTCCGACGGTTTAGAGGCTGGTTGTCTGTTTTTACTGAGACTGAGTAAGAGGACGGTATTTTTACACACCTGCCGGCCTTTTTTAGTAGCTCCTCAAACTGCTGCGGCGTCGCTACGTCCGTCAAGTTCGCCATGACTGCAGGCAAATGTAGCCGCGTACCTATTCACTGGTTTTCGCCCGTGAAGGCATTACTAATCAATCTACGAAACGTCTTCTTAGTAAAGTGAAACCAAATTTATTTCCGTTTAATGTCTGGTTAACCTAAAAAGAATTGGTGATTGTTTGTGTTTTTCTATATGTATATCTTTACAGCAATGTTTTGTCATGTTTTACACTATATGATAATATAGAATATTATATTTCTTTAAATCAGTGGTCAGCCTTTATGCATTTAACATTTTTTTGTCATTGATGTTTGTAGCTAATAGTAATTCCCTTTTTCTATTTTTTCTGACATGTTCTGCTGGTGACATCTTGTACTTTGTGACTGGTCGCATCTCTCACTTTGTGGCTTTATCAGATAATTTTAGACCAAAAGGGTCTAAAAAGAGAAGAGTAGAACTAAATAAACCTGAATGCTCATGCTGATAGATGCTGGATGTACTAAGAGATCCCACTGCAGATCAATAAGTTACTCGGTGCTTAAGAAGTTTTCTCATCTGATGTGTTGGTACTTCTACTTTTATTGTTAGTTTCACTTGAGTTATTTTCAATTGAAGTACCAGTACTTTTGCTTGTGTGTGGGTATGGCTACTCTACCCCCCTCTGGTTATATCACATCAAGGGTCATCGTGATTGTGATCTATAATGCACAAAAGCGTGACCTTTTTTCTTCACAGTTATCTGTGTATTTTTGCTGGCAAAATGTGAGATATTTTACAATATTACATTTCAGACAAACCATACCATGCAAGATAATATGAATCAAAAGAAATTGTATAGAAATGATCTAATGCGACGTCGAACTGTTGATTAAACTGTTCTATCTTTCCAATTTCCCTCACGGAAATAATCCCTGTAAATGGACATTATAGTTATAATGCACGTGCTGTTAAAATTAACCCGGCTATCAGTGACTTTGAAGATGATAGGTCGCGCTTTCGCGCTAAAAGTCCCTTTAGCCAATCAAAATGCCGTATTCTCAGTGATCCCGCCTCTAATGGACTACACTCGCACCCCATTGGCTAAACAGACGGTCTGTCATGAAACACGAGCACAACAGGAAAAATTAAACAGGAGAAAACGGAGGAAACTTCTCAGCGGCGGAAAGCACCGATTTGGGTCCGTCCACGTTTCTTTTTTATTACTGACTTGGAGCAAATATAATTTTGAGGTGTTTTTATTTAATCTACGGTGCCTTTTCATACAAACTTTTTCACGATTTAAAACGAAGTGCATGGTAACCTTTTTTTAATTCCTCGACTGTTTACATGATGATACATTACCCGGACTGAATTCCAGCGTTTCTCGCCTTTATTAGAAGCTGTTAGGTAGTTTTACTGAACTAACTCGTCCTTGATAAGACCTTTGAGAGCGCAAGAAATCCGCTCGTCATGTCGATGGATTATATAAGCCCACTACTGAAGAACAAGAGAGGCCGAGAGGGAGATGAAGAAGAAGAGTGGGACTTCCAGGCGGTAAATAAAGGCTCTGTTTTGAACCTTAGTCTCCTTAAAAGCGTTACACCTACACGCTTAAAAAAGATGGTTCTGCAAGGGCTCTTTAGTAAAGGCAGGGGTTCTGTTTAGAACCAGGAGATCTATACAGAACCATTTCATGCCTAAATGGATCTTTGCATGGTTCTTCAGATTGATGGAGAATGTGTTGTATATTGTTTTATATAGAACCTTTTTTGAAAATGGTTCTATATAGCACCAAAAAGGGTTCTTGTATTGTTTCGATGTCAAGATTGTAACAAACAATTGATGCTATATGTACCCATATACAACAAATTCTCCATCAATCTGAAGAACCATTTTGCCATAAAAAAAAACATTTAAGCATTAAATAGTTCTACAGAGAACCATCAGAACCATTGCCTTTACTAAGGAACCCTTGAAGAGCCAGCTTTTTTTAAGCGTGTAGCATTAGCCAACATCGTTGTCAGAGGTCATTTATTCTGGTTGGTTTCACGTCTGCCCAGATACTGCACTGCCCTTGATGGTAATGGCTCTCTGACAAAGCTATTATTAGCAGAAATAAGTTATGTAAGTTATAGATGGAGGGCCTACGCTGCTGTAGCCCATACAATACTGTTTGCTCATCACTCAATCAATCCTTGTTTTCGAATATAAACACACAAGGCTGTCTTCTTTCCCTGAATTTGTCAGAAAAGAGTGTGCAATGGACTGGAAAGCTGTGTCCAGGTTGAATATGGCACCTTGACCGAGAGCCCAATGGACACCTGGGAGACCCAGCAGGTCAACCCTCTGAAGGACACAATCAACAACCACCACGTGTCCACTAAGGTAGAATTCTTGACCTTGGCTTGTTTCCTTACCACCTGTTTTTTGATAGTCAGAGTGCACTCCAGCAACTCTGAGTCACTGGCACAAAGTGCACTCAGAGTGCACAAGTTACAGAGGGTACCCAGTAGTTCCCTATACATGTTATTCAGACATGTTAAGAAAGATTACACACTGTAGGGAGTGAAAATGTTCACTTTAAAGGGAACTTCTGTAAGACAGCAGTGTCTAATCTTATCTACAAAGGGTTGATGTGGCCTCAAGTTTTTATTACAACAAAGCAAAAGAACACATGAGTTGTTAAAGACTAGCCGATTAAACCAGTAGAATCACCTGTGCTTCTGCCACAGCAGTGCTTTGTGAGTAAGATTGGATGCTCCTGGTGTAGGGAGTAGTGAATGATTTGGTTGTAATGATTTCAATACAGTAATAGTATCTCATATGCCTGGTGGTCTCTTCTGAGGGTCTTTTATTTGTCATCTTTCATAGAAACCATACTCATCAAAGCTAGGCTTCTGGGTGCATCCTATCAGAGAAAAGTGGGAGGGGAGGAGTGTGTGCACACTAATACTCAAAAGGCTGGACTTTTTCTAAAGGCACTTATGAATTCTATAAATTCTGGCAATTTCTGGCAAAGTTTGTTTTCATAAGAGGGCTGACATGACTAGAGCTGCAACAAATGACTATTTTGAAGTCGAATAATCTATTGATTATCGAAACAAATAATTCGGATTATGAATCGCTCAGTTACCAAATAACTCTTATGTAGCTATCACTTTTAAAATTTAGCTTGAGGTTGTTTTATCCATCGCTAACTAACAGTGAAGACAATAAAGATGAATACCTTATTTAAAAATTCACTGATTTAATGAACTTTTCTGCTAATACAGAAGACAAATAAAACAACATTTTTTTTCATGATGTGCAGCAATAACATGCAACAAAACTAAATCAGTTTTCCCTTAATCACGCCAACAGGTTCTCTGTGCTTCACCAACCACGCAGCCATATCTGTACACAAACATCACACAAACAATAAACAACACACAAACATGAGCGTGGATCTCTGTGTTCTCTCCATTATATAATCATATCCTGCTTTCTGAGTGCAATATTATTGAAATAGTATAATGTTGGACAATAACTTTCTTAAACTGCAGCTCTGTAATGGAGCTGAATGCAGTCCAGCAGCGATGTTGACCGCCCCAAAAAAGTGTCAGAGAACACGCATTTCGAAATAGAAAATATTACAGCTCATAACATGAAGTAGGATGACTTTTAATATTAACATTAGCTAACTATCTTACTGAGATGAATCTTCTTCACCCAGTGAGCCGACACGTTTCCTCTTCAGATGCTCCAACATGGAGGATGTGATCCAGTGCCAGCTAAGGACGGCTTTACAAACGGCACAACTAACAACATTTTTTTCAGAGTTAAGCGTGAAATGCTCCCACACTTTGTTCTTGAGGCTATCCTCGTGTTTTTGTTCACTCTCCAGTAAGCAGTCATGTCAAAACATTCCTAGTTAGCACTAGAAACACGTGGGATGATGTCACCAACTAATCGACTATTAAATTAGTTGGCAACTAACTTGGTCCTCGATTTTAGTCAACTAAGTCAATTAATCGTTGCACCCCTAGACACAACAAGCACTGAAAAAGTTTTTTATGTGAACTTTTATTCATCTGAGTATTATGCAGTGTATATAAACAGATCTCTGTAGAATCAAAGCCTGTTTAAAACATAAAATATGTAAAATATAATTAAATATTGATTGTTTCTCTTTATGAACACATTGCCTTGATTGATGATGTTGATGAATTTGATCAACAGAAAATGACATCTCATGATCACCGTGATCAGTGTTTAGGGAATATAATATTAAGGACCATGTAGAGTGAAATATAGTGAGGAACTAAAAAATGGCTAGGAAGCTGAAAACATGTTCAAAGCTTAAGTGATCCCACTGTGGCATATATCACATCCACAGAGTCCTCTGATGGTGCTATGAGGATAGGCAAGGTTAGTAATTCACAGGCCAAGGACAAAATATTGTAGTTGGGCTGCACTTACTTGCCACAATTGTTCTTAAACAAGAGAAAAACAAAATGTTGGTGAGCAAAGGTCTGAGCTAACCCAGTGGTACCATTCTCAAGGTCATAAGCTGGTATTCTACTCACAGTAGTCTAGAACCTCCTAGTACTATTACTGAAGCCTGAGTGCCAGATTGGTGTGAAGTGCATGATAAAATTCAGCACACTAAAATTCAGACCAAACTGTAAAAGTGTTGTAATTCTCCACTTTTGGAGTTTTCCGTTAGCCAGGGGTTTAGATTCATTAGGGCAGTATAGCCACATGCTTAACATAAAAGTATTTTTTCTGAGTACTTTTGCACATTTTTTTTTTTCTTTTTAGGATAATTTTATAGTATGACACTACTAAAAAATCCAGGCTCGTCTAGTAGGACACTGCGGACTGATTGTAGGAGGAGATGAATGTCTTGCACAGTGGAATGCCTTGCAGTATGCATGCAGACAGTTCCCCAGTAGTAATTTCAAATTCCCTAACCTAATTTTAGAGGGTTGGAAAAGGTAATAAATAACTTTGGTAAACAACGGATGTTTTTTGCAAGCTCAGTGGCACAAGAGTTATGAAGAAAAGGAAAACAGTTTAAAAGCTACCTGAAGTTTGTTTGGTGAAACTGTGAAACAGATTCATCATCTTCTCTCTAGAGTGCCCCTCTAAAAAAGAGTGCATTGTTTGTAATTACAGTGTTTTTATATAGCAAGCAGATAAGGGAATCATCAGTGAACTTATCCCACTCTGGGTGACTGAACTAGATTGTACTAGACTGGTTTAATTACCTGGATGTTAACAGGTTAACATCATGCTAAGACTTACTTAACCTGATCATAGAAGAAAAAGAAGCACAGTGCTGCTTGTATACTAGGACACTAATCGTTTCTGAGCAAGTGTGCGCACACACATTCACAACTGAATTCACATCACTTAAGAAATGCTTAATGTTGACTTTTTAAACCAGGTTAACAGTAAAAAGTGACTGAAAAGTGAAGAATATAGGATTTTGTCTTTGTTAGGTGATGTTCTTTTTACATCAAAGCAAATATGACCACAGCACTGAGAAATAATGTTATTGTTGGAGAGGAGGAGATTAAGAGGCAGAATTAGTCACTCATTTGGCATGTTATTAAAGGGTTGACTTTTGGTTACTAAACAGCGCCCGTTTTGAAGAAAGTAGCTTCACTTTGCTTCGCACTGCACTGCAACATACTGTATGCTTTTCAGCAGGGGTGCATCGGAATTGGTGAATGTTTTTGCTTCAAACCTGCAATTGACAATTGGTCAATTTTTTGTTTTGATTTTGGCCGATTTGTGTTGTAGTTTATGACATGAATGATTTGAGGCAGGTATGTGCTCTTGCCGTGTATTTGAATTCTGCTGCTACGCCTTTACCAAAACCTTGCAGCGTAATTTTGCATGACTCATTGTGCTGAATAGCCAGTTCCCTCTTACTTTCGATGTAGCACTGTAGCGCTTTATTTTGCCAAGTATGTTATACATACAAGAAATTTTGCACACATGTATGACATATAACATACTAAGGGAACGTTTAAAATAAAAATACAATAAAAAGTATAAAGAATGAGAAATAAACTATGAAGAATAACAAAAGAGCCATGTAAAAGGAGCTAAAGAGATGTGTGAATATCTGTACATATGCCGATATGAATATCTGTACCTATGCAGGTCTGAGTAGAAGATACTATAAAAACTGTTATATCGGAACAAAACCTCGTATCTCCAACATGATAACTTTACAGGAGAAGGAAAAAACCTTTTTTTGTAAAAAAACAAAACCTTTTTTGAAAAAAACGCTTTTAATGTAAGTCAGTGGAACAAGTCTTTTTTCTGTCTCATTTTTGGCCATTTCTTTTGGTCCATTCACCGTGAAATTGACACACAATGTAAAGGGTAACAGGCACCTTTAAATTATGTCAAAAACTGAAAAACAACAAAAATGGAGATCGATATACAGAATATTACAGAATGATATGAACATTTGCAAATTCAATATCTGTACCGTTGTGCTAATAAGCATGATGTTACAGAAGAGTTACTGTAATAAAATAAGGAGGTTTGTTTGGTTTAGTGGAAGTTTAAAGTGGAAGGTGTCCACTGTGGAAAATGAGCGCTACAGCACTGGGAGAAAAGCTGTTAGCATGTCTGGTTGTGCTGGTTTTGATGGCCTTGAATCTTTTACCAGAAGGAAGTGTCAGTTAAGCCAGTTTGGCCCATTAAAGAGCAAATAATGTTATTTATATTGTGGCTTGTAAGATAGAGAGTACTGGAAATGTGTTGGTCTGTTTTATGTGTTCATTTGGCCCACATGGTGACCCTTATTCACAAGTTCTGTTAGAAGAGTGCAAATTTGACTGCCTTTACCAACGTACAAACTTCTCTGCATCTGATTCATGAAACTTTTGTACAACGTTGAAACAAGTGGAAATTGTGAATTGTGTGCAAATGAGTGTGAAATCAAGCGCCACCTTAAAAGCATTTCATTTACATATCATTTGCTTGAAGCATGCAGATGTTTCATTAGGTAGCCAGTAAAAATGACAGCATTAAGTAGCGTGTGAGCTCATAGCTGTGCTCCTAGGCAGAGTTTGAGGGTACCCCAACTGACCAAACCTTTATAATGTTAAAAGTACAACCACTGGAAAGAATAAATTGTAAAATAAACAAAGCATTTTCATTTTTCTAAGACAGTAGAGCGATGTGATTGTGTAGTGTGTTTATTTTCCTAAAATTACATATGAACACTGTTATTACATAGTGTATTAAATGCTTCTGCACTAGCTGTGTTGTACTTTTTTATTTTTTGGTTGGTGTCAGTAATATAAAATAAAAGTGCAGTGTCATATGTCTTTAAATGGAACATGGAGCAGTTGCGTTAGTTGTACTGGAGTACCATGTGCACAGTCTATTAGTATTATTGTTCTTTCTATTTTTATTCTTGTCATTGGTATTATCGATGATGTTGATAATAATTTTGGTTAATTAACTGCAAATCAAGCATTTTTTTCAGGTTACTAAATTATTACACTCAAATTTACGCACACTCTCACAGGACGTGAGTTTGATTGTACAGATATGCTAAAGAGATGAAAGTGAAAAATACCAAAACTGTCCAATTGTGAAATTTATCAGATTTGATTATACACAGTTTTGATGAATAAGGCCCTGTATGTTCGAGTGAAAGAAAGGATAATAAAAATTAGCAGTTTGCCTGTAAAGAAATCTGAATCGGAGGCCAAAAAAATTCACGATCTGTGCATGTCTACTTTTGAGGATATGGCTCTATAAGAAGAAGTTCAACTTGTGCAATTGGATGTAGAACCTATAGCTGAATTCATTATCATATTGACTTTGAATTGTATGTGCATGTGCATGTGCGTATACTATGTTGAATTGTATATGTGTGGGCTTTTTAACAGGTTCTGGCAACTCAGAATGGCGGTGCTCAACAGTGTTGCCCCAGATGCATGGCAGGAGAACCGGTGAGATATAAAGTGCTGTCTTTCTAGTTTACTTATCTCTCTGAGCTCATTTACAAGGCCAGAGGCCGCAATACTTGCATAATATTGCAGTGTTATGATGATACAGTCTGATGATAACCACAAATTGTATGCACACATACTCGCTGCAAACTTTATACTTTATTTGGGAACTGTATGCTTTCAGCATGCGCATCCATATGCCCCACAGCATTATTGACTGCAGTGAGATTGCCTTTGGAAATGTCTCACTTTTAGCAAATCAATACATGTTTCTGATGATAAAGAAATACACGTTTCGAACGGTTTACCTGGAGGCGGGGGCAGCTAACGGCCGATCTCACCGCTGGGCTCTTTAGATCCACCTTAGCAGAAGTCAGCATATATGAATATCAATTTGCGAAGGGTTAATGAACATTATGTGTGAAATGACATTGGCGCTGCGGAAAGGTGACCTGTGTCACATCAATGTTTTCTCCATGTGTGTCTCTCAGGGCCATATAAATCATATCATGCAGAGGTATTGATCACAAGGTCAGGCGGGTCCTGCAGAGGATGAATAAGGAAGGAGACTGAAGGGAACAGGCCAGTGAGAGGAGGAGTAGCCTGCACTTTGTCCAGCGCTTATCACAGCACACGTTGTGCCTTGTTTATCCTTGTTTATTGCTCAGAAGTACTGTATTACGGTAATGTCACCTGTAGCTTATATTAGCACCCGATTGACTGCACAGTTAATGGAAGGGCTGACCACAGGACATTAGTACTAATTTCATATTCTAACATTCAATATGAATGGTAATTTGGATACTACTACAGTGTAGTTTGAGGGAAATGCCACCAGTATGATTTATGAAAAGCCATATACTACTGCTTGGCCTAAGGGACTTATTCCTTTTTTATTTAGTACAGATTAAATGCAATTGTGTGTTTGAGAGGTTTACCATGCCTTTACAAAACACAATGATCCTTTTGTAGGTGATTTTGTAGATTCCTGTACCTTTTTCGAGTATGATTTCTTTTGTTTTTTTCACAGATTTATTTGGTCTATTGTTGATTTATCAAATTGTTTTTTCACATTATTGTTATTAAAGTAAATGACAAATTGTTGTTATGGACCTGTAATGTACAAATATTTTCAGTTCAAACCAAGAATGTAAAACCCTCTTTCAGCTTTTTATATCTTTTATCAACAGACTCCGTAAGAAGATATTGTAGATTTATCTTCTTTCATATTCTTTTCTTTCCCTTTTAAGTTCTGCCATGTGAAGTGTTCCTTGTGAGAAGGAAGGGGTGGGTCAGTAGCCTCTTGTTGTAATGACCTCATCTTTTAACCGGATACAATTATGTAACATTTTACATAAAGTCTAATTTGAGTAAGACTGTCTTGGTGCTTTAATTTATATTGATTAAGTGTGTAGTACTTTCTTCAGTGAACAGCAGGTGGTGCTGTGCCACTCTGTACTGCACCTGCACACTGAGATGTGCCGCATTACATTGGCACATTGATCTCAGGACCTTATTGCGTGATTTGATGCATAATTGCAAAATTACATATGTTAACAAATAAAGGGTCAATTTTTACTGCTGAGAAAAACAGTAGCCTCTGTGAAATAACCTGCCTTGTTTTGGATTCATACATAATGTGTAATGATGAATTCTGTTCATAAACACATAGAAGAAACTAGGCTTTGAATAGACCACATAAGTGTGACTTTATTATGGCGCTAATGAAAGGCAAGGATGGCTGTTTATCTGTATCTGTATCTGAAACCTCAGAGGAGCTCCTCAATTTGACATGAGCATCTTTCCTCCAGTTTACTGTGACAAGTACCGGCCTATTCAGACTACCTCATAAAACAGCCCTCGACTTCGACAGACTTATAATACTGCCTGTGTTGCTATGAATTCATAAGTCATAGTTTCTGCTCTTGTAAGTTATAAAGGAATTATTTCAGCTCACGAGAAGCCGTGGGGATAGGTGGAAGTTTGTGGTAAGTCAACCAAGATGGATTTAAGTGTATTACCAGCTCAATCTTGTCTGTCCTCCCCCAGTGTTGCCTCTTGTCGCCTGAGAAATGAGAGCGAGAGTACGCTCAGACAAAGCTTGACCTCCAGGGGCTGACTCTCACAGCCTAGATTTTCAATAATGTGGGACAATAAGGCTTAGGCTCCTAACCTGCTGCAATATGCTACAAGTGTAAAGAGCTTAGCTACTAATAAAGGAGGCAGCGAGCATGAGGGAAAAAAAGAGGGGAGAAAAAAAACCCTCATCTTCCAAACTCATATTTGGAGATCAAGCTTGGCTGTGTGGCCCATAAGAACACTTCATAAGGACAGTGATGAGATGTTGAGTGGGGGCTTGAGGCAGAGCCAGAGCTTTTCATGCTGGTCAAGCTTGACAATTGCCATTTGACATGTTGGATATGAATAAGGGCTGTATGTGAATCCCCTCTGAAGGTTTATGACAGGTGCACATCTGTTTATTTTGATGTCAGTCCTTTGGCCTCATAAAGACGTATCAGCATTTTCTTTCTCTCGCAGCTCTCCATGCGCACTCGTGGTGACCTGCTGCTTCCATAAGAGGGCCAGGTTGCTGGGGTGCTCCTTGGGGAGGTGAGGGGCTATTATGGCTTTATTGTGGAGATCAGCAGGTCACAGAGCATGCTGCACACACAAAGAGAACATTTCCGCTCTTGTAGTTTTCCAGTCATAGCCAAGATGATGAAAATCATGAAGTATTCAGAATTGTCCCATTATGCATACATGCATACATATATATATATATATATATATATATATATATGCACACATAGAGCAGTGGGGTCTTAAGGTCCCCTCTACTGAAATTGCTTATATTTTGCACTCTTTTCTGATTTAATACAAAGGTTTTCATAACAGTATAAATTATCAAGATAATTTGAGTGAAAGTCGAAGTAGAATCTGAAACACCTACATGAATTTCAGAATTTCTTCATATTTGGTATGCTGTAATGAGAGCGTGCACTCAAGCTGAACATGACAAGTTTGTGCAAAAGCATCTGATGAGAAGATCAGCTCCACCTGAGAGATGTCTGAACACAAGTTTCAGTAGAGGAGATAAGAGTAAAATAAAACTAAACTTTCCTGCAATGTCACAATGTTACCAAAACTGTAATAGTGAACTAGAAATAGTGTAAAAACGTTTTCTTTCTTTTAATTTATAATGTTACCAAATGTTACCAAAACAACGTATACGTAACGTAACAATGTATTTACATATATCTGTTTATACAGCCCCTCCCATTCATGCTGAAGTGATACAGAGTGTTTCAGTCTTGACTTCTTTTTAAATGAATCATAAAACGCAGCAGCCAATTAGAAAATATATCCTTTTACATGTGTCAGCCTTAAAGACACAGTGACGAAAATAGCCTGACATCTGTTTTTGGTCCATAAACCCTGCACAAATGTTGTAATTGAACCAGAGGGAAAAGTAAGATGCCAGACAGAATATGGGCCCTTTATGCAGATATGTGATAGATAGATAGATAGATAGATAGATAGATAGATAGATAGATAGATAGATAGACAGACAGACAGACAGACAGACAGACAGATAGATAGATAGATAGATAGATAGATAGATAGACTTTATGGTTGAAAGGTGTATACTTAAATGCTTGAAATATTTGCCTTTTGATTTTGAAGAAAAATATAAATACCAAAGTTCATGTATGAATTTACTTTAAAAAATGTTTAATTTTACAAATATACTGTTTGGAATAATCCATTTACCAGTCATTTTTTACAGTACTGCTCAGCAGCAAATCTCAGTGCCGTTGGAACAAAACTTCCAATCTCCAAAATGGTAACTTTACAGTAGAAGGAAAAAACCTTCTTAACTTTGAATGAAATGAACTGAACAAGAAATTATCCAATAATTTTAGCATGACTGTTGGTCCATTCATCATGAAATTGTCACACAATGTACATGACAGTCAGTGTTCGCAAAAATAAGTAAATAAATAATTAAAAAAAAAAAGGAAAAGGTAGTTGTAAGTTTTTGTCCGGAGAGTGACTTCTTCTTCAGTCCTGTTTTTCAGTCCTGTTGGAAACGCGTCTCAGGTGGCTGTTGAGCGAACACCGACAGAGTGAAAAGCTACATAAAGGCAGAAGAGCGCTGCTTTGAAGAATATAAAATGGAAGTTGTTTGAAGTTGAATTGAAGTTTGTTTAACACTATTGTGTAATTTCATATGTGTATTTCATGGTTGTTACTAAAATGTAGAACATAGTTAAAATAAAGAACGCCCTTCTCTGTGTGTGTCACAACTTTTGACAGGCAATGCATATGTATTTGATTATGTATAGTCATAATTGTCATATAGCTCATATAGCCATGTATATAATCACACAAGTATTACACTGACTATAGAATAAATGAATAGGCTCAGTTAAGTAGCTCACTGTGCTCAGCTTTGTGTACTTTCTCTTACCAGTTTAAAGGTTCCCAATGAAAAAGAGTGAAGGAAACACAGCAGAATGACAAAATCAGTTTTGCCTCCTACGCTTCCTAAAGTACGGCCTGCTTCTTTCATGCCTGTGTCCTTTGCCGTATCCCATATACTCTTACAGCGTTTCCACCTACTTTGTTTATGAGGCTTTGATCCACAATATTCCAGGCTAAGTTACACCCATGCTCTGCAAGGTGAACCTATCGGCATTGTTCCCTATAGGAACCCAATACCCGTGGAGCCTTCCCTCGCTCCACTCAAAAAAACTAGTCTCTTTAGTAACAGAATTCTCCAAAGATGCTGAACAAAAGGTCACGCACAAAGACACAATTTTATGCTCCTTTAATGAGTCAAATTTGCTCTCCCTTTCAGATGCTGCCTCGGTGTTCGCTTAAAGATACATTAGCAGATTTTGTCATGTAATCATGAGCTTGTGTGATCCTCAGAAATGTGTGTAATCGATTGATTCCAGATAATGTCGCAAACTGTCATCTGTAACACATGAGGGGAGCTGCTGTAATTGATGAAGATCTTCTGGTCTTCATTATGAATAGGTAGCTATTGTAAGTGACTCTTTACCGTGTGTATCGCCTCACTGAATGTCTTCTTATTGTGACTTTGAATAAAGGCTTATAGATGTGCGTACATTTTGTCTGTTCAAGAGAAGTCCAGCCTAGTGAATGTGTTTTAGTGATACATTGTGCACTTGGAACCAGATCATTCAAGCTCAAAAGCCCTTTGACCCATTTTCAGAAATGTAGATCTTTGATATTAAATGTCCCTATATATTCAATAACAAGTTTCTTGGTACTGTTAAATTGCATTTGTGAAAGAAAACCTTGTATCTCGAAAAATGATAACTTTACAGGAAAAGGAAAAAACTGCTAATGTACTGTTACTGTTAATGTAAGCCAATGGAACCAGACTTTTTTCTAAGTTATTTTAAGTCGTTTCTTTGGGTCCGCTCTTCATGAAGTTTACACACAATGTAAAGGGCAACAGGCATTTTTAAATTATGTCGAAAACTGAAAAATGGCAAAAACAGAGATACAAGTTTTTCTTCCAGCAGCAGTGATTTTTAAATGCCTGAATGTAAGGTCTAGAAATTGCACTTTGCTGGAATCAAAACCTTATTTACAAAAGAATACAGTGCCATGTCTTGTTTTATGAGCAAAATTTTATGAGCAATAAAAAGGCAATACAACAAACACATTGTAGAAAACCATTTCAAACACATTAAACACCACTTTCAATTTTTCAATATTTTTTCAATATTTGTCATATATGCTGTTGGAAATGGCCTTTACACAAATAAAAAATATCAGTGCATGTATTATAATTATTACCATCTTTCCTGAAGATTTTCTTGTGACAAAATATGTCATATCTTTCCAAGCCTTTTCTTGTTCCAAATGGATATACAGCATTTTGGACTCTGCATATAGTGCAATGCAAAAGTCTTAGATACCTAAGCAAACTGTGTAAAATATTTATTTATCCCAGTCATTGCATAGATTTGTTCAATTCCACCACCAGCACATCTGACTTAATTTTATGAATCTTCACTGTTAGAAATGAAGGTTCTGTGTGGTACATTTTTCATTCATCAAGGTATAAACAATGTAAATGTTCCCTCGAAGGTACAACAGTGGTTTTAAGGTCCAATTGTGTACGTTACATAAGTTTTTCCAGGTGAAAAGTACATATTTGTACATTTTCATAACCTAATGTTTTTAAACAGAGCAATAAAATAAAAAGCCTGGAGACGAGATGGGGTGTGTGGATATATAATTTCAATGGATTATAGTACAATTATGTTCCCTGACTATGTACCCTGAAATGTACCCTTGAGGGTACCACCCCAGTGACAAGAGTGGTTCTGCCCCAGTGACAGTTTCGTACCCTTTTGTTCCATTAGTCAAACCTGAGATTGGATGATAACTACACTTAAGACTGTTTGGAAATGGTCAAACAAAAACCCTAATATACATAAAATCACTACTTAAGTATTTGTCTGAGAAAAAAAATTACTAAATTGCTTTTGAAACATCATTTTCTCAGGTGACTAGGGATTTTACATGGTACTGTATATGCATATTCAACCCAATGTAAAACCCTAATAATGCAGAAGCATACTAGTCGTCTCAGGTTCTGAATGTTTCCTTTGTGATGGCACAATGCTGGATAGGTGAATCTTTAAACAAGATGCATAACGAATTTGACTTGTAGCTTATGCACTGATGCAATGACATAATTGCATCATGTAATTGTGTATCTTGTAAACATAATGAAATGATGCTTGATGAGGTGTCAAGGTCAGTGGCCAATGTGACTTCTGCAAAATATAATAACTAACATTTCTTTAATGGAATAAAAATGTAACAATGCAAATCAGCTTTTTAAGAGCTTACACTTAGCATGTTCAATTAAAGGAAAATAGGTTAAAAAAAAAGTTACCAAAGTCACAATCAGATAATCAGTACTTAAAGCTTTCATCTTTGGGATACAGGAGAAAATCGAGGTCCACTCTTGCTTCAGAGAAGACAACTCAATCTAATGGGTCTGAAGGGCTGTGCAGCTGTCAAGAAGCTGAGAAAAGGAAATAAACAGAAAAGAAGAAAATCTGTAAATCTGCTGGTGTTCTCAGAACAATGGACTGAACACCCAGGGTTACTTGGATCAGGAGGAGAAGGAAATACAACCAACTTCTAAGACTGAACTTTGGAGGGGTGGAAAAAATATGCCTGCAGATTTCTTTGAAAACAATGAAAGCAAGTCTTCTGAAAAGAATGGAGGCTGTAATAAAGGCAAAGAGTGGACACACTACATACTTAAAATGTGATGTCATATTTAGCTGTTATGTCTTTCTCTTTTGTTACTTTTGGCAATAAGTGTGTCGATGTATTTTATTCACATGAAAATGACAAACACTATTGAATCAGTGCTTTTTTCAGGGTGTAGTGTTGAATTCACTTTTACACACTGCCATAAATGGTATGTTGTCAAGTAAAATGATCTTATGGTTAAGAAATCTAACATTTCCTCCTTTTGAGATTGTTGTAAGCATAATATTAGATTATTTAACTTATTTCTAGATATGTTTTATTTGTTTTAAGTCATTTTATCAAGTAAAATTGTCTATATAGATATATTGGCAGATCATTTTGCTCGTTTTGAAAAAACACTTGCTTGAAACCAGCAATTTGTATCTGCCAGTATAGTGAGATAATTTTTGCTTAATAAAAAATGTCCTAAAACAAGTTTAAAATTCCTGGTAATAAGCTAGATAGTCTTATAATAAGTGCATAACCATCTCAAAATGGGTAATGTTAGATATATCGACTAGATTTAAGATCATTTCACTTGACAAGATACCTTTTTTTGCAGTGCAATGTTCGTGTCCAAGTGAACTTCACTGAAGTTCAATAGACGTTAATGATGTTTTTTTTTTTAATGCACCTGGTTTGCATTTGTTATTGCAAACAAATCACAGTCCAGCAGGGCCCACAAATCTGTAGCTTCTTTTCTTTTTCTACATGTTAAAGTGAAACAGACATCAAATCATGTAAAAATATTTTCTAGCACCACCTCTTTACAGTATCATTTTTTCTCCCGGGAGCATACCGAGACTTCAGCGAGACCTTTTATTTTTAATATTTTATTTCTTTCCTCGCTGGAAAACAATGGCAGGAGGACTGATGCCAGTATATTTTAAGGTTATTTACTTAGCTGGATCACCTCTCTGGCTCTCTCCCTGAGCCTTGACAGTGCTCGGAGCTCTCCTGACGCTCAAAGCAATCCCCACAGACCTGCGCAACATACATGAAGCCATGAAAGGAGGACTGCCATGTCGACCTGTCAGTCAGCAGCAGGCCTGCGCTAATGGCTGCGCTGTTGAAAGTGTTAAGGTGCACACACACACATACACACACATACACACACACAAAAGGCCCTTTCCTGAAACTGTTTAACGCCAGGTTGTGTGTCAGAAGAGCAGCCGGGTTTGAAGAAAGCTCTTGCACATGCGTTTCATCTCCTTTCACACCCCACCCCCCCATAAAGAACAGTAAGCATATTATGAATTAATAATGCTAGCAGCATTCACGCGTGGCCTCACGACTTGTTTGTATCTGGCAGTCCTCTTTTTTCCCATCGTAAAGGTGTTTGGATGTGTTTACCAAGGAGAACGGCGCACACCTTGCTTTTAAAGGTTAAATCAAACCCCCGTTAAAGAGGGGCTCCCCTGGGAGACAGCTAAGGGCAAAGAGAATTAAGACACGTCCTCTTGAGCTGCAGAGGAAACTTCACACTCCTGTCAATTCATACAGGCGTCTCCCACTTCATCAGCTTCATTCAGCTCACTCTGAGCAGCTAGAACTTACCAGCAGCGTCCAAAGGTCATCAGAATTACATACGATGATGTTTCTGATAATTGGTTTAACATGCTGAAAGTTAGAGGACATATAAACGCCAAAAAAAAAGCCTAAGGAAATGGACTGAGCCAGGCAGCCAATCAGATTCGTCACAAAATAAGTGTTGTGAAATCTGTACTGTAAGTGTAAGATTTTATTTACTTATTTATTTATTTATTTTAAGAAAATAGACAGCAAAACCAGGAGGATTCAGGACTTATAGATAGCTGGAGTTGCCCGTGGGAATGACTCAAACCTAATCATACATGAAAAATATGGACTGAAATAGAAATGCTAAATTTTGTGCTAAAGTCCTAAACATCTGCAAAAAAAAATAAATAATAAAAAATTAAAAAACATAATAATAATAATACTCATTTATCTCAGCAGGAAGCATTTATCTGTCCAAAAAAAACAGAACTAACTAACATTAGAGTAACTTACACTACAATACACTGTGACTTGATGTGTGCAATTACATTATCTTCAAACTTTCCCAAGATTTTCTCAAGAAAACCCATTATTAACAGTCAACATCCAACACCTATTTTAACTAATCAGTCTTTTGTTAAATCAAATCAGATGTGCTGCAGATGTAATTTAACAAATCCATGCGATGTTGTGCACAAAGACATCAGGATCCAAACTAGTATTCTTTAAGCTGTGTTCTTCTATTATGTCAATAACATTTTGATTTTTAAAAATGTGTTAAATTATAAATTTACTTGT
Organism: Colossoma macropomum; assembly: GCF_904425465.1. NCBI lineage: Eukaryota > Metazoa > Chordata > Actinopteri > Characiformes > Serrasalmidae > Colossoma > Colossoma macropomum. Next base: position 9,269,080 of record NW_023494790.1, read on the forward strand.
ACATATTCTGTTTTTTGGTGTTTTTGCTGGCAAAAACATACTTAATATTAAGACAGTACTGTGCATGACTTTATCTTATATTCATTTTGTATATAACTTTATCTTGCCTGTAACTTTTATCTCTATTGTCATACACCATGATTCAGTGTGCAGCTGTCCACCAACGCTACACTACATCCAGAAATAAAAGAAGAACACTGCACATTTATTTGTAATATAATGTCATTGTCATTGAATGAAATCATGCATTACTGAATGTTGCAACATATTTATGAATTGAACCAGACAAGATCAACTGTCCCTTTGTCTGATACCAGCTATATTCAATCTGATTCTCAGTCGAGAAGCAAACAAGTGGCATACAGTGGGAATGACATTATTGGAAAGGTACTAAAAAAATTTTAAAACTTCAGGAAAATAAACCACAGTAGGTGCTATTTCAAACGTTTCACCCACAGATTAGTGCTTCAATGAGGAGCTTTACCATCACCATCTGAAGACCACAGATATCTGAGAGCCCAGTAAACGTGCTTATTGTTCGTAATGGTGGCTGCTTTGTTGTCATTTGAAAGCGTTGGTGTAGCAATAACAAAAACTGACCTGTCAGGTGCAGCATTTTTAAAACCTCATCCTAATGGAGTGACATTGTGACAGAACTGCACAGATGATGAAATCCAGTGAAACTGCATTCTGTATAGTATAGTCATTGAAAGGATTTAGCCAACATCAGTAGACTAATTTTACAACCCTCATTACAGTTCTTGTTGTTATTTTTTTTTTACTTTTATTTACATGTGTACACACCCACATACTCATTAGCCTTCATTGCTGTTCGGTTGTTTATGTGTTTATACTCTCCTCTTAACACTAACTGGAAATAAATCCCGTAAACGCCTGCACAGCAAGGTTTTCAGCGCTGTGTTTCCCTCTGAATGAACAAAATCACAATAAACAACAAACACATTCTTGGCTCGGTCCCTGTGATCAAAGCCTTGGTTGCCTAATCTAGCCAATTAATCTATTTATCAGCAGCGCACTAATGAATATGCGGTCCATATGCTTTTTTCCAACACGCTACCTCCCTCCAAGTATGAAAGTGGGACAGCTCTGTGCACGGGTGATGCTTTCAGCACCACGCTCATGCCACAGTTCATCTCTGAGACGCTGAAATCAGAGTAAATGGAGATTAGTGCGAATGAGTGCCTAAAATCTCTCAGATAACACATGCTCACAAACACACACACGCACGCCCAAGACAACAATAGATGTGAAATTGAGGGTAAAGGCTTTGGAACGCAGATGTTGAATTTCACTGTTTAATTTAAACATTCTCCCAGCTTTTTTCCCCCTCTTCCTCACTGCTTTGCCACCTCGGTGGTCCCCAGCCACTCGCCACGCCGCTGTGCAAAGCTGGCAGTGATTATTTTTAGCTTTTGCTTGGCTTTTTTTCACAGGAAACTCTCTTCTTCTCTCTCTGTGTTAATAATGTAGGATTCACACATCAGAATTAGTTTTCCATTGTTCAAATACTCAAGTGGAGGGTTTTGCCGCCTCAGATTGATAGTTTCTTAGCGGGAAGATGCTCAGGTAGCATGAAAGGAGTGCATCTCACAATGCTACATGACCACAAGCAGATTCACCTGCATACGTAAGATACAATATACCAATCTTTAATCCTCAGTGTTTGATTTCTTGTAGAGTAGAATTCTTCAATACCAAACCTCATCTGCCCCACTCACTGTAATAATTGTGCTTTTCCTAGTAAAGTGGCTTTAGAATCAAGTATAAACAATTTAAAGAGGTGTTGTTAAATAGAATAGAATAGAATAGAATACAATAGAAAATTCATTTGATACTAATGCAGGGAAAATGTAAGTCACTCTTTCTGTAGAAATTGCACATTTCAAAACTGTAGTTATATTTCCAGTGCTATTGTGTGCTGGTTTGATCATACTAACATTTAAAAAAGACACATAGTGTTTCTTGCTGCTTTTCCATCAGCATATTTTATCTGCATTTTGGCATATCAAGTGAAAAAGACTTAATGGATATGGCGACTATCGATTTTACATAGACGTTTTGCATGGTTGCTTGAGATTAATCTTTTTTTATGAGGAAAAAATGATAAATTATGATGGAAACATTTTCTGAATAAAGTAACATTAATACCAATGCAAAAGCATAAGTTATATCAGGTCTTTTTTGCTTATAATAACAAAATATGACAAAAGGCAACAGTTACTGGTGGGCATAGCAATTAAAACATTATCTAATCAAACAATACAAAAATCAGCTGTACAGAGCTAATAAACTAATTCACATAAATTATTGTGACATTTCAGTAATTGAATTTAATTCAACAGCTTGATGGAAATCTGGCTACTCATAAGAAGCACTGCTCTTGTGAAAAATCTATTTGACTGCTAATAGCGCCCCCACTGGAAGATTCATCCTGCTAAACATAAGTGAGTGAGTGAATGAGTTACTAGCCAGTTCCATGAGGTGGTTTGAATCTAATAAAGTACTACTATTTGGGGTCACTCTTAACTGTGCTTGTCCAGATCAGTATGTGTTAACTGTGGTGTGTAAGTATGAATATGTTTAGTCTTTTACACTTTTTTGCATGCATTTCAGTGTCTGTTTTCCCACCAGAATGCAGATAAGGGGAACTTAACAGACACTTAACAGAAATAGTTAAGTGTCTGAACTGACCATGGCTCATGTTCATTTTAATATATTTCATTATATGATAACAGCTTATAGGGAAAATGAATTTTGTCACTGTTGTATGAAGTCAAACTTTTTTTCCTGTATTTATTGTTTACATTATTTGAAAATGCCAGCTGACCTTTTCCATTTGCATTTTGGGACTATTTCATGACAGACTGACCAAGTAAAATGATCTTTAATTAAGTAATTTAAGTTACTAAACAAAATCTCATTTCGATGATTGCTTTAAAGTTTAGGACATGTTTTGCTTCACCTATAGAGGCACCATTTTAGAGGTACAAGGTTTTGTTATGAAAGACAAGCTAAGCAGGATTTGTTACTATATTGACTGGATGGTTTTAAATTAACCATTTAAACTGTTCAAATGTTTTTCAAAGCTTCAGGAAACAGTCACAACTGCACATAATGCTGTCATAACTCGATGCTCACATGCTGTGCATCCTTTAATGCATTTTTGTTGTCGTTCTGCTGGAGTCTTTAGTGGTCTGAACACAGAGTAATCCCCCTATGAGAGCACAAGCATGGTGTAACCCTTACCTCCATCAGAAAACCTCCTCTTTACTACAGCTAAGGGACCTGGCAGTCCAGCAGGCAGTTTCCAGCCAGCAACTACACAACACCAGCCCATTCAACAACCCATATACTTCTGCTTCCTCTGATGGATTTTAAAACTGCACTGTAATTCACTTGTGGGATAAAGAAATAAAAAAAAAAATAAAAAAAATGAATACATAAATAATATAATAAAAAAAAAATCAACTCCTTTTGGGTGGGAATGATGTAAATCGGAGCAACAGTGTGTGAGCAGTTGAGGCATGGTATGCAATTAATGCATTCAACAAATAATTATTGGGTGCTGTAATTACTGAAGGTTGCATATATACAAAGGTTATTTAATTAATCATTTATGACCCCATAATGCACATCATTACATTCGGGCCTGATATAATGGTCGTGTAATACAGGTCTCTAAGTGATTTCAGCGCTTCTGCCCTCGTGTCAGAGCCAGTGGGATATGAACTACAACGTAATAATGCAATAGAGGGACGAGTGAACTTTGACCCCAATACCCCCCCTCCCCAAACACTCCCAGTAGTGCAGCTGGGGAATTTCATTTAGATGCAGCAGGACAGCCACTAATAGACCGGCTTCATAATTGTAATTTCTCACATTTTCAATCTCTCTTCGTCATCATTTCCATTTCAGATGCTGACTCTGTTTGGCATTGTCAGGTGTGTTGTGGTGTTCTGAAGGGAGAAAAGAGAAAATCATATAAAATGATACAGCACATTTCTGTTTACCTACAACTATATCTGTAATTCAGCCTCAGTCTCTAAACTGCATAATGATGTTAAACTACTATCAGCTTAAAAAAGAATTACAACAATTAAAAAAAGAATTCTGTGTAATTCAGCCATCGAGTTGTAAATGACATCATTCGGACTACTTTTTGTGAAATGGTTTATTATAGGGTAATTTACTGACTCAGATTTTCTTTACAGTGGCGTTACTAGGAACCAGAGATTTCCATGCCTACAACACAAATTTAGTCATTTTATTTACTCTCCAAAACCACCAGTGGTGGAAAAATACTGGAAAATCTGAAAAAATAAGTTTTCTTTGGGGACTACTTTGCTTTACTCTGAGACAAATTCTGAATCAGGCAAGTTTCTCCAGAATGAAGTTTTTAACCCACCATCTACTTGATGGAATTCCCCTTTAAAGGCTTTGGTTTTGACTTGTAAAGGTAACTAACCTATATGAAAGGAGTAATTCACCAAAAAGTGAAAGTTGGAACCTATTCCCCTTTCCTCAAGTATAGTTGATCCACCAAGGCATGTTTAGTTTCTGAAGTTTCCTTCTTTTTTGCACTGGACCTGTGAGGCTAATAAAGATTTTAGATAAAAGACAGACTTTTTAGCTACATTTGCCACGTAGGTCCAGTGCAAGTAAACTTCAGATACCAAACATGTTGTGATGATTGACTACATTTGGGGAAAAGGGGAAATTGTGCAATTGCTGCTGGACCAATTCTTTTATGTAACAGGCTAGTGTTACATTTGTTTATCAGATTTTGAGTCATGCATAATCAATACAAAAGCAAATGCAAATAAAAAACAAACAGCACATTTTCTTCAAAAATAACACATTTCAACATTTTTTTTTCCTAATATTTTTTCAAATTATTGTGTGCTGATTGTCTACATTAATCTCCCCATAATGCCACAGATTTAGGACACTCTCATCTAGGCTTAAGCAAATGAATAAGGTTTAATAAATATGAACACATTTGCACTTATTTCAGAAAAACTTGTTTTCATGAGAACTAAAAACTAAAACAAACATTGCTTCTTTTCTGACTCATCAGAATGCGAATAAGGTGAACTTGCAAAAGTAGCTCAACCATTTTATGCGTATTTAAATTACAAATATCATCACTGTATGTGAATTAATTACATCACGCAATAAAATGGCAAATTTATATTTCAGCATGGCAGAACAGTGATGGTTCTATTATTCTGTCATTAACTACCCAGCTCAGTTATGTGTTGATATCCCAAGTCACATGGTTGAGATTGTTTTGCTGCACTACAAATTCTTTGGTCTTGGCTTGCCAAGTTAGCGAGCCTACATTAGATAACTGGCTAGTGTCACATCTGTTGGCTAACAGATGTCTGCTGCCATCACTTGTGTTGGCCAAGCATCATCATACTCAACTGGCAAAATAGCTGTGGCCCATGGGCAAAATGCACAACATTCACCAACCGTTACTAGGAGCGGCTGCCCTGGATCTGGACACAGAATCAAAATGTATTTTTTATTCACAGTGAAAACATGCAGCTTTGCTAAGACTACTCAACATTCTGTCTGTCTAATTTGGACATTAGACTTTATCTAAAATATAAACCTTTGGGCTGTTTTGTGTCTATCAAAATAATGTTACAATTCCTTTTTGATAACTATGACCTAGATGGCCAAGATGGTGAAATATTTCAAACAGATCTGCTCAGATTTACTGACCTGAAACTCATTACCCATAATTTGATGGAATGTTTAGGACACACATAATCTGTTCAGCTACCCAAACACTCAAAACCTAATTGGTTGATTTGCTGATGTGGTTAAACTAACAAAAACATCTCACATGATGACTGATGTGGTTCAGTTTCTTTGTATGCTTCCTTTTTAATGTGGTTTGTTTGCTTGTTTGTTTCCTTTTTTATGAAAATTTCAGCCTAAATTAGAGTACTTCTGTTCGCAATGCAGTAGAAAATATGTGATTATTACCAAACATGCTTTGTAGGTTGATATTCTCCTTTACCCTTCTTATCTGTATCGCCCCACACTAACCTGCTTCTCCTGCTGTCTGTTCATAGGCAGACAGTTCAGGTAGTTTTAAGACATTAGTATACGTGACAGACTTGATATTCTTGTAAGTATAATGTAAACAAATGGCTGCAAGATTTGTGTCTTAATTTGATTGTAAGAGTATCTTTGTACTTGCTAGATCTTTCAAATCCTACTCTGTGTGGTGATGAATATTCACACATTCACTGAGCACAATATGTAATCAAATAACAATTTCAACTACCAAATTGTGCTATTAATTCTTACATCTATATAAAAAAAGCCTTTAGAAATAATGAGTTGTGGTCAAAACTCATATGTACAGACCCTGATGCTGGTGATTTCTGCCAGGTCTAAGAGGGATTCCGGACTGTCATACCTGAACGCAAACCTCTTCAAACAATGAAATTTTACTTTGCAGAAATGTACCAGTTACTTTGGCTTACTGGAGAAATATGAATGTTGCATCACATACAAACTGTCACTGTCCAAAGAAAAACATGTATGTCCCAAATAGTAACTTTGCAGGAGAACACAAATATGTTCTTAACTTTAAATGTAGGTCAGTGTACAAAGGTTTTATTCCAAGTGATTTTTGGAGCATTTCTATTGGTCTATCCACCATGGAAATTCCACATAATGTAAATGACACCTGCCATGTTCAGATGATGCAGAAGCAAAAAAATAAAATAAGGGGACGTGTTTTTCTTCGGACAATGATGAAATGTATATTTGTATAATGTTGGATTGCAGACTACAATGATATGAGTCATAATATTATTTGCATTAGTTGTTTTTGTAGGAAAACATTTAATGAGCTCAACTGATGCTTTATGTTTGTTTAAATAGGGAAAGTTAACTCAACATGCTTTGAAACTAATCAGACGTTTTGAGGCTGCCAGTCCTAAACACTGAATATGCATTAAGAATATTACACATGCCACATTAGATAATATGTTTAATTATTATTATTATTATTATTATTATTATTATTATTATTATTATTATATGATAATTATTCATGTTCTTTTGGTTATCATTGTTAGTATTTCTTTTGGGTGTTTATCAAAATTGTAGCTTCTTATTTTCCTCTTCTATGAAGAGCTGTAGTGAAAACATGACTTATACAATAAGATCATCCCTGTATTAATAAATCTTCAGGGTAATAATGATTGTCCACTGCAGTCTGTTTATACGGAAGGGACCCCCGAGTTCCTCCCAGGCTCTTCCTCCTTCAGCCTGTAGGTGGGGCACTGCCACCGCACAAGACCCCAACACTGCTCACCTACAGGCCACGAGACTGATCCTGTACAAAGGGCCAGCGCGCGCGCACGCACGCTCACACAAGCGGCTCTTCCTGTTGGTCAGATGGTTTCCCTTCCGAGCCGAGTGTGATTAGTGAACAGGGCTGAGAGAAAGTGGGTCAGCGGCATCTCATCAAGGACGTGATGGAGACCAAACTTATCAGACTCGGAGGTGGCAGAGTGTGTGTGTGTGGTGGTGTGTGTGTAAGTGTGTGTGAGAGCGCTCCGTGGAAGTCACACGCGCAGACACACACTCGTCTCGCCCTCGATCCTTTAATTACTGGGCTAAAAAACTTTTTAATCCCGGACTTTAGCCCACATATCTGGAGTGAGGTGGAGCTGACCGTCGCGCTCTCCGTTCACTCCCCATTTCCACCGGATATTTTACATGTTAATTGTCTCGAATGGGTCTCGGTTTCTTTATTCATGTCTTTTTTTCCTCCTCTTTCTCTGTCTGCTGTAGCCCGAGGCTGGCCCGCAGGCCCCCCAACCGCCCCAGCTCCTCTCTTCATTTGAGGAGCAGAATGAAAATGCTAATTACATGGCAGCAGAGGCCCTTCACATATAACTCACCATTCTCACATGTTCCCTACTTTCACTTCACATCACACTTCATACTTCTCCTGCTCACACACTGCCACACAAAGGAGACTCAGGAAGGATATTCTGACACACTGAGACAGATTATCTGTTTAACACATTGTCTATAATAATGATAACAGCACAAATATTCTATATCAACAAAAGTACTACTACTATTATTACTACTACCACTACTTATAATAATAATAATAATAATAATAATAATAATGATTATTAGTATATATAACAGTGTTAGTATATAGTATTAGCATATTATTAGGGTGTATTATAGTTAGTAGTATATCATATTATTATAATTTGTGTTGTTGTTATTGTTAATATTTAAAGGTATTACTGATAATAATGGGGTAATAGTAACATTAATAATGTCATAATAACTATAATATTACCACCACCACCAACAACAACAATAACAATAATAATAACAATAATAATAATAATTATTTTTATTACCACCAGCAGCAGCAGTGATATAATAACAAAAGCAATTATAATCATTATTATAATCAAATTCACAATCAATAATAATAATATATAATTATAGTCAACATAACAATATTTATATCACTTTCACAACGAACAATAACAATATACAGCAACAACAACAGTAATATTAGTTATTGTAATAATAATCAGCATTATTCTACTACTACTACTACTACTACTACTACTACTAATAATAATAATAATAATAATAATAACATAGAAGCTCAAATCTCCCTTTGAATAAAACTCCCTCTGAAGCATCTCTGGGTCTTTTCAGGTGTTTGTGTCCTATTTGTGGGTCTTGTTTTTATTCACTGTGTTATTATTGTACTGTCAGTTTACATCAGGCTGTAGTTTACTGTTAAGCACTCAGACACTTCTCCAGATGCAATTTCCTCATTCAAAGCAACATCTGTTCAGACTGCTATGGCTTACCAAAGACCTCTAACTTATTTCCAGTGACTGTGTAGCTGAACTTATTGCCTCCTGAATTGTGTTGGGACATCTGGACTGAGTGTATCAAAGCAGGCAATGCTAAAGTCCCAGTGGCTGAGGAAAAAAATCTGAGTTAATTAGCACGATGCATGTTTAATTAAAGCCAATTACAATATCTGAAATGACCTAATCGAAACCTGCTTTTTTTCAGTGAAGGTGCCCTCAGCTCCTGCTGTTCAGGAGTGAAATAAATACCGCACTTAAGACCGCAGTTTGGTGTTTGATATTTCTGAGGGCTTCTTTTGGCTCCACGCGGCGTTTATTTTGCTCGATCTAACATGTGATATTTGATCCATGTCTCTGCGCCAAAGGCTACTCTGTTCATTCGCGTCTTTCATTGGCTATAATTTGTTCTATTTGCACCGCGGGCTTTGAGCAGATTCAGCGCTGATCTGCTGAGCTATAGAAGAAAATGATGAGTACGAAAAATTACTATTACATCTTATTCCTCTAAACTTTCTGTTCGTTTTTTTCCCGCGTAAATCTGCGTTCAGAAGGCAGTTTCGTTTAATATGAGATAAATTTCCAAAAGATTTTGAAATATAATGTAAGCTATCGCATGTAAACGGATGAGAATCCACTAAAGTGACTAAAATGAAACAGAAGTCTGATCCAGGCGTGTACAATACTGGGTAAAGAGAAGCGCTGTAAGTGGGCTGCACTCCACCAGCGGGACGATAGGAGGCGCTCTTTAACAAATTTCAGAAAGGGGCTGCAGGGGTGGAGGTGTGGGGGGGTAAAAGAACCGTGCAGACCTGCCCCTCTGCTTTCTGCCCCCCTTTCAGCTTATACTGCAAACGCTGCTCACAGCTTTAAAACAGAGATTCGGTGTCTTAGTCTATTTTACAACACTGATAAAACAAAAAGTATCTCTGTTTCACTTTCAGTCTTGAATTTTCGCTTTTTATGTTTTATTTTGTGTTGTTTTTTGCTTTTCGTGTATTTAATAATTTTCCCTATGACTCAAAATTGACTAAATTCAAAGCTACTATTTTGTTAGATATGTAAAACGTGTATATGTATTTGGTTTGTTTTTGCACGCCAATTAATTCGTCACTGATACATTTGTTTTCCTTCCATAATAATAATAAATTTGAATTATGACGGTCAAATATAATTACCTGTTTATGTACCTGCACTCTGCTCTTTATTACAGATGCCATTAGGTGTCATTAAGCCGTAGACTGAATGCAACAGTTTAAAGCACACTGCTGAATGATTGATTTAGTGCATGTGCTGGAGCCCACCGTCTGATTTTTATCTATCAGAGACCAACAGTGCCAACAACACGGGAGCACGCTTTATATACGCTCAACAAATTCGCTACTGTCGTCAAAATTTTAGCGCAAACATTTCCACTTTAAAAAAAGCGCGCTTGGATGTTTGTTTGTTTGGATGTTCAGTAAATGCGTTATTGTAACTCCAGTCTCCTTCCTGAGTCTGTGATAGCTGACTGCTCATGTGGCGCTGATAGATGCGCGTCCACACGGGGTCACCTAGCCTGCCCATCCATCCTCAAACCAACCTGAGCTCAAACTTGACCGACTTGCATTTTGCAACCATCCCACCGTATCTATAGTGTGGTCAAGTGCGCGTTTGGTCAGCTGCGCTCGTTTCCTGCTCTCGGTTAGGATGTTAGGACGTGCTCTGGACTGCAGTCCGTTTCAGAGCCTCATTGGAGGACTAAAAGCGCAGTTGTGATTTAGTTTCATGTCTCAACGTGAAGATGAAAAACCTCCCCAGCACTCTTCCTCCTCCGCTTTGCTCGAGCTCTGGAGCTCCTCCAGAGTCCACAGAGGCAGACCTGAGGCTCATCTGGACTGGCTGGACTGGGCCGAGGTGGTGGGGGGGGCAAATAGGGGAGGACCCCGCGTGTTTTTACGCGGGTATGGCATGCACGAGGAAGAAGAAGAGAAAAGAAGGAGGAGGAGGAGGTGGAGGAGAAGAAGGAGGAGGACAGCTGGGCACTGGCCATCTCACTGACTTCGCCTTTGACATCTGGGAAAGCCGCCGGTGTGTGGCACGCGAATGGGCTGATGTCGCTATTTAAATGCAAATTTTGCAGGGGATCATTGAAGCCTCGGCCCGTATAAATTCACACAAAAGGAAACACTTCGCGCACAATGAAGGAGGAGGAGGAGGAGGAGGCGCGTTTCTTCGGGAGGTCTCGGGCAAACACCAAGCAAATCTTATTCAAAGCCACACACACACACACACACGTACACACACCTTCTGCATGACTAACTTTCTCTTTGTCCGCTGCTCGCTGTTAGCACACTTTCCACATAAGATCTAGCGCAGGACAACTAAATCCACAGCACACTTTACAGAGCCAGAACAAACCAGTTATTGCCTCAAGAACCAGTATAAACAAAGAAGACATTTATTATTATTATTATTATTATTATTATTATTATTATTATTCAATCGCTATAATTATGGACTAATGGGTTTGTTTTTAAATTAGCAGGTATCTTCTTTCATACTGTCCCTGAGAGCAAAACACTGTTTACATTTCACTAAAGACAAATTTCTTTCAATACAAAAGTTTTTTGCCTTTTTACAAGAAATGAATTTTTTCTGACATTAGAAATCTTTCAAAACTCATTAATCATAAATCCCGAACGAATTTGAAATAGAATTTTTTTTTAAAAAATCCCATAGATTTTGGAAAAGGCTAAAGTTGGCGAATTAAAAATCTCTTTTTTTTCGCTGCTTTGGCTGCGGGGCCAGATGAGGCTGCAAAATGAGCTGAGATGGATTCAGGCGCAGCGGCAGCAGCTGATTCTCCCTCTCCGGCCAGATGGCTCCTCAACACAGATTTGCATTCATTTTCGCCTAATATCTTCCAAAATAGAGGGGCAGCTGCATTTGTTGTCAAATAAGGTTTAAAAGTCCCCCTTTTTAGGACGGGATCGTTACCTACGCGATGGGATTGTTGAACTTTTCTCCCCCCCACACACCCACAACCCCTCCCTCCCTGCCTCTCTCCGTCATCTATCCCTCCATCTCTCCATCCCTCCATCCCTTCACCTCGCCATCTCTAGTCAACAGTATCAGCTTTAAGGGGATTTACTCTAAAACCCTAATTTGGGAATCAGATTGAAATCGCTTTGGTGTGTAATCTGTATTAAAGATACTGTAGATTACAGTTACACGAAAGCAACCAGGAGGACTATTGATGTGTATAAAAGTTACGTTTTAATGTGTATTTTATTTAAATGTAAAATACCGGGAATTTTACATTTGGAAAAACGCAACGCTAAATTAAAGAAACATTTCTTATCAAATTGCGTTATTTATAACGACAAAAGTCACAGAAAGGATCAGACGTTCAACTTACAAAACACAACATCGAGATCATGTAGACGAGCATGAAATATGAACCTACAAGCTCTTTATATTACATTAAAAACGTGAAAATAAAAATTAAAAGCGATCATATAGTTGAATCAAATCCACGCGCGTCAAAGATAAATAATCTCATTATGATTTAAATTGTCATAAAACGTAATAATTTTATTACTTACGTATTTAATTAGACGGCCAGGCAGAGTAATGGCTTTCAGGAGGCGAGGCAGGAGCAACAGCTTTGCTAATTCACTTTATCTTTGGCAATAGTCATTAACCCCCAACACCAGCCAAACAGATTGCTCTCTAAAACACATCTCTCTTCTCACATCTTCTCCGTCCCCCCCACACCTCCTCCTCCTCCCTCCATCCCTCCATCCCTCCATCCCACCCTCCGGGTCCCTGGATAACCCACATCGGAGTTCAATTTTCGCCCATTAATTCAAAGATTAACATGAACACACACCCTGACAACTGGCTAAGAGAGAGAGAGAGAGAGAGAGAGAGAGAGAGAGACAGAGAGAGAGAGAGAGAGAGAGAAAAGGAGGAGAATCACCTTACCCCGTATCAAAAATAATAACCACTCTTCTTAAAAAAGCTCTTGTTTATTTTCAGACAGGCTCGGTTTGGTTTGGAGCTCGTGGGGTGGACGCACTGCATCCCACGAGCCTTTCCAGTTTCTTTCTTTTCTTTTTCTTTCTCCCTCTTTTTTTTCAAATGCAGTTTTCAGATCACGATTTGCAACCAGGAGTGCGTGTGCGTGAGCGTGCGTGTGCGTGAGTGAGTGAGTGAGTGAGCGTGTGCGCGTGTTCGCGCGCGCGCGTGTGTGTGAGAGTGTGAGTAGCCCGCTGCAGCGCTTCACACACTTCCAACTTTGCGCGTGCATGAAGCAGTGGAGGCTCTTAAACACGCCAGACGGTTTTTTGGAGATGTGAGGCTCGTTTTGGAGAAGCTAATCCACATGTTTGCTGCTGCTGCTGCTGCTGCTTCCATAGCGATGCATGGACGGTGATGATCTCACTCTGAACGGGAGAGAAAGCACGGACGCGCGCGAGCAGCCAGTGAGAGTCCTCTGAGCACATCAGTGGTCAGTCCTTTATTTTTCTTTTTTTTTGTTGTTTTTTACTTAAAAAATGAAAAGAACAACTTCACTTTGTAAATTAATTGCATCACTTTTAAATTTGAGAATTTTGGGCGTCATGCTGTAAATTTACGTTGTATTTACATTTTTTGTTTTTGCAGTTTCTGTTAATTTACTGGTACTTTTTAAAACAATATTTTGCATGCATTAAACAGTATTAAGGCCTACTAATTACCAACTTTTATATTATTATTATTATTATTATTATTATTATTCAGTCTATTGTTATTATTGTTCTTTCTAACTCTAAACTCCACACGTTGTTTTATCAGAAACGCTGCAATCACAGTTGCTCTCTCTCTCTCTCTCTCTCTCCTCCTGGGTAACTCGTGCGACAGGAAGCATCAACCCCCCCCCTCCTCTTCAACTACCCCCCCAACTCTTCTACCTACCCCCCAGCCCTCCTCCCCCCTCCCCCTTCCCTTATACGGTCAAAGCCCCGCCTCCTGCGCGCGTCATCCTCTGACAGCGCGGCTCCCGCGGGTCTGGAGTTTTGGCTCCCGGGAAAGGTTGCAGTCCTGGGGGAAAGAGGGCTGAGTTTAGTGCGCCTCCATCCAGTCCGCGAGACGCTGAAGGCCCCTCATCATCATCATCCTCCTCCTCTCTTCTTCCCCGCGTGCCGGGAAAAAACGCGAGCGGCGGCGAAAAAATCCCTCCATCCCGCGCGCCTTTATTTGTCTTTTTTTTTTTTAAAGGGGGAGCCAGAAGTGCTCCATTACAGCAAAGCGGCGCGCTTCTCAACTCCTGCATCTTTTACCTTTTTCAAAATTTTGTATTTATTATTTTGCATTGTTTTTTATACTGTTCTTGTTTCCACTCGGGGATGCTGCTGCCGTTGATGCGTTCTGTGCACGATGGAGCGAGCCTGAGACTGAGAGCATCGCCGCGGCGCAAAGTTGCAAGAAATGTTTAGTTGAACATTGAGGAAAAGAAGAGAAAGAAGAAGTAAAGAAAAGAAAACGGCAGCAACAACAACTACTACAACCACATCGCCAAGCAGAGCTGTTTGTTCGCCTTCACTTTTCACTTCTGCACCGGGATCGTTGATGCTGCGCTGATCCGAGGAGCCGAGACTTCGCGCACTGGGCTTTTAATTCTGTATATTTTTTCTTACTTTTTTTCCTTTCCATCGCGAGCAGAACACGAGCAAAACTTTCTCTATCCCTCGCTCTTTCTCTCCTCTCGCCGTCCGCGCGCGGAGGATCCTAGGGCTTTGCGTGTTTGTGTGTGTGTGTGTGTTTTTTTTTCTCCTCGTCGTTTCCACCGCGCCGCCTGCATTCATGTTCGGGATTCAGGACAACATACCGCGAGGAGGGACGAGTATGAAGGAGGAGCCGCTGGGCAGCGGGATGAACCCGGTCAGGTCCTGGATGCACACGGCCGGGGTGGTGGACGCCAACACGGCCGCGCAGAGGTACCAAACACACGGCCTTGAGCTTTGCGTTTTTCAGTTCTTACTTTATTTATTTATTTTTCTCCTAAAAATGCATTTCTCAAATCCCAGCACTACTGCCAGCGTATCAGTTACACTCCCACACGCATCTCTCCACGGGCCAACTGTTTAAGGGACCGTTTAGGAATTCTCCACAGAATTAACACAAAAAGAAAAAAAAGAAAAATAATGAAAGGAAAAAAAGAACGATGTGCTTCCACCGACTACATTTTGCATTTTCTTTCCCCATCACAAATACACCCACTCGCTTTTTTCTCGTTTTCCACGTGTTTTAAATTTTATTTTTATTCATTTTATTCCTTTTTGTGTGCGTTTCTAGTGGAGTTGGTCTGGCGCGAGCGCACTATGAGAAACAGCCTCCGTCCAACCTGAGAAAGTCCAATTTCTTCCACTTCGTGCTGGCGCTGTACGACAGGCAGGGACAGCCGGTGGAGATCGAGAGGACGGCCTTCGTGGACTTTGTGGAGAAGGAGAAAGTAAGCCACGGCTCTGTGGTGCTTTTAGAGTTTTTTACAGAGCTATTATTCATTGTTTATTATTTATTATTCATCTGTAAACGCTAAAGCGCTAAACATAAACATGCTGTACAAAACCCGCTGAAAAAT
Organism: Colossoma macropomum; assembly: GCF_904425465.1. Lineage (NCBI taxonomy): Eukaryota > Metazoa > Chordata > Actinopteri > Characiformes > Serrasalmidae > Colossoma > Colossoma macropomum. The sequence goes on from NW_023494790.1 coordinate 9,284,596, forward strand.
TAACACTTAATCACGGTAAAAATAAGAAAACAATGACCTGGCGCGCGGCTGACAAAAAACAACTATGTACTTATTAATTATCATTCATTTGACACTGACTTTGAGATATTGTTGGTAGATGAGAAACTTTGGGCGATTTATTTATTTATAGCACCCAGTTATTTATGAAAGCATAACATGTGCCTATTGTTGTTCTTATTTTCATTATTATTGTTATTATTATCGCCTTAGTCTTATTGCTGTTATTATCATCATAATTATCAGAAACTCACTCGGAAACGCAGAAAAAGGCCACAAAAAATAAACAAGGCTAAAAGCGCCTGTTTTAAAATTTTATAAATGCCTTTTTTTTTCTTTTTGAAAATGTCGACAGTCCTGTTCTGATTTTACCCACTGCTTATTTTCAGGAACCAAACAGTGAAAAAACTAACAATGGGATTCATTACAAACTACAACTTTTATACAGCAACGGTGAGTCAAAGCTCTAATTACACGCAAACAGCGAGGAAGCGGAATTAAAATCAAACACAATCTGGTTAGATTGAAGAGAAGTTTAATCTCTTATGTGACAGTCTAATGTACATAATATCAATACTTCGCTTTTCTTCCTGTTAGCTGATAAAGTTCAGTAATATTGCACTGTATTGCGTCAGTGACGCTCGTGTGCTGAAACTGTAATTTTTGACGGATGTTGTTTTTATGTTGTTTTAACGTGCTGTGTGTTGTTGTGATAAATGTGCACTTTCTCTCAATCCAACTCTATCTGTCTCTCTGATTTCAGGAGTGCGAACAGAGCAGGATCTCTATGTGAGGTTAATCGACTCCATGACCAAACAGGTAAGAGCACTTCTGTTTTTATTATTTATTAGTCTGCGATTTTTCTAAATTAGCTCGGCTGCTCTTTGGCTGCATGACGCTGCTGGTGGTTTAGATGCGAGGATTTTGGGGGGGTCTGGCAGGTTTGATTGAGTGTGTTATTGCTGGATAATTTATCGCAGAGTTATTCGAAGTTGACAGACGACGTAAGATTAAAAATATAATGATAATAAAATACAACCGCGCGCTTTTGACCAATTTGGCCTATGAATTACAAAGAGGTTTGATGAAAGAGGGTTAAAATAAGCTATGGTCTTTCCCTCCTTGTTATCAGTTGCAGGTCTCTCTCTCTCCCTCCCTCTCTCTCTCTCTCTCTCTCTCTCTCTCTCTCTCTCTCTCTCTCTCCTTTCACCTCATTCTGTTTCATTTATCTGATATGATCCTGAAGTTACTCAGCCTCTTCAGCTCTCAAACTCTCCAATTCAGTCCAGTTTTCCCGCCTTTTATAAATAAATATGGTTCAGTTGTTCAATAATTATTCACATTCGACCATCAGTGAGAGGAGTTGGTGCTTCCTTTGAGGAAAATCAAACATCCTGTTAGCGTTTGTACTAAATGCGAGGTTTAATTTGGTGTTTGTGTCCATATCAGGGCGAACATCCGGGTCATTTAATGATTTTCCCCTTAAAATTTAGCATTTAATGATCAGCGACAGATTTATTGCATTAGTTCTACATTTAGTGTCAAATAATATGAAGGGTCCCTCAGTAGGTTGTGGAGACTCCGGTGGGCATAGAGTGGAGAGAGAGAGAGAGAGAGAGAGAGAGAGAGAGAGAGAGAGAGAGAGAGAGATTCATACTGGATATCATGTAAAAGCGATCCCTCCTTTCATTCCTAACGGTTCATTTCTGCGCGGTTTTGAAGAGCACCGCAGCTCCAGCCGCTCTCAGACTATGTTGTTGCTCATGTTGTCAGATAGCCGACAGGAATAACAGCGGAATAATGAAATAATAACAGTGATGTGCAGGTTTATTGTGTTCTGCGGCCTAATTGGTGTGGAAGTGATCAAAGAGCCAATGAGGCTGAACAGCAGCTTTATGGATTTTCAGAGTTTGAGTGGAAATAAATCAGAGCAAAAGCATTGAAAGTCACAGCAGATACATACACACACACGCGCGCGCGCATACACACCCACGGGTCATCCTCCGTTTTAAAAGCTCTTAAAGATCTGGACGAGACTTTTAGACCCAGTTTAATAATATCACGTGCGCGGCGGGGCTTTTGTTTATTGTTTATTATTTGTGAGAACTGGATTAAATCACCACTGTGAATTATTATTATTATTATTATTATTATTATTATTATTATTATTATTATTATTATTATTCGTGCATTTTTAATATTATTGCTTTTATTATACCAATAATAATTATTAGTAGCATTTCATTATTGTTGCTTTTATTATTTACATTTTACACACATTGAGTACATTTATATTTTACTTTATTTTACATTATTATGCTTTTTTTTCTTTTTGTCTTTTTTGTTACTTTTGTCTTCTCCATCACGCGCGCGGTTATTCGCAGTTTTATCAAACAAAATTTAATTTGGTCTCGAGCCTCCCCTCACCACATTCACGCGCGCGCGCGACAAAAGCATCAGGGTACTGTTGTAGCGAGGGATGCGAGAAAGAGAGAGATGCAGAGAGAGAGAGTGAGAGAGAGAGAGAGAAAGAGAGAGAGAGCGCACCTCCAGCTCTGCGCCATCTGTTAAAGCCAATGCTCAAAAGTTAGTGAACCGTACAGCGCGTTCAGCTTTTTATCTGAAGAAGAAGAAGAAAAAAGAGAGAGGGAGACGGAGAGAGAGAGAGAGAGAGAGAGAGAGAGAGAGAGAGAGAGAGGGAGAAATCATTGTTAGCGGCTCTAAAATAAACAGCAGATTGCCCATTAGCACTTTCCCCTCAAATATGTGCACATTAGAGCTCTCGGGTCTTGTGCAGCGCGGCCATCTGCATGCAGGCCATCTACACCCCCCCAACACACACACACGCACACACACACACACACACACACACACACCACACACACACACACACACACACACCACACACACTGCAGCATATGCGGCTTCTCATTCACTAACTCTTATTAATGCCACTTTACTTATCAGCAGCACCAACCTGCCAAGCGCTCACACTCACCTCACACACAGCAGCCTCCTCGTGCATTCAGGGGAATTATGTTATAGAGAAATCTTATAAATATAACTTATAATATCTATTATTATACATATTTTATGTAATTAAATTTAAAATCTAAGAAATATAATATTCGTAATAGGGTTTTGGTTAATATGTGGCGTATGCTCGTGCATAATTGTTCTAATGTGTTATTATTATTATTATTATTATTATTATTATTATTACTGCTATTATTATTATTATTATTATTATTATTGTTGTTGTTGTTGTAAATATTATCGTTCACAAATGTGATATTTTTATTAATATGTGTCAAACTCGTAATTTTATGCTTCTTAAAAAATTCGTAACTTTTATCAAAAATCGTATTTTAATTGATCTGATCCACTCTGATTCCTACATTTCGCTGTGCAGCATCAGCGAACATTACACCTGCTTATTAAGTTGTTAAGCACGTTTTTCACTAATGTCTCGCTTTCTTTTTTAAAGGCTATCATTTATGAAGGCCAAGACAAAAACCCGGAAATGTGCCGAGTTCTCCTCACACACGAAATTATGTGCAGGTAAGAAAAATAAATCTATCCAAATATGTCATGCATGTCATAACCACGTACCTGTTCAGCACGATTTCGGAAAAAATAAACTAGGTTTAGTTGGTCTAATTGCCAAATTTGATGCAGCTGATTTATATATGCACATCGTGAAGAAAACTGGTTTGAGAAAGGACAAAGAGATGTAGGTGGGATGCGGAGCTCGGTGCACAAACGCACGAGGAGCTTGGCCCTGGATGAGCTGTGGATTGGATGATGATGATATGCGCTGCTTTGGGCTGCTGTAAATGCTGTTCTGCCTCTGGTCGCGAACAAATCGCTCCACAAAGGCGAATGAAATCTGCGGAGGGATCTGGATTTATCTGGCTCGACCTGGACTGTAGCATTACCACATGCACACATGCACACAGGCACCTAGTGCTCGCTGACTTTCCACTGGTGGCGAAGTTAAGTTTGCAAAAGGTTTAAAGGGATTTCCCACTGAACTGCCTGACGACTCAGGCCTCTTAGAGCAGTGGTGTTGAAGCACAGTGACGGAACCTCATCATAATTTTTGTAAATCAAGATGGAAAAGAAAAATCTACTGTATTTTCTTCCAATTTTATTTTTTTTTCCCTTCAGATAGTGTTGCAAGATGCCATCTGCAACCTGAACAGCTTTCAGCCTGCAAGACAATGGCATTGTTATTTACAAAGCCCAAATTAGACAATTGCAAAACAAAAAAATAAAAGGAAAGGATGAGGGGTACAAACAATCCTGTTTCACCCACCAGCATCAGGCATCACTAACAGGCATAAAGGTCATGCTACAATGCCATTTTCTGCCACTGCCCACCATTAGCCCCCACTCATGTGTTGCAGTCGGGGCTGTGTTTGAAGAGGCATTAACATACTAAACACAGCTCTTTCTGTGTGCTGACGTGCTTCACAGATAACGCAACGTGTTGTCGTCGCTGTTTGCCGTGGCTTCTTGTGCTGCGAGTACATGGGACTTCTCACAGATGTGTTTCTTTTTTTGATTCGTACACACAAGTGGAGGTCCATACACTTTCTTTAATCACTTTAGCTGTCAGCTTAGAAGAGCTTTACATATTTTCCATACCATATGGTGTTAATTTAGCTCATTTGGACATGTAACCATTATACGAGTGTGCTTCTTTAAATGCAAGAGGCATAACGTGTGTGTTTTTCTCCTGTAGCATTTCAGCATTAATTAAAGCACTCATAATGGGGAGCGTCGTCGGGGCCCTCAAAATGGAGGCATTGGCACATTGTGAGAGATTGATGCAGGCTTTTGAGCCGGTAATTAATAAGTGCCCCACAGAAACGCTGGTTGAAGGTGGCATCTTGCATCCTCTCCAGATATAACAGCTTGACAATTAGAGGTAAACAAAAGGCGAAGCTGTGAAAGTGATCCTCCTGCCTCTTGGCACCCCCCCACTCCCCCCTTTCCTCCACAACACACTCCCGTCCTGTCCGCTGCTCAGCACCAAGACAAACACCGAGACATGCTGTTCCCCATCTTCTGGTTTACCCACCACCCGTTTCGCCCCAAAACCGCACAGCGTCAGGGATGGCCAGCCAGCATCCTCCGCCTATCTGAATATAAAGGGATTGAGAAAGTGATGAAGCTGAGGCACTAATACTTTCATGTAGACCGCCTCCTGAGCCTCCTTGTTTGTTTGTCTGTCGTTTACAGCCGGTGTTGTGACAAGAAAAGCTGCGGCAACAGAAACGAGACACCCTCAGACCCTGTAATCATCGACAGGTAAGGGCCTGCTCCTTTCTTCTTCTTCTTTTCCTCCTCCTTTCTGGGAGTGTGTTGGTGTGTTGTACCCGTGTCTACCTAGTAGTGTTAGGCCGGGCACTCGCCATAGAGTGTGTGTGCGCGTGTGTTTGCCCTGCGCAGGTGGGTTGACTTGGAAAAACCCGGGGGTGTCTTTAGGGACTCTGTAATTGCTAGCTGAGTTGTCAGGGGAAGTAGTTTCCTTAGCCCTTCCTCTCTGCCGGGCGAGCAGTCCTTTATGCCTAGAGAGCGTTTTTTGGCTTTAAGATTTGCGGCTCTGCCTCCTTCTTCATCCTAATTTGTTAACAAGTGCTTTATTCGCCTCTGTCTCCTCTTCCCCTATTATCTTCTCTGTAAGCGCTAGAGATGCCTGTTCACAGCTTCACACGGGCTTTGTTTCTCTTATAGGGTCCACAGTGCGACAGAGCGTTAGCGCGTGCGAGTGTGTGTGTGTGTGTGTGTGTTTATGTTCTTCTTCCGTACTGCTACTCCTGGGTAATGAGTAATATTTCTCAGCTGGTTGTTGGCGCTTACATGTTGATAACATTAGCATTAGCGTGCTTAAACACACTGACTCCTGCAGCATTGGTAATTGATGTTTTTCTTCTTCTCTGTTTAATTTTATTTCATGTGCTTATGACTCTCTTTTGTGAGCACTACCTCAAGGTTACAAACACTCAGCAAGTCTTGCAGTGCTTCCTTATCACCAATTATCTCGGCAGAGTGTACACGTGTGGGGCAGATGAGGTACAGTGCGCTGGCTGCTACTTCTGCTGCCTGGGCCTCTTGGAGATTAGTGAGCTAGAACAAGCCCACCTTGCTCCATAAAGGCTGCAGCAAAAGCCATGAACAACTGGAGCACTGTGCCAGTAGCAAGAGAGCATGGCCCTCTCTCTCTCTCTCTTTCTCTCTCTCTCTCTGTCTATCTCTGTCTCACTCTGCTCCGTTGATGTCGCAGACTTATCTCCCCATCGCGAACTTTGCTGTCCGCCGGGTGAGAAATTAGATTGTGGCGGTAGAAACACGATGAAACGAGCCGAAGCAAAAATATGCACCGCCAGTGGACAGCAATGCTAATGTTTGACTAGCTGAAATAGCTGTTTGCTTAGTGGAGAATGTTTGGTATCTGACAGAGGGAACATCTCTCTTATTAGTAATCAAATAGGGACAACCACTTGCTGCTGTCACTCATGACTAGCATGGAGTGTGTGTGCATGTCAGAGTGTGTGTGTGCATCAAGTGTCGGAAAAAAAGACTCACTCCCTGGGTGCTGAATTTATGGCCGTGCTTGCATGCTTTGAGCTCTGTGAGTTTCCTCTTGTCACACGTCATATGGTTATGATTTGGAAACATTGCTGTTCTACATGATAATGTGGAGCAAATCAGGCTGTACAAGGAGAATTGTACTGATTTGAAATGGTGAACAGAGAGCACTGACATGTTATTAGTGGGAATATAACAGCAATAGTTGTGAAAATGTTATTATTTGACCTGCACTCGTTGACTCCGACAATGTGGTCTGTTGTGAGTATCATTTAAATAAGGATTATTTACTGTCAAATGCATTGATCAAAAGGATTAACTTGTCCCTGTCATGTGTAACCTTTTCTCCTGCTGTATCTGCTTTGCTAAGCGGAGTGTTTGAGGTGACAAGCACGAGCCTCGCTCCGTAACCTTCCGTTTCTTCCGCGTGAACGAGTGGAGCGTTTGAACAGATACGCTGATACGCTGCTACAGCGTGTGAACAGTAATTAGCAGCAGGATGTTTTAATGGAGAGAATTGTGTTACACTGCCCTGTAGCGGAGTGGAGAGAGGAGGAGCGGAGCTGTGCGCATGAGGGAGGTTTGTTTTGGTTTTCGGAGCAAAAGATAAAACATGCCTCACTTCCTCTTTGGTAGTTCCTGCGATGTCTCGGCCACACCGAGCCCATTCATCCACGCAGCCAGCTTACAGTATATATTTACCTTCAAAGAGACACATGCTGAACACTGTACAACAGGGCGTCATTGATATTTAACGCACTGGCTCTTCCCATAAATTGCTTGGCTTTGTGTCCCGGCTAAATAGAGTTAGAGAGATCGGGTGTCAGCGCTTTGTGCTTCAATCTGGTGGACAATGCGTGTAACACAAGTAAAATAGGAAAAGGGGAACAGTGGAGCAGGGATTGAGTCTCAGGGAAAGAGGCCGCGGCAAAAGGAGGGGATATTGTCGTAAGTTCAAACAGTGGATAAAAAAGCTCACATTTTCATTGTGGGCAGCCTGAAAGAGCCAGGAGTATCGTTTTCATCCGTTCTGCACGATCACAAAGGCAGACGTGCTTCATTAGCCCACTGCATTGTCTGCGTATCGCTACTATGAGCAGATGATTTTATCCTTTCGCTCCCAGAATGAGGGGCCAGGACAGGGCCCATTAAAAGTGCCGAAATCTTAACCTCAAACGACTGAAGTTCAGTTCATTTTTTTTAGATAGCTGTATGTCATACAGTGTCAGAAACCATACAAGCAAATCTATTTGAGCATGCAGTTGTGGTTTGAGGCAATGATGATGTAGGCATGTACTTTACAGAATGCTAATCGGTGATAAGCTCCCATCACTTGTTGTCAAAAACTAAAGAAGCCTACTTCAGATGTTAAACGTGCCTCTGCTAATCAACTACATTCAAGGTTTTTGATTTTTCGCCAAACTATTGCTTTGACTACAAGCGGGGGGAAGACGGACATGGCACAAGGCAAATTCCTCCACACTCGACCGCCATCCGGACTAATTTCTGCCCCTTGTCCCTCGCTAGAACACTGCGGACCAAAATCTTCATGACCAAATGGTTTGTGGACTTGAAACGACTGGGGTGAGGAAAGCAGGGATGCCTTCATATGAGCATGTTCAACAGGCACTTGGATATAATGGTTTGTGCGGACATGGAGGGAGTGAATCTGGAAAGTGAATGGAGGGATTGTTTAGGCGGACAAGAGAGGGCCGATTACGTTACAATCAAAACATTTGACTGAGGGGGGGGGAGAGAAGGGAAGAGAAAGGAAGAGAAGGAATCAGAAAGACAGAGAGAAAGAGGGGGAAAGAGACATTTTTATGCAGCACTGGGCCATGCTGACCAGAGTAACTCGTGATCCATTATCGATAACATTCTCAGCACCATTTTTTCCCAGATGGCACACGGGCCAGGCGCGCTGCTCGCTGGCACGGGCGCGGACAGTAACTGGCACCCTCACGCTCCTGGCATTTTCAATGGAGTTTAGGAG